>NC_053498.1:96488646-96805393 GCF_905171775.1 Rana temporaria | reverse complement strand
GTTAAGTGGAGTTAGGATTGGAGTGGTAAAGAGACAAAGAGGTGGGAAGGTGGGAGGAGGAGGTTAATGGCTTGGATGGAGATGCTTACACTAATGTATTGTCTATTTTTTTTTTTTTTTTCACGTCAGACTCTGCTCACATATGGCTACGAGACTAGCTCACGGTTCGACCGCCCATAGCGTCTCCCTTGTGGCTTCGCATCATCCGTGGGGGTTTTTTTTTTTTTTTTTTTTTTTTTTTGCTCCACCTCATGTTTATTTTTTATTTTTTCTTTTTTTTTTTCTCTTTTTTCTTTTCTCCCCCTTACATATTATTTGTTTGGGTTCCTTTTTTTTTTTTTTTATACAATTACAGATTTGGCATTTTTACACCATTAATTATTATTTTCAAGGTTAACAAGTCTAACTGCGTTACTTACTGTTATAACATGGCTAGTCTCCCCTTTTTTTTTTTTTTTTTTTTCCCCCCCCTTTTCTCCCCCCCCCCATTGTCCTCCCCCCTCCCTAGATCTGTGTGCCATGCAATCTTCTATTTTGTTTCTTACCTATCTGCTTCTGTCATTCCCTGGACAAACTTTTCTGTGGCTTTAAACGCTTTCCATTTTTCCCAGACCGCCCTGTATTTGTCTTCTCCTCCTGTCTCTCCACAGGCAAGATACTCCATCTCTTCTATATACTCCACCCTTTCTATCCACTCTTTAATTGATGGCCTCTTTGGATGTAACCAGTTTTTTGGGATCAGAGCCTTTGCTGCGTTTAGCAGCACTGGGACCAAAGTTGTTCCATATTGTTTTTTAGTTTTTTCAGTTCCGTGAAACAAACAGGGCAGCGGGCTACAGAGAATCCTCTCCCCTGTTATTTCTACAATATATTCCAAAATTTCTTTCCAGTATTCCTGTATTCTCGGGCAGTCCCACCACATATGCAGGGTTGTTCCTTTTTGCTTACAATTTCTCCAACATAGGTCTGAGTTATTTGGGTGGATCTTACTCATTCTTGATGGGGTCAAGTGCCAACGAACCATGCATTTATAATTTGCTTCTATGGTGGTCATATCTGAAGCATGATTATATACTGCACCTATCAATTGTGATTTATCAATCCTTTTACCCAAATCGCTTTCCCACTTTTCTAAAAAGGGGAGAGTTTCCTGGGTCTCGAGCTCCGTTAATATCCCGTATGCTTTTGATATACCGTGTACCAGGGGTTTGTCTGTATTGCATATTTTTTCTATTGGGTGTAGTGTCTTGTCTTCCCTAATCGGTTGTGGTAATGTGCTCACAAAGTGTTTTAACTGCAAATACTCCCACTCACTCATCTTTTGTTCCCCATCCCCTATCTTTATATCTTGTCTTGATTTAATTTTTCCCCGTGTAACAATATCTTTTAATTTTTTCTCCCCCAGTTGCTTTCCAAAACGTGTTCCATTACCTGGTGGAAAAAAATTTGTGCCTACTAATGGGATTAGTGGAGAGTTATACTCCCATTTTTCCCGTCTAAATATTGTGTCCCATATTCTAAATACGTTCCTTGTTATGCTATGTGTATTTGTGCCCAATTCCCTCGTTTTTGGTGGTATCCATACACTTCTATTTAATTGTGTGCTACTTAATAATTCTTCCATTCGTACCCATTTTTTTTTTGTGTGAATATTTGTCCATTCTACCAGCCTGGCTAAATTAACAGCAAAATAGTATCTTTTTATGTCGGGGAGCCCCAACCCCCCTCCTTTTTTTTTCATGCTCAGCAATGAGTAGTTTAGTCTGGCCTTTTTACCTGCCCATATATATTTCAAAATTACTGTTTTGATTACTTTGAAAAAACTTTGTGGTATTTTTATTGGGAGCATTTGAAGTTTATATGTAATCTTCGGTAATATCATCATTTTAAACGCATTGATCTTACCTATCCAAGAAATGTGTTTTTTTGCGAGATTTTTCAGATCTTGATTAATGTCGTTAATTAAGGGGACAAAATTAACCAGGTAAAGTTTTTCAACTGTTGATGTAATTTTTATTCCTAAGTACGTTATAGCTTCTTTTTCCCATGTAAATGGAAACTCTTTCTGTAGTTCTTCTACTTCTTTTTTATCTATCCCCAAATTCAAAATTACTGTTTTTATCGGATTTATTTTAAAATTTGAGAGTTCACCGTATCTTTTTATTTCCTTTATGATATTAGGAAGGGAAACTTTAGGTTTGGTCAAATATAGGAGTATGTCGTCTGCGTACGCCGCCACCTTATGTTCTTCGTCTCCCACTCTCACCCCCCCTATATCCGGGTTTTCCCGGATTTTTGCTAATAACGGTTCCAGAGCTATTACATATAGGAGAGGTGAGAGCGGGCACCCCTGTCTGGTTCCATTTTTCATTTCGAACACAGACGACATACTCCCGTTGACCTTCACCCTTGCCGTCGGGTGACTATATAAATTCTTTACCCATTTCATATACCTTGGTCCCAGGCCTATATTTTGTAAAGTTTCCATCATAAACCCCCAGTCGACTCTGTCAAATGCTTTTTCAGCATCTAAAGACATGAGTACGACTGGGGGTTTCTTTTTTGGATCCTGTTGTAGCAACAACAGGGTCCTTATGCTGTTATCTCTCCCTTCTCTGCCTGTTACAAAGCCCGCCTGATCTGTGTTTATTAATTGTGGCATTAAGCTTTTTATCCTAGTTGCTAATATTTTCGCATATGCCTTCAGGTCTGCATTTAGCAATGCTATTGGTCGATAGTTGGAGCACAGAGTTCCATCTTTTCCTGGTTTAGGGATAATAGAAATATTTGCTAATAAGGATTCTTTTCTTATTTCCTCTTCCTCCCCTATTTTATTAAAATAGTTACACATCTCTGGGACCAGGAGTTCTTTAAATTTTTTGTAGTATATAATCGGCAAGCCGTCAGGACCTGGGCTCTTACCGCACGGTGTTTCCTGGAAAGCTCTGTATATCTCATCTTGAGTTATTGGAGCCTCTAAGGATTCAATGTCGTTTTGAGCAAGTTTAGGTAATTTCACTTCTTTTAAGTATTCCCTAATTTTCTTTTTTCTAATATTTTCCTGCTCTAGTGTTTCATTAGTTCTTATTGAGTATAGTGAGCTGTAGAAAGTCCGAAACGATTCCGCAATTTCAGACGTCTTATATTTCATAAGGCCGCCTTGATTTTTTATTTTTTCTATGTAGTTTTTTTTTTTTTTTTTCCCTAGATATTCTAGCTAAATATTTCCCTGGTTTGTTCCCCCATTTATATCTCTCTTTTCTAACATTTTTGAATATGTCCCTTGTTTCAACCTTCATCAAGTCTCTGAGCTGGACCCTCTTTACAACAATTTCTTGGTATATTTCGTTTTCCCCTCGCTCTTTATGCCTTTGCTCTAATTCAAATAGCTCAGTTGTTAATTTTTTCATGTTTTGTTTTCTTGTCTTTTTTTTCCCTGCTCCTATCGAGATTAGTTTCCCTCTGATGTATGCCTTATGGGCCTCCCATACAGTAGCTACCTTTACTTCAGGTGTATTATTAAGAGTGAAATATTGCTCCAAATCTGTTCTCACTATGTTGTTTACCTCTATATCTTTTATGAGTTCTTCGTTTAAATTCCATGATCCCTTTCTTTGCTCTATCTCTTTGAATCTAATTTTCACCATTACAGGGGCGTGGTCTGAGATTGTAGTTACCCCTATTGAAGTTTTAATTACCTCTTCCAGTAACTCATGATCTACCATTATATAGTCCAGTCTCGAGTATGTTCCGTGCACCGAAGAGTAATAGGTATAGTCCCTTTTATTTGGATATGTAATCCTCCAAGGATCTATTAAACCGTAGCTGTGCATTTTCTTTCCTAATATTCTGAGCTGTTTAATATTTCGCCTCTGAGCCCCAGACGTACTATCAAGTTGATAGTCCATTGAGAGGTTGAGGTCTCCTGCTAGTATTACGTGTCCTGATTTAAAATCCATTAAGGCATTCAGAATCCCCCTCAGATATTTATGAGGTTGGTTATTTGGACAATATATGTTTGCTAGCGTGTATTTTTTCCCTTGGAGTACACCTTTTAGGAACAAATAGCGACCTTCAGGGTCTACCTTCCTATCTTCTACTGTAAAAGAGATATTCTTCCCTATTCCTATGGCGACCCCCTTAGCTCTCTTCTTTGGGGAGTCTCCATAATACCAAGTGGGAACTGCCCGAGAATACAGTCTAACATTTGAATCCAACGTTATGTGTGTCTCTTGTAAAAAAATTATTTCAGCGGAGTACCTTTCGACCTCTCTTAATACCATATGCCTTTTTTCCGGGCAACTGAGACCTCTTACGTTATATGTTAAAAAATTTATATTTGTCATTTCTGTCTCTTTTTTTTTTTCTTTCTGTCTTTCTCAAGTATGTATGTTCTTTCCTGCTGCATGACACACAGATCTAAATCCCCTTTCCCCCCCCCTCCGAGCCCTCCTAATCTCCCCCTCACCCCTCCCACCCGAGGCCCTTCTCCCATCTCCTCCCCCCCTCCCTCCCCTCCCGTCGTATCTTGCCCCCATGTTCTTCATATGGGGCTTTGTCATCCCCTCCCCCCCTTCCCCCCGGTCGATCCCTGACCCTATGGTCGTTTAGAGCTTTTTCTATTTGGCGCTCCAGGCGCTCTTTTGCTCCTCAGGCTAAGGTGGGGTTCTGTTTTAGCCCGGTCTCCTATCCCCCTATACTGGGGAATTAGGGAAGGAGTGCTCTCCAGATCCCCCCTCTCTCCCATCCCGCTCCTGTAGCTTACTATATTCCCCCTCCCTGTCCCCCCCCTCCCCCCCCTCCCCCCCCCCCCCACCGCCGTCTAACATTTTTAATCTTTTTTTGGTGTTGGGATATCTAATCTCTGACAAAATTCTGGCACTTCCTCTAAAAACCTCAGTCTTGCAGAGATACCGTTTTTCCTGCCTATTAGGCAGGCTGGGAATCCCCAATTATATTGTATATCATGTTCCTGCAAGACTCCTAACAACGGTTTTAAACTTCTTCTTCTTTTTAACGTCTCTTGTGACAGATCTTGATATATTTGAATATTATGCTGATCATACTCTAATGGCGACTTCCCTCTCAGTTTTCTCCATAGTTGGTTCTTCTCTTCCCAACTTTCAAATCGCACAATAATGTCTCTTGGATAGTCCTGTGCTCTCTCTCTGGAACGTCTTATCCTATGCGCACGTTCTATTTTTAGTGGGGAAATTATTTCTCTCTCTAGTATTGGATTACAAATTTTTCTTATTGTTTCTGGGAGATCCTCAGCCTGTGTCGTTTCTGGAACTCCGCGTATTCTTATATTCTTCCTTCTATCTCTATTTTCTTGATCTTCTAATTTATACGCCTGCTCTCGTTGATTTATTTTTAATGCTTTTATTTCATCTTCTAATTTTTTAACTGAGGTTATGTTGTAATCAACTTTTTTCTCAACTTCTTCCACTCTTTCCAATATATGCCCCATATTTCTCTCCATTTTTTCCATTTGCGATTTAAGTGATCTTTCTAAGGCGGCAAACATTCCTTCCATTTCCCTTTTTGTTGGCAAAAGTGTCATGTCCTGCGTTTCTTCCTTGTTTCCCTGTTCAAGGTCTATTTCTTTGTCTGTTTCTCTATCTTGATCTGTTCTAGTCTCTGATAGTGACTCTGAGAGTGTTTCTGCGTCTGTCAAGATATTAGCTACCCCTTTTTTCTTCTCTTTTTTCCTTTCCTTTTCTGCCTGGCCTCCTCGGGTAGTTGATGGTTTTTCTATATGCTGATTATCTCCATTTGTCCCATGGGTCACAAATTTGCACATCGGGCCTGGGCTTTGACTTAAGCGGGGGACCTTTGGGATTGCCCCACCTTTTACTCCTTTTCCCCTTGTGGTCATCCTTCGCCCCCTCTCGGTCCTACAGTAGACCTGGTTGCTTACCCGTGCTTCTTGCCGCGCCTGAGTTAAAACTGCGACACTTTACAGCAAATTTTATTGAAAGACCACTTTGCACTTACGGGGGGTGTATACTGCACAGGACAATACCCTTTGGTATCACGTTTTAAAATTGGTTTAGTATTTCTACTCTTTAGCTTTGGTTTGTACTAAAGATATTCGGAGCACCAAGCGCGTATATTAACCCCTCTATTCTGTCAGTCTCCAGTGCGCGTCTCACTCAATGACCTCCTTATACTGGTTTTCAGGGCTATATAGTATGATTCATTATATTATATGTTGTGCTTTTACCGTTGTCTCTGCCAATTTTTAGTTACGTTTCTCTGCCAACTCATCCGTGTACTATAGATTCCGAAGTATAATATGAAAAGAGTTCAAAATATATTGCATAAAAAAAAAAAAAAAAAAAAAAAAAAAAAAAGGGGAACAGGGGGAGAGAAAAAAAGGAAATTCTCCCTGTATCTTTAATTTCTCCCAATGGAAAAAAGGGAAATGTCAAGGGGGAGCCGCCAACGAAGCTATAAGGTTATCAGCATCATTATTAACACGTCTCTACAAACATAGGAAATGACAGTAATGAACTCATATCCCTTATATCACGTCATTGCCTGTCTTCATGCCAGTCCCGTCCAGTTGCTTGTTCCTCTGGAAAAATGTCCCATTGAGATGTGTGTATATATATACTTATTTATTTTTCCTTAGTTCTTTAATTCATTAAAGGACGATGTACTCACCATTCTGCACCATGCAATGAGCTCACCATGTACTCACCACTCTGGTAGTTTTCAGGCAGGAAAAGGGAGGAATATGTTTTACTGCGATGTGTTTGACCATGTTTCTGGACCTACTTTTGATGACATTGGTAGGGCCAACCACAGATTCGATCCTCTCCAGTGAGATTTTTAATGTGATATTTCACTTGGACTGCAGAGTTGCCTGGCGCCGTGTCTCCCCTTCCCTCAGCCTCCTCTTCTATACTACAGCCCGGGGGGGTGCGGCTCACCTCAACAGCTCAGCCGCCCACACACTCCGATGGAGGGCGACACAGCACAGCCTGTTACCACAGGGGGGTTCCGTCCCCCACTCACTTCTGCAGATCCCCGACCCCCCCACTCCGCACGCTGTCCCGGAGCTCCGTCCTCTCGTCACTGCTCGTCACTGCACGCCGCCGCCGCCCAATCAGCCAGCGGAGCCAGGGAAGCCAGGGAAGCCGCACCGCCCACGTGTCCACAGGTAACGCGTCAGGCTAACCTGATCGAGGGGGGTGAGGGGGGTGAGGATCCGATCCGAACCAGGGATCCAGGGACCTCAGTCCGGGGAGGGGGAAGGGGGAGGGGGACGACCTATCGGAGGGAGCAGGGAATCCGGCACCTATGCATCCCCAGTCTCCGTACTCAGAGCGGGTTGGAGAGCGGGCGCCTCCGTCTAGCTACTCCTCCACACTGACCGCGCCATCTCCAGACTCCTCCCTCTCAGAAAAGCCTCATGTATTGTCTAGTTGAGTGAGAAGTACAGAGGACCAGAAGGCCTAATAGAAAATTAGATGAAAGGAAGCAGTGGTGAAGCTAGACATTCTTTCACTAAAGAATCAGTTTGGCGCAAGGCCCCCCCCCCCATAACGGGACAAGGTTATGCAGGAAAGTGAGAAACTCCCAGGCTATAGCTGTTGAGTCTGTCTTCTCCCCCCATGCTCCTCTGGTCCCCCATATCCTCCGATTCCCCACCTGCTTCTCTGTTGCCCCGGTTCCTCTGGTCCCTCCCATACTCTTCTGGTACCCCCTGCTCCTCTGGTACCCACCCTGTTCCTCTGTAACCCCACATGCTCCTCTGGTACCACACATGCTTCTCTGGTACCCCCTGTGCATCTCTGGTCCCCCACGTGTTCCTCTGGTCCCCCACATGCTCCTCTGGTCCCCTGTGATCCTTTGGTCTCCCCTATGCTCCTCTGGTCCCCCCGGCACTCCGCTGGTCCCACACATGCTCATTTGGTCCCCCATGCTCCTCTGTTCCCCCATTCTCATCTGTTTCCCCACATACTCCTCTATTTTCCTATTCTCCTCTGTTCCCCCACATGCTCCTCTATTCCCCCCCATTCTCCTCTGTTCCCCCCATTCTCTTCTGTTCCCCCCACATGCTTCTTTTGTCCCCCCTCCGCAGCGCTCATCTCCTCTCCCTGGCTAGCTGTGCAGTATGTGGATGGGCTGAATACAGACATGATCCTCAGGAGTTGGCACTGAGAAGCTGATCACATGATCGAAAAGACAGGCACCAGCACACAGTTGTAACATTCCGTTCTCCTGCTTTTTTCTTCCCCGCAATTTCCATCTAGATTTTCTGTGGCAGCAGACAGGATGGAGAGTGGGGGAAGGAAAGTGCAGGAGAAGGAGTGCCGGAGAAGGTTATGTTACAACTGTGGGTGGGTGCCTTTCTTTCCGATCATGTGATCAGCTTCTCAGTGCCGATTCCTGAGGATCATGTATCTTCAGTCCATCAATATACTGCACAGTTAGCCAGGGAGAGGAGGTGAGTTCTGGGGGGCGGGAACCAGAGAAGCGGGGGAGGCGGTCCGCTTGCGGAAGATAGAGGTGGAGAAGCAGGTGAAGGAGGATTGGTACCTCAATACTGTGCCTGGGGCACCATCCCCCTTGCCCCCTAGTTTCGGCAATGGAAGGAAGCATGTGATCCAAGGTCCCCAGCCCTTAAAAGTAAACTATTGATATTGATTTTCTAAAGGAAATTTTCACATTGCAAGGGACTTTTTTCTTACCTTAGTGAATTACTGTACTGAAAATTCACTTTGTAAAGAATACCCAATCACCTTCATGAAGAATAAAATAAACTGTATTTTTGTGTGCACATGATTGACTGATGGAAGCTTCATCCAATTCACCAAGTTAAGGGAAAAGTCCCTTAGAAAGGGAATAGCCTATTTTCATTTAGAAAATAAACCCCATTGTGTATGAAGGCATAGATGTCAGTTTTTCATTAACTATAGTCCAATAAATTTTAGATTTGACAAGTGCTATGCAAAGGTTGAGGGACTTCCAGGACTTCCAGACGACAGTAACTGTCTGCTTTGCAGTAGTGCAGGCATGTCCAAAGTCAGGCCCAGAGGCCAAATGCGGCCCCCCTGTTGATTTAATATGCCCCCCCTGGGGATTTGGATATATATATTGTTTGTGGCCCCCAGGGCCACAAAAGATATATACTGTATTTATTGGCGCTACATTGGAGGGGACAGGGAGGGGGCAAGACGAGTGCCATCAGATTACATGAAGAGAATCTCCTGTTTACTCAGCAGTGTCTCTATTGGAAGTCCCGTCTCCTGGGATGCCATTGGACGACTGTTCTGTCTATCATAGGAGGCAGGACTTTGTATTAAAGAGGCCACAGGGTAAACAAGACATTCTCCTGTTTGTAATCTGTCGGCACTCGTCCCGCCCCCTCCCTCTGCCCTCCGAGGCTGCAGATGGGCATCGTTCAGGCTGCACTGATGGCAATGGTAAGGCTGCATTTATGGCACATGTGAGGCTGCATTTATGGCACATGTGAGGCTGCATTTATGGCACATGTGAGGCTGCATTGGTTGCAATGTGAGGTTGAAATGATAAGGCTGCATTCATGGCAATTGTAAGGCTTTATTCATGGCAATGGTAATACAGTATATCCAAATAACACACCCAAGCTCATCCTTAGTCCTAAGCAGCGCTCTGGGATTCGTTGGGGCCACAAATAAAATATATACAGTATATCCAAATAACTTGCCCAAGCTTATCTCTTCACCACACACAGCCACAAAGGCAAGATAATTCTTGTTGGGCCGTGTATTAGTGCTCAGACGAACACACTTGGACAGAATTTTAATGGTTCAAAGAATGTCAGGCAAAATAGTCGGCCCTCACGCATGTTCACTTCATCAAATCTGGCCCTCTTTGAAAAAAGTTTGGACACCCCTGCAGTAGTGCAAAACTGCAACATGTATTTAAATTGCTGTTTGGCGAGTCCTTTGGGCTTCAAATTTAGTAATGCTTCAAAAGGACATATATAATAGTAGCTTGTAATTTGTTTCCAATGCTAGAACATTTTGGGAACAAGATTTGATTGAATTCCAAATATGAGCCCAGTTATCCTCATCAAATTTCTTACAGAGGTCTAGTTTCGATTTTTTAGTGAACTGATAATTTGGGACAGAATGTTTTATTAACAGAGTATATATAAAAGAGACCAATTCCAGAGAGTAAGGCTTTGTACACACGACCGAGTTTCTCGGCAAAAACCAGCAAGAACCTTGCTGGGAGATATTTTTTTGCCGAGGAAACCGGTCGTGTGTACATTTTCATCGAGGAAACTGTCGAGAACCTCGACAAGCCAAAAAGAGAGCAAGTTCTCTATTTTCTCGACGGGAGTCTGATTTGGCTCGTCGAGATCCTCGACGGGCTGGTTTTCGACAAGAAACTCGAACGTCTGTATGCTAAGAAACCCGCGCTTGCTCAGATTAAAGTATGAGACGGGAGTAAAAGTAGCATTTGTAATGGAGATAACACATTTTTAAAGCTGTAACAGACTGAAAAGTGCAAATCGTCTCTTACTAAACTTTTATTTAACACGCAAACACATGAAATTAGCAAAAGCAGCCCCTAGAGTTGTGCCAGTGGAATCTAACTTCCCCCGCCGTTGTATGTGTTGTATGTCACCGCGTTTGAGAACGAGGAGATTTTGGCTTGACAGTGTGTACGCAAAGCAAGCTTGTCGAGTTCCTCGACAAGCCTAACAAGGAACTCGACGAGGAACTCGATGTGTTTCGCCCGTCGAGTTTCTCGGTCGTGTGTACGAGGCCTAAGGGAGTCTTTTTAATTACTATTATTATAATTTTTGCAATAATTTTTGTATTAAATTGACATGCTCCCTATATGACAGCATAAAAATATAGACAGGTGCTTTTTATGGGGATGCCTCATCTCCCTGCACTGCACGCAGATTGCGGACACACTGAATCACCAACCTGCAATTTACCTTGTTGCTTCACCAGAATTTTGACAGCTCTGACCCAGAAGTGCTCAGAGCTTGGTCCTTCCAGGTTCAGTGAAAACTGAGGAGATCAGAGAACTGTTGTTTCTCAATCACCTCCCAGTCTTCACCCTGAAGTGGCAACAATCGCCAGTCTCCCAGCACTTTCCATCCAGTAGCACTGGGATAGAGGCAGGGAGAAGCAATGGGGTGGTGGTACTCCTGCTCTACATAGAAAAGCCAACTGATAATACATTCCCTTTAAGGCTAATGTCAGATCACATAGAATACCAGTCTGGTCCTGGTGGATAAGCCACTGCAAAGAAAATGTGAATGTGTAAAAATGCACTAATACAAATACCATACTATTTCCCAGGATAATGCTCCAAGCAGTTTTCCAAAACGACTGCAGAAGCACAAAGCAGTTTACCTTCTATTATTAGTTCTAGTGTTACAGTGCTAGAATAGCTTCGGTCCTGTTTCATTCAGATCAGTTTCCTTTTTTTTTTCTAAGATCAATAGAGGTTTTCAGTTACCAAGAGTATGTATTACTATTGTCTATGTCTTCTATGTGACCTGATGTGACTTTTTAATTACTTATCCCTCTAAATTCCCGAGAACGGTTATACCTGGAGAGGTATCACTCATGTTCTTTTTACTCAAGAGTGTACTAATACATATCCTATTACCTAGTTTTAAATCACTTTGGAGCTTTTAGTAAACCTGTGCTATGCCCAAGCAGGAAAAAGGCAACTGGTTAAAACAGTAATAAACCCAAAGGCAAACATTTATTATATTGCAGCTTCCCAATTCTTAGATGTAGTGGCATTTGTTTTCCTTTTTTTTTGTTGCTAGTTGCATTTTCACCTGGTGATCCAACAACCAGACACCTGTCTGTTGTTTTTCTACAGAACAAGCTGTCCTGCAGATATAGCAGTAGAGGGTTAAGACAAACCATTTAGCACTGACAAGGGAGCTTACAATGCCCCCTTGTCCATCACAGCTGACGTGCCGACAGTGCGACTGTGTGCCCAGTGGAATTTCTCTAGTCTCTGAGCCTTCGAAAGTCACCGAAGTGGTCGGGATTGACGAACGCTTTATGCCCAACTGTGCAGATTGGACTGCCATGACCTCACCTCCTATGTGCCTGTTTTTATCCTAAATGTGAGTTGAACGCATTTTAATAAAATTTCAGCATTTAACCCCTATGCTGTACTCAGAGTGGCACCGCTTTTTATCTCTCTTTCACTGCTTACAATGATCAGCTCTTATTTATGTAAAACTTTCATCCCAAAATGATAAAAACTGTTGCTGTAACTGCTGATAAAGTGTTATCTGGAGTTTGGCATCAAAATCTGCTAGTACATCCAAAGCTGCCCATAGATGGATCGAAATTGGGATGGTTCACCAAGGACTGGACGTATTTTGATTTATCTATGGCCTGTCCTGTTCAAGAGTAATCGATATACTGATTGCTTGCTCACGAATGGGCTTGCTGGAAAACTTTAGTTCAATCAGCACTATAGCCTACAGTAGTGAGTTATCTCCAACTGACTTACCATACCTTGTTCCACAATGGGGTTGATTTACTAAAAGTGGAGAGTGCAAAATCTGGTGCAGCTGTGCATGGTAGCCAATCAGCTTCTAACTTCAGCTTGTTCAGTTAAAGAGGGGGTTCCCCCTAAAAAAAAAAATTTCTAGCATGCCATCAAGCATACTAGCGCGAGCTACAGTATGCCTTTATTTATTTTTTTGGTGCCGTACTCACAGTTTAATCACGTAGTGAAGTTTCAGACTCCCCGCGGGGAATGGGCGTTCCTATGCGGAGGGAAGATGATTGACGGCCGGCTATGGCGCGTCACGCTTCTCCGGAAATAGCCGAAATAGGACTTGACTCTTCACGGCGCCTGCGCCTAGTCTGTGCGCAGGCGCCGTATAGCTCCGTGAAGAGCCGAGACCTACTCCGACTATTTTCGGGAAGCGTGACTCGCCATAGCCGGCCGTCAATCATCTTCCCTCTCCATAGGAACGCCCATTTACCGCGGGGAGTCTGAAACTTCACTATGGAATTTAAACTGTGAGTACAGCGCCAAAAAAATAAATAAAGGCATACTGTAGCTCGCGCTAGTATGCTTGATTTAATGGTAGAATCGTGTTATTTAGGGTGAACCACCGCTTTAAGCTTTGACAAAAAAACTGGAAGTAGATTGGTTTCTATGCACAGCTGCACCAGATTTTGCACATTCCAGGTTTAGTAAATCAACCCCTTAGTGTCTGTGTGGCCATCTTGGTAGAGGCAGGGTTTGCTTTCTCATACTCAGATAGCAAGGATAACTTAAAATTGCTGCACATTTTCAGTGGTAAGTTGTACACTTGCAGAGCACTTGAAGCACCAGGTGTAGTTGACACTTTTCCAATTTGTAACAAATTTGCATGTCAAGTCTCTGGCAAAGGCAAAGTTGCAGTAGTGAGTTTACAGCAATAGCTCTGCAAGTCTACAGCATGAAAATTAAGCCACAGTGACCCCTGTGGTGGGATGACTATTGATAAACATAACTGAACCAGAGCATGAAACAGACTTGCAGAATGTTTGCAAAGAAAGTTGATCTGGAGTCATGCAATGAGGACTTGCTGCAATTGTGCAACAGACTTGTGAAGCCTGGCAAGTCTAGAAATAGCTTAGCAAGTCTTTTTCAAACTTGCAGCACAATTGCTTGCTATCTGGGTGTTAGAGCTGCCGCAATGACTAGTGGGGTAATGACCAAGAAGCACAGATCCCTAGAATGAATATAACAAAAACAGGAAGATCATAGCACTGCAGGTTCTCAGGTACAGCTTCCTCTCCAGCAAGGAAAATAGTGAGCAGCACAGTAGATCTGGGAAAGGGGAAAATTGTGTTTTCAAGCTACCTAACTGAGTTTAATTGACAGCAGCAGGAGCCAATGGTGCCGTTGCTGTGTCTCAGCCAATCAGGAGGGAGAGTCCCAGATGGATGAGGTACACGTGGGCATCGCTCGATAGAGATGGGGCTCAAGTAAGTATTATGGGGGCTGGGGGGGGGGGGAAGGCTGCTGCACACAGAAGGCTTTTTATCTTAATGCATAGAATATACCAAGATAAAAAAACTTCTGCCTTTACAACCACTTTAGGCTTTGACGGAAAAAAAAAAATGGAAGCTGATTGGTTTCCAAGCAGAGCTGTACCAAATTGTTATCTCTCCAGGTTTAGTAAATCAACCCCAGTGTGTCACGAAGGGTGGCCTAGCAGCGTTCTACCCTGGTGATTTTGGAGTTTTGGGTCCTCTGGCACTTACCTTTGCTTGCTTTTGAGGCTTTTACGCTATTTTTAGTGGTTTTTTTTTCCGGGTATAACATTTCCCAGCTATCACTATGCATGCACATTTTCTACGCATCATAGAGCACTTTGTAAATTGTATGCTTCTGACGAGGTTCAAACATGTCACACATGAATTGTTATGTTTTTTCTATTTATAAAGTATAACTGGAGGACTAATGCACATATACTATGAATTGTATGAGTTTTTAGTTATTCAGTTATTCATTGGAGTGTGCACGTGTTTGAACTGAATTGCATTTATTTATGTACAACATTTTTAACAGTATATTGTGCTAAGAGGTGCCTATACAGACCTGTATCTGATATCTCAGGGGAAATGTCCAATGAGGAATCTGTTTAACCAAATTATAATCTGGCGATCTATTGTACAATTACAAGACAGGGGAGATCTGGTTATGTCTTGATTGGTTTTAATGGATTTTAATTATAAGTTTGTTAATGTTCAATAACAGTGTTGTTACTTTTGAAATATTATATAGTAGTTGACAGTGACCCATATTTTTGGGAGTTACCTCTAAGTATCAAATAACCCTGTATTTCTTCCATGACAGGTTATTGTGAAAAGTAACAACTGGTCATTGGAAATCTACCAGATTTAAATTTACTGACATGACACCCAAAATTTACTGGCACAGCCAAGTATTTACTGCCATTTCCAAAAGTTACAAAATTGCAGTTTTAAGTGCAGATTTCAGTATTTAGGCTACACATAAGTACAATATGCAATTAGCAATGTCATTTAGAGTCGGTTCACACTAGGGCGACACGACTTCCAGCGCGACTTTCAGAGGCGACTCCGACACGACTTGCGCATGAACCACAGGGCGATCTGGGGCGATTTACAACACAACTTGAAGTCGTCTCCAGGACAGGAGACTTTCCAGTGGCCAATAAAACAACAATCAGCTCTGGGAGAGGGAGGGGAAGGGAGGGGGGCAGGAGAGGTTTGCCTGAGAAATGTATGTTATCTTCCTGGAAAGTCGCTTCAGTTAAGACAGTGATCCGACTTCTGAGGCGATTTCCATTGAAATCAATGGGTACAAATCGCCTATAAGTCGGATTGAAGTAGTACAGGAACCTTTTCTGAAGTCGGATCGCCTTGAGTCGTGTGTATTAACACCGCTCCCATTCACTTCCAATGTTTTTCTCTACAGCGCGACTTGGGACGACTTGAGGCGACATGAAGTCGGATCGCAAGTCGCCCCAGTGTGAACCGGCTCTTAGGGTAGATATTCAGGCAGAAAGCATATTTCTTATTTTATTTTCAATATAGTAAGTAAGCAGCTCAGGGACAAGACTCAGGAGGGCAAGAAATTAGAATGGGCGGCACACACACATGAAACTGACTCTCACAGTGACACTGATAGTAGATGATGATGACACTTCACCATCCACGTTCCCTCTTGAGTCACAGTGACAGTTTCTCTCCACACCAGGTGGCCCCTTCAGTTGCCTCCAGTCCAAACAGCACTGACAGTCCCGCTCCCGGCTTGCCTTGCGCCAATCCCGCAGACCCGCACAAAGGGCACTGCCTACTACGCTCAGCTCCCTTGCACCATGACATCACATGCCACGCTCAGGCACCGCCTCCGCCAGACCTGACCCCCACCGGTACCGCCCAAACACACTGTAGCAGACACTAGGATGGTCTCGACTAACTCAGGGCCAGAGCTGCGCATGCCCAGTTTCGAGCCAAGAGTCACAGCCATATTTTTTACTGGCAACCTTTTCCTCTTACTGGCATTTACTGGCAGGAGAAAATTGCCTGTTTTTTATTGGCTGTCAGTAATAATACCGAAGGTTGTCAACACTGCTCTGTACCTTATTATTGACAAGCTTACTGTATATCGGTTAGAGCCTGTTATGATGGTTATTTGTCAGGACCCAAGTTTCCTCTTAAAGCAGATTAGCCTTGATCAGAAAATTTGTTACAAGATATGATCTGCAATTCATGGTCCAGTAGTATAGAACCCATTTAATGGATTTGAGCAGCATCAACAACAGTGTAACCATATGCTGTGTGATCCCTGTAAACCATTCTCTTCACAGAAACCTATTCTACCCCCACCTAACAACTGTACGTTTATTTTCTCCATCAGATCACCCCCCCCCCCCCCCCACAGCTATTACCTTTTGTTTCACTTGACCCTCCCTTTTAGATTGTAAGCTCTAAGAACAGGGCCCTCTGATTCCTCCTGTATTGAATTGTATTGTGACTGTACTGTCTGTCCTCATGTTGTAAAGCGCTGAGCAAACTGTTGGAGCTATATAGATTCTGCATAATAATAATAATAATAATAATATGCTGTGACCACGAACTTTAAAATAGTGAGTACAGATTCAAAATAATATGACGTAATTTCACATGTAAAGCATATCTAAACCCAAGTAGAAATAAAATATATATATTCCAGCTAGAACCGCACAATTAATCGTTAAAAAATCGTGATCTCGATTCAACCCCCCTGACGATCTCTATTGCAGAGTTTGACAATTCTTTCATATAACAAGTGGAAAGACTTATCTGCTCACTCAGCTGTCAAAAGAAAATATCTGGGCAGTCTGCCAAGTTTTTAACATGGAACATTGTAACTAATGCTTCCTTCTTAGATCAAAGGGATAAACTTCTGTGTGTAAATGCAGGAAGTTTAACCACTTAAATTCCAAATCTTTTTCTGACACTTGTTTCTTAAAGCGGAGGTTCACCCAAAATCACAACTATATTGTAACACAACGGCTGCAATATGTACATCATCAAAAGGCACAACATTTTTTTTTTCCATATGTAAATACCCTGTATTTGCCTTTCATAAAGTGACTTCCGGGATTCCCCTCCCGCGGGAGTAGGCGTTTCCCTGGCACCGCAATGCAAGGTGGGACTTCCTGGGAGCACAGTGCTGCAGCTCTATACCCGTACTGAGCCGTGTCATGTTTATTTAGATTTGTGCATACCATCACAACGGGGCGTGAACTTTCAATGACGCCACCCGTTGTGATGGCAACCTTTTAGTTTACAGCGCTACACGCAGGCGCGAGAATAAGCGGTGAATGCTGGGAGCTGAGCATTCGCCGCTTCCAGGAAATTATTGCTTGTGGGCTTCACAATGCCCACAAGCAAAATGGAAACTCCCGGTAATGGATTTTAAAACTCCTTCTTTACGAGGAAAACGGACAGCGGATACTTGCAGGGACTAACCAAGTGAGTGTACCTTAGTATTGGTAAATTGAATGCGGAAAAAGAAAAAAAAAAGTTTGGCCGCGAAACCCCCGCTTTAAGTTAAAATCAATATTTTTTTCTAGAAAATTATTGGAACCCCCAAACATTATATATATTTTAGCAGAGTCCCTAGGGAATAAAATGACAATTGTTGCAATATTTTATGTCACACTGTATTTGCCCAGCAGTCTTTCAAACGCAATTTTTAACAAAAAAATACACTTTAATGAATAAAAAAAAAAAGAAGCCGTAAAGTTGGCCCAATTTTTTTTAGGCCTGGTTCACACTGGTACGATTTGAGATGCGATTTGAGATGTCAATTGTCGGCAATGGCACCGTCCTAATCTGCGATTTACATTGACATCTGTGCAGAAACCTGCACAGATGTCTCTGAAATCGCGGCCGTAATCGAGACTGCCAGCGGGAGAGAAATCGTGCGAGTTCAGCTGAACTCGCACGGCTTCACTCCCGCAGCCCAGTGTGAACCTGGGCTTAATGTGAAAGATAATGTTACGCCGGGAGAATCGTGATCGATCTTCTAGGCAAAAAAAATTTGATTCTCATTTTAACTAGAATCGTGCAGCTCTAATTCCAGCCTACGACATAGAAATGGTTGGGGACTTTGAATGAGACATATAGACTGCCGCACCAGCACATGTCTCCATCCCCGAAATTGGAACAAGAAAAGAAGTTGGGACTTTAAATGAGATGCGATTTGATGCAAACAGTGGTAAAGTAATAAATGTGTAATAACCAAGCTCAAACTTACCACCCAAACAGCAAGCCACCTTCAACTGTCTAACTGTATGTTAAAAGCAGAGGATTGGTTGCACACATTTGCAAATGCATGGATAAGCTACAGGCCACTCCACGGCTCTCTGCGTTTCTGTAGTCCTAACTAAACTGATATAGTTTCCTCAATAGGAGGCATACAAATACTAATGAGTAGATGGAGGACGGGTGACTGGGAGTATGTGTCCTCGCCTCCACCTAAGAATGGTATGGTAGTGAGAAGCATTGGAAAAGACGCATAAGGGTAAATATATAAAAAAAAATATCAAAATCGCATCTCCATCCCTGTAATATGACATAGAAATGGTTGGGGACTTTGAATGAGGCATATAGACTGCCGCACCAGCACATGCCTCCATCCCCGAAATTGGAACAAGCTTATCCATACATTTGCAAATGTGTGCAACCAATGCTCTGCTTTTAACATACAGTTAGACAGTTGAAGGTGGCTTGCTGTTTGGGTGGTAAGTTTGAGCTTGGTTATTATGCATTTATTACTTTACTACTGTTTGCATCAAATCGCATCTCATTTAAAGTCCCAACTTCTTTTCTTGTTCTAATTCCAGCCTACCAGGCCTAAGGCCTCGTACACAGGACCGAGGAACTCGTCGTAAATTAAACATAGTTTTCCTCAACGAGTTCCTTGTTAGGCTTGTCGAGAATCTTGACAAGCTTTCTTTGCGTACACACTGTCAAGACAAAATCTCATTGTTCTCAAACGCGGTGACGTACAATGCGTACGACGGCACTATAAAGGGGAAGTTTGATTCCACTGGCGCCACCCTTGGGGCTGCTTTTGCTAATCTCATGTTACTGCATGTTAAGTAAAAGTTTGGTGAAAGACGATTGGCGCTTTTCAGTCTGTTACAGCGTGACAAATGTACTATCTCTATTACAAACCCTGCTTTTACCGAAGGCACGCTCCCATCTCATACTTTATTCTGAGCATGCGCGGGTTTCTAAGCATATACACGAACGTGTTTCTCGTCGTAAACCAGCCCGACGAGAAACACGACGAGGAAATTGAAACTCCTGACGAGGACTTGTTCTCTTTTTTTCTCGTTGAGTTCCACGACAGTTTTCTTGACGAAAAACATACACACGACAACAAAACCGTGGATTTTTTTCAGACGGAATTTTGGCTCAAACTTGTGTTGCATACACACGGTCACACAAATGTTGTCGGAAATTCCGAACGTCAAGAACGCAGTGACATACAACACTATGACGAGCCGAGAAAAATTAAGTTCAATGATTCTGAGCATGCGTAGGATTTTTGGGTGTCGGAAATTGCATACAGACGATCGGAATTTCCGACAAGAACGTTTGCTGTCGGAAAAATTGAGAACCAGTTCTCAAATTTTTCTTGGTGGAAAATGGAGCCTACACACTGTCGAAATTTCCAACAAAAAGCTCACATCGAACATTTGTTGTCGGAATTTCCGATCGTGTGTACGCAGCATTACACTATATTATGACCCAAAATGTTATTTCTACATGAATGAAGATTTTTTGCTATTTCACACAGCATATAACAATTCTATACATCATTTACATGCAGCCAGACTTGCCATATGTCACCATTTTGTCCTGCTTTAACTCCCAATTATTGTCAGAATATATTGGTGTATTCAACAAAGCAGTAATGCCAAGCAACCAATCAATCAGAATCAATTAGCTACCTACCGTGTTTCCCCGAAAGTAAGACCTACCCCAAAAATAAGCCCTAATTTAGAATGCTTGTAAAATCCTATTATCCACTCTATTACAGAAGTATATAATGTACAATGTGTGTGTTTCTGTAATTTAATTGTGGGGAAGAGAGCTCCGGTGGGTCACAGAAGCGGCCCTATAACGAAGGTAGTTGGCACAATTATATTACAGAAACACACACATTGTAAATTATATACTACTGTAATAGAATGGATTATTGGATTTTACAAGCATTTTAACTCAGTTCACACTGGGGATTCCTGGCAGGCAGGGAGGGAGAGGAGGAGAGAACACAGCACATTACATGGTAAGACCTACTCCCGAAAATAAGCCCTACTGTGTTTTTTTGTTGCCAAAATTAATATAAGACCCAGGCTTATTTTCGGGGAAACACGGTAGTTACATAATCAGGTTGAAAAAAACAAAACAAATACAAATATAAAACCTCCATACAGTCAAGTGGAAGTAAAAAATTAAAAAAAAAACTATAAGAAATCATCCAATTTGATCAATTAGGGGAAAAAAATTCCTTTCAGATCCTCATGAAGGCAATTGAATATTTCCTGTATCTCTGTTTTTTTTTGTTTACCTATAAATAATAATGTTCATTTTGGAATGCATCCAGCTCTTTTTAACCCCCCTGACGGTAAACCCGAGCGCGACTCGGGGTTGGTTTTACATGTTAGGATCGGCAAACCCGAGTCGCGCTCGGGCTGGACGGGCTTACCTTTCGCTGGATCCACAGGCTTGGTTTACTCACCTTGTCCCTGGATCCAGCGATGCCACCCGCTGTGTGAGCGAGCGGGACCTCCTCGCTCGATTCACAGTCCCCGTGTGACGCCGATCTCCGTTCCCTGCGACGTTACGACGCACGGGGACGGAGAACGGCGCCAAATTCAAAAAAGTAAACAAACACATTACATACAGTATACTGTAATCTTATAGATTACAGTACTGTATGTAAAAAATACACACCCCCCTTGTCCCTAGTGGTCTGCCCAGTGCCCTGCATGTACTTTTATATAATAAAAAATGTCATTTCTGCCTAAAAACTGTAGATTGTCCAAAAGTGTCCCTTTATGTCAAAAATGGTTTTAGATCAGCTAGAAAACAGCGATAATAAATTATAATCACTTGCAGAATTGTGCGATAGCGATTTGCGGGGAAATTCGTCATAAAAAAAATAAAATAATGACAGCGACAATTCTGCAACTGCAAATTTCAGTGATTTTGAGTTGATTACATTATTGAATAATTTTTATTATAATTATATTATTATTTGTTATAATTATTTATAATTATTTATTATATTATAATTTATAATTTTGTTTTAAAAAAAAAAATCATACCCGGGATGCCTACAAGACTCTTGCTTGGTCAGATTTAAGTGAGTTATTTCTAAAAATTACAGGCCTACAGTATAAAACGCCAATTTCCTTGCAAAATAAATGTACCGCTTTTGGTACGTAATTCCAGACAGAATCATACCGCCAGGGAGGTTAAAACAATCTACTGAGTTAGCCATAATTTATCAGTTATTTAAAGTAAACTGAAATTCGCTATAAATCATTTCAATTTGCACACAAGCATCAGGTTCCGCCACTGATTTTTCCTTCCAATCGCCAATTTTTTTCACTGATCACAGAAAACTTTGTAGCATGCTGGAAAAAAATTTTGTCCAACATTGATCATTTTCATTGCTTTATAACGCTTACTATTGCTTTTTTTGTAAACTCATCCAGAATCAGATTACTGTCACTTGTGAAGATTAATTGTATGCTTCTCCATCGAAAAGAAGCAATGTTTAATGCAGGGTGGATATAAATCAATGACGTTAAAAACTTTATTTTTTTTACTTAAATCAGATTTTTTGGATTAATTATTTTTTTGGATTTTTAGAGGTGATTTACTTAAAATATTGAGAGCAAAACATACAGAGAATAGTATACAGCACAGTATTCTTTCTGTGATTGCATAATTATTAGTCCATGCATGATCCCCTAGAATTTCCTGAGATGCTACTGAATAAATGAAAAGATGGGTCTATAAAAAAAAACACACAATACATTACAGTTGTGTAATTAAAATGTTCCAAAATGTTTTCATTTGGATACAATAATAGACCTTGAATTCTAGACAGCTTTCTTCTCTTGTTTAGGTTTTAAAGGGCATCTAAACCAAAGAGTTAGAATGTCCAATATTGCAGCTCATCAGTCCATAGGCCTCGTACACACAAGAAACTTGCTGGGAGATATTTTTTTGCCGAGGAAACCGGTCGTGTGTACATTTTCGTCGAGGAAACTGTCGAGAAACTCGACGAGCCAAAAAGAAAGCAAGTTCTCTATTTCCTTGACGGGAATGGTGAAACTTTCCTTGTCGAGTTCCTCGACAGCCTAACAAGGAACTCGACGAGGAAAACAATGTGTTTCGCCCGTCGAGTTCCTTGGTCGTGTGTACGAGGCTTCATATGTGGTGGCTGCATTTGTTTTTGTTTTTTTGTTTTTTGCCTAAGTATACTTTATGCAGGTACAGAAAATATCTGTTGATCCTGCCAGAAATACCAAATTCTTGTCACTTCCTATGAGCTGAACTCAAATCTCAAACAATGCTATCAGCTCCCATGAGTTCTCTTTTGTAAACTACAGAACGCCACCCTCTATGCTACAATGATGAAGAGAGGGGATAAGGGGCCAAATCCTCAAAAGGGATACACAGGCGGAACTGCTGTTCAGCCTGCGTCTCCCTGTGCCTATCTTTGGAACTGATCCTCAGAAGCAGTTTTCCAAAGATAGGCAGAAGATCTGACATCTGTAAGACACTTACACTGTCAGATCTTAGGATGCAGTACTGCATCCGCCGCTGGGGGCATTTCGCGTTGAAATGCCGCTTTGCGTATGCAAATGAGGACTTACGGAGATCCACAAAGCTTTTCAGCTTTGTTTTTTCTGCGTAAGTTTACGTTTGCATACGTAAAATTAGGGATGCTTTTACAAAGTGTAAACTAGTTACACCTTGTAAAAACAGACCTTTTTTTCGATCGCCGCTATTTTTTTTAAATTTTGAATTTTATTTTTCGGCGCGTAACTTTTTTTTTACCCGACGCAACTTTATTGTCCCGTCGCAATCCACAAAGCCCGGCATAACGTAATTTCGCGCGCTGCCGGTCGGGAAAATGACATCACGAGCATGCGCAGTACGGCCGGCGCGGGAGCGCGCCTCATTTAAATTGTCATCGCCCCCTGCAGAAGAGGACTGCCTTGCGCCGGAGACATTTAAGTTACACGGCCGAAAATTTCTAGGTAAGTGCTTTGTGGATCGGGCACTTAGGTAGAAATTTTCCGCCAGTGTAACTTAAATGGTAAAAGTTAAGTTAGGCTACGTTTTTGTGGATTTGCCCCAAGGTTTTTAGGCTAAATTGGAAATGAGAAACAAACAAAAAGGATCTCGGACTGTACAGACCACACAAGGAGTAAACAATTTGTAATAAATCCGTACAATTTATTGGTAACAAAATTTTTTTTTTTTTATCCAATGTACATATTAATTGTTAAAAACAATACTAGTGCTGATAGATCATTGTGTACATTCATACACCAGGAAGGAATGCTGGTAACATAAGTCCTCATACCCGACGCATTTTGCCAGACTTTGCTTCACCCCCTTCCTCTATTGCCCCTTGACATATTGAATAGACTACATCTTGACTGAACGAGGACTGTATACCCAATATCCTAGTAGGTGATCTAATTTGGAATGTAATTTGGTGGGGTTCCTTGATGCTCCAGCACCCACCCAGGGAGTGATGATGCTGTTGTTTCCTTGGGCTTAAGGTGGGTCCCACGTAGTGAATGCAAGAATGTATTGAATATTGATATGTATGAATATTGTATAATATGTTATTGTCTTTTCATAGATAAGTGCTGTAATGTCTTCATAGGCCCTGATGTAGCAAAGTCTGGCAAAACGCGTCATATATGAGGACTTATGTTACCAGTATTCCTTTCTGGTGTATGCCTGTACACACTGATCTATCAGCACTAGTATTGTTTTTTATATTGATTGTTAAAAACAATACTAGTGCTGATAGATCATTGTGTATATGCATACACCAGAAAGGAATGCTGGTAACATAAGTCCTCATATATGACGCGTTTCGGCAGAATTTGGCATTGGATAAAATTCTTTTAATTTTTGTTACCAATAAATTGCATGATTTTATTACAAATTGTTTACTCCTTGTATGACCTGTACAGTCCAAGATCCTTGTTTGCTTCTCTAAATATACAGTACAGATGATGGCCATGAGTGGCACTTGATTAATAGATTTAAAATGGGAAAGGTGCCTAGGTTTACAACGCTGTCCAAAAATACAGTGCCATGCGTGAGCAATGTCCCTTTTAGACAGGACGTGTGTTACTGGCAGGATCACTAGGTGAAAATAAAAGGGAAAAGGCCTAAAAAAATGACTGCAGCCATCACATCTAGGGATTAGTAAGCTACAATGTTTTCAGTTTTCATTCTTGGGTTTAGATACTCTTTAACGTGTGTTTGAACCCTAAATTGAACCCATGAGTAGAGCAGCCATTGCTGACTTACTGTATTTATTGGCGTATAACACTCACTTTTTTACCCTGAAAATAGAAGGTAAACTGTGCCTGCGTGTTATACGCAGGGCGCTGTGGAAAGTTTTTTTCCTGAAACTTCCCTCTTAAAGTTAGGGTGCGTGTTTTACGCCTGTGCGTGTTATACGCCGATAAATACGGTAATTTTTTTAAAGGTGCAGGCTCCAGGGGGTTTATTTTTTAATCTTATTTCACTACCTATTATGTGATATTCCCAGAACAATCATGCAGGACGGCAGTCGTGAATTTAAGAAGAAAATATCGAGAAGCAAGGCTCAGTACAACTACCCCAGACCTGTACCATTTCAGCTTTTCTCTCTTCGGGGTGCCCAATGATTGCACCAAGTCTTTCACTATCCTATCAAGACCCCTAAAAATCTCTTCTTGTTTAAATACAGAAAAAAAAGAATATTCGCCCTTTATTCAATAGTGGTGTAAGTCCAAAAACAAAAATGTAATATATTGCAGCTTACCAAACCTTAAGTCTCGTACACACGGCCGGGAATCTCGTCGGGGAAAAAACGTTGGTTTTCCCGACAAGATTCCTGGCAAGCTTTTCTTGCAAAGCTGAGTGTACACACGACACATTCAAAAGAACCGCCGTTCTTTTGAATGCCAAGAACGCGGTGACGTCATCGACAAGATGAGCATGCACTCGTTACATTCCATGCCGTCGCCGCCATCTTGCTTCACCCTACACTATCCTTGTAAGCTACCACGCATGCGTCAAAGTCTCGTCGAGCATGCGCAGGCTTACAGGAGGACAGGTAAGCTTGTAGCTGCCTACACACACACAGTTTTCTCGTCGGGAAACAGGCCGACGAGAATCCAGATGAGAAAATAGAGAGCAGGTTCTCTATTTTTCTCGTCGAGATTCCCGGCAGTTTTCTCGACGAGAAAACATACACACGACCGTTTTTCTCGGCAAAAAGCTCTGCCAGCAGTTTTCTTGCCGGAGAAACTGGCCGTGTGTACGAGGTTTAAAAAGTGGTGGCTGCCAGTAGCCCACTTTGGGGATGATTTACTAAAGGCAATGCAGTTGCTCTAGAGCTTAGTAAATGAGGTAAAGCTTCACTTTGCAAAAAATACCTAATCACATGCAAGGAAAAAAAATGAATTTTTGCTTGCACATGATTGGATGATGAAAGTCAGCAGAGCTTCTGCTCATTTGGTAAGCTGTGGAGTAACTACTCTTGCAAAGTGCACAGTCTATTTGCCTTTAGTAAATCAACTCCTTTATGCCTTAGAGGGGCTCAACTCTATGGAGAAGCAACAGAGACACCCATGGACAGCAGCATTGTCAATCTGAAGGGAGTGCAGTGTTAGATGCACTAGCAAAATTCTATGGACTTGACTTTCAGGCCTGACACCAGCTAACACTTTTTAAGCAGTTAAAGCAGCATGTTTTTTCCTTTTGAGATACATATTTTACAAAAATTATAAACGCTAACCATTGTAAGCACCACTATCAGTGTTAAATGGTTTGTCCCAAACCTCTAACTGCCACTTTTGTGGGACATCTTGGTCTGTTAAGGGAAGTTGAAAAAGAACTGACTTACTGGCCAGATCAACAGGTGAAAATAAAGGAAAAAAGCCGTACAAAAGAAAACGAATGGAGCCATCAAATCTAAGAATCGGTGAACTGTAATATATAAAATTTTCGGTTTTGTGTTTACTACTGCTTTAAATTGAAAACTCATATTGTAATGTAAATTCGGTAAGCACAGAATGTGGCTGGTAGCAAACAAAGTGCCAGATCTACAGATAATTAGATGGGCGCAGCGTATCAGAGATACGCTATGCCATTGTACCTTACCAGGCGCATCTTCGAATCCTCAAAGAATTGCGCCTTAAGTTACGGCGGCGTAGTGTATTTCTGGCGGCGGAATTCAAATCGGCGGGTAGGGGGCGTGATTAATTTAAATGAAGCGCGTCCCCGCGCCGAATGAACTGCGCATGCGTCGTTCCGAAATTTCCCGCCGTGCATTGCGTTAAATGACGTCGCTAGGACGTAATTTTTTTAACTTAGACGTGAGTTACGTCCATCCCTGTTCACGGACGACTTATGCAAAAAAAAAAAATTCAAATTTCGACGCGGGAACGACGGCCATACTTAACATGACAAGTCTATCTATACGCCGCAAAATACCAGCTTTAACTATACGCCGAAAAAAGCCGACTACAGACGACGTTAGAAAATGCGACGGCCGCGCGTACGTTCGTGGATCGTCGTAAATCGCTAATTTGCATAGCTGACGCGGAAAACGATGCGAACTCCACCCAGCGGGCGCCGAAGTAATGCACCTACGATCCGAAGGCGTACAAAGCCGTACGCCTGTCGGATAGAACCCAGAAGCCGTCGTATCTTGGTTTGAGGATTCAAACTAAAGATACGACGCGGGTAATTTGAAAGTATGCCGGCGTATCAGTAGATACGCCGGCGTACTCCCTATGTGGATCTGGCCCAAAGGGCCATATTCACGAATAATTGCGTCGGCGTAACGTATCATAGATCGTAGATACGTTACACCGCCGCAAGTTTTCATCACAAGTGCCTGATTCACCAAGCACTTGCGATGAAAACCTATGCCGGCGGCCTCCGGCGTAAGGCGGGCCAATTTAAATGGGCGTGTGCCATTTAAATTAGGCGCGCGCCCGCGCCGGACCTACCGCGCATGCTCCGTTTCCAAACTCCCGCCGTGCTTTGCGCTTTTTTTCGAACGGCGACGCGCGTAGCGTAATTCCGTATTCCCGGACGGCTTATGCAAACGACGTTGATTTTTAAATTTCGACGCGGGAACGACAGCCATACTTTAGACAGCAATACACTTGCTGACTAAAGTTAAGGCACCAAAAAAAAAGTGTAACTTTGCGATGGGAAACTAGACTAGCGGCGACGTAGCGAACGCGAAAAACCGCCGTGGATCGCCGTAACTCCTAATTTGCATACCCGACGCTGGTTTACGACGCAAACTCCCCCCAGCGGCGGCCGCGGTATTGCATCTTAAGATCCGACAGTGTAAAACAATTACACCTGTCGGATCTTATGGCTATCTATGCGTAACTGATTCTATGAATCAGTCGCATAGATAGAACAACAGATACGACGGCGTATCAGGAGATACACCGTCGTATCTGCTCTGTGAATCTGGCCCAAAGATTTTAAGATACAGTCATTTGCTTAGGTCCCTGATTTACATGGAACAATTACTAGATTGTGTCCCAGAAAATGCTTGTCCTAGAAGACATCTATGTTTTTCAGGACTGAAAAACTGTACCCAAAAACACTACTTTTAAATATATTCAATAAATGAACTCGGCATCAAATGTCCCTGGACATTATATCTGGGTTTTAATTTTTTTTTCCCTTAAAGTGTTTTATATTCTCTCCCTATTTACCATGCAATTGTGACCACCCAGCTGTTTTGTTTTCTTGGTTCCCCGTCCAGCAGAAAAGTGTCCATAAAATGAGCTTAGAATGTTATTAAGGCAGCAGCGATGACCTTATGTTAACCTAAGTAATTACTTTGCATGCACCTGCTGCATAATTAAAAATTTTAATTGCCACCTTCATAATTCTCTTACCTGCTGATAGTTCCAGTCTTGGGGTGCAAAGTTGCCGTCCACCACCTCAAATTGGAAATTTGTGTGTGGCACCTGGTGCAGAACATATGTCCACCAAGACGCCCGGTATCCATGACTTAAGCTCATGGCTCCTTCCCGATCACAAATAAATTAAACCACGAAAAATGTTTTAAAAAAAATTAAAAAGGAAAACTGGAAAGAATAAAACTCCTGGGTCGAAGCTGTGAGAATGCAGATATCGCAGCTCTCAGTTTTCTGTGTTCATCTTGTTAGCAGTGACTCCAGCCAGTAGACATGGTGGGAAATGATGCATCTGGAGTGTAATTGCTTATAGCAAAAGCAGAGAGAGATGAAACAGGGGGAGGAGGCAAACATGTAGGTCTATCCCTATCCATTCAGACAGAATACATTGGGATTCAGGAGTGAGGAAGGGAGCAGCAGCACCTCCCAGTGGTTTATTAACACATCCTCTATTAATTAGTTAGGCACTGTGGTCCTTTCTATTAAGTTGCAAAAGCCATTTAGCAAGACATCTGACCTCTCCCAGGGGTTGGTTCACTAAGTCTCAGCATGAACCTGATGCTGGAGCTGGAGCACTGAATGAAACCTGGCAATGCTGAGATGCAGTAAAAGTCAGACTGCATAGGGTGCTCCATAAATGGCAAGACAAAGAGATTTCAGACGTATAAACTGAACAAAAAGGGGTAGCCATTCATTTAGACATAAATCTTTTTGGTCTATTTTTTTGGCCACTGTAGACTTTCACAGTTTCCAATTAACAGAATAACGCTCCAGAAAAATACCCATTTTAAAGTGTCTGTGTTGTGTGCAGCTGCCAGTCAAGATTCAAAATAGCAGGGTGGCATTGTAGCAATGCGTAGACAGGTCGCCTACAGCTGTATTAGCTAGTAAATGCTGGCCCAGGCTGAGGGAGGAAAGAGATCAGAAAGCCTCAGTTACCAAGCTTTTTGGTTCCAGCTTGCCCACCTGTAAAATAAAAAGGGGAAAGGCTGTGGTCTAAGAGTTCCTTAGTCTGGTACTTGCCTGCTCTGTACCGTACATGCTGTGAAGGAGGACTGGCGCCTTCCATTCCATCGGAGGCACCAGGATTTCAGAAAATATCCAAGCATGGGAAATGCCAAGATGGTCTACCACCTTGCAGAGGTATGCCCGGGCAGCCATGATATAATGTATAAAATAGTGTAGCGGTGCCAAAAAATACCTATATATTCATAAAGTGGTAAAAGGGGCACCCAAAATCCCAGTGTTATAGCAAATCACATAAAAATATAATTCCTACTCTTACACTTAATATGCCTGGGCAGCTATTCAGTTGTAGTTAGGGTCAGCCATTTAGTTGTAGTTAGGGTTTTTGTTGTTTCGTTGCAACCTACCCACCTGTTATATATAAAGGGGATAGATTGGGGTCTAAGGGCTCCTTGGTTTGGTTCTTGCCTGCTCTGTACCATACATCCTGTGAAGGAGGCCTTCTAGACCTTGCATTCTGTCAGAGGCACCTAGATTCCAGAGAACGTCAAAGCATGGGAAACGCCATGGTGGACTACCACCTTGCAGAGATATGCCTGGGAAGCCATGATATAAAATATCTAACCGTGTAGCGCTGCCAAAAAATACCTATATTCATAAAGTGGTAAAAGGAGCACCCAAAATCCCAGTGCTGTAGCAAATCACATAAAAATATAATTCCTACAATTACACTTAATATGCCTGGGCAGCCATTCAGTTGTAGTTTGGGTCAGGAAATGGACTCTGTTCACATTAAACTGTAATGTTAAAAGACTTTTAAGTCTTCTAAGCGCATCGACTGTTCTGAGCCTAGTCTGAAGTTATTCAAAGGGTTACATGTTGGTTCTGGCTTATCAAAAGAATCTGGATCTGTAAAGCACATGTGAGGTATGAAGTTGCTGCTACAGAAGGTCTGCTTGATAATCAAACAGTGTAGTTGCTTAGGGTAACCAAGGTCTAGAAGCAAGCTACAAATTAGCCAGCTGTTAAGCATGGTACCTGGTATAGGTGACATGTCCTCCAGTAGTGAGGGGGTTGATGATCTGGCTCCCTCCCCAGCGGTCGTTTTCCAAGAGCAACCAGAACCGAATCCCTGTTACAGAGATCCATGACCTAGTCACATGGGTAAGAGAAGGAAGGAGTTAACAAGTGCACATAAGAGGTCCACCCTATGTGCATGGCAAGGCTACATTCTGTTACTGAGATTGAGGTAACAGAGGTAAGCTATGCGCAAGACAGGTGGAAAGGACGCAGGCTCAGCAACATCCATCCTAATGCAATATACATTAGAAAATGTGTGTAGTGACATGGGAAGGCACTTTCAGAGGGACTCTACATTTAACTTCTCCACTCTGGGGTTGATTTACTAAAACTGAAGAGTATAAAATCTGGTGCAGGCTGCAGCTCTGCATAGAAACCAATCAGCTTCCAGGTTTTATTTTGACAAAGCTTAATTAAACAAGCTAAAGTTTGAAGCTGATTGGTCACCATGCACAGCTGCATCAGTTTTAGTAAATCAATCCCACAGTGTTACAGTTATGTCTAAGTCGAGAAACTGCCCTAATGGCCTGACACACGATCCGAATATCGGCCGAAAACGATCGTCCGAGGAAGAATCGTCCAATTTTGGATCATGTGTACACTACTTTCGACATCACGACAGTTCATCCGATATTATGCCAGATCGTACGATTTTCGTTTAGTCAGTACAGTTGTAGTTCCAAAATACAATACAAATACATTACAACACATGACATCACTTTCGATTTTTTTTTCTGTCGTAAGAGAATTTTCGTGACTTTATTAACCTATTCAATTTCTACTTGCGAAAAAAAACGTACGATCTGTCGTACGATATTTGGATCGTGTGTACTGGGCATTATGTTAGACTCTTCACTTGACCACTGTCTCCACCTGGTCCCAGGCATTGATGAGCACATTCTATGCGAAAGGTACCCCCACGTGCATGACGAACAGGCCCCGCAACAACTGTGTTTTGGATTTCAAGTATATATTGCATACCTCCTAATTTTCTGGAACGATCCCGTTTAGCACACATTATGTAGGCAAAGGACATGCCACGGCCCCCACCTTCATGGACCACAAAGAGCAAATATGCAGAAGATGATTGGCAAAACCACAAGTGCTTTTTTTACCTCTATTTTTCCTTTACATTGGCTTTTCAAAATAACAAAATGCAGTAATATAGAGGTTGAATAAAAAGTTTAGAGCAGCATAACACTTTTGGTTGTAAAATAGTACATTTTACTTTTACAACTGAGGCTGCACAAGAGACAGAGGGATTTGGTCTCAAAAGAGGGACAGTCCCTCCAAATGTAGGAAAGTAGGGAGTTATCTATATATGGGTTCTTCCTGCAAGTCGGGTTAATTTCTTTAAATTTTATATTAAACATGATATAAAAAGGCTACTCCAGAAGATGCACCATTTGTTTAGCAATTTACTTGGTGGACTGGCTGATGCTCATAGAAGTGCTACTGTTGTACTCTTGTGTTTATTAGCATAATCCCTATTGGGATCAATTTTGGTGGCTGCTGGAGAGCATCTATACAATATACATTTTTGTCTGATCACCGCCACATCATTTATAAAATGACACTGAACTGGTCTAGTGACAGTATGTACAAAACATTTAAAAAAAAAAAAAAATCTTAATTCTCCAAAAACATTTTGACAAAAAAATACAGCTTCAAAAAACTCATCATGACTCTACCACAGACTTTCTACTTTCCAAAAAGGGGTCATTTGTGGGATAATTATACTGTCCTGGGATTTTAGGGCCTAAAGAAATGCAATACTGTCAGTACATCAGGACTGATCCATTTTTTAAATATATATACCATCGTTTTTAGACTCTATGGGCTAGATTCAGATAGGTTAGCGGATCTTTAGATCCACGTAACCTATCTCAATTACGATACGCCGCTGCAAGTTTTTGAGGCAAGTGCTTTATACAGAAAGCACTTGCCTGTAAATTTGCGGTGGCATATCGTAAATCCCCCGGCGGAATTCAAATTCCGCGGGTAGGGGGCGTGTAAAATTTAAATCAGGCGCGTCCCCGCGCCGAACGAACTGCGCATGCGCCGTCCGTAAAATTTCCCAGCGTGCATTGCTCTAAATGACGTCGCTAGGACGTCATTTGTTTCGACGTGAACGTAAATTGCGTCCATCCGTATTAGCGAACGACTTACGCAAACGACGTAAAAAATTCAAAATTCGACCCGGGAACCACGGCCATACTTAACATAGGATACGCTGCATATAGCAGGGGTAACTATACGCAGGAAAAAGGCAAACGCAAACGACGTAAAAAAAAGCGCCGGGCGGTCGTTCGTTTCTGAATCAGCGTAACTCCTCATTTGCATATTCCTCGCGTATACAAACGGAAGCGCCACCTAGCAGCCAGCGTGAGATTGCAGCCTAAGATCCGACGGTGTAAGTCCCTTACACCTGTCGGATCTTAGGGATATCTATGCGTAACCTGATTCTATGAATCAGGCGCATAGATCCGACCGACAGAACTCAGAGATACGACGCCGTATCAGGAGATACACTGGCGTATCTTCTTTCTGAATCCGGGCCTATAACTTTCCTACAGACTAAAGAAACTTAGCAGAATACATGTTGGCCTAAATCTATGAAGAAAGATTATTTGTTTGCAAAATTGTATACCAGAAATAAAGAAAAACACGTTGTTCTGTCCTTTTATTTCAATCTGAATTTGATTGAAAATATTTTTGCATACAGAATAATCATACACAAATAAATAAGTCTGTCCTTTTGAGTTTATTTAGCAAAAATAAAAAACCCAGTGGGGATTACATTCCATTCAAGTGCACTTGAAGAACCAGAATGAGGAGAAGCTCTGCTGATTTTATTATTCATTCATGTGCAAGATAAAATGCTGTTTTTTATTTGCCTTGCATGTGTCTCTCAGCTCTATAGCGACTGCACTTCCAAGTGCACTTTCAGTGCAATTTCAATTGCACTTTGCACTTGTAGTTTGCACTTGTAGTGCAAAGTGGATTTGCCTTTAGTAAATAACTCCCTGTTTCCCCCAAAAATATAAAAATGTTATTTTGGTACAGTGTTGCATGAGTAATTTTGAATCAAAGTGTGACAGCGCTGAAATGGCAGGATGGAGGTGAAAGTTTCCAGTATTGAAGTGGTTAAATTACAGGGAATGCATATACAGTTTTGAACATATTTGCTTTCTTTTTAAAGCAAAAAAAATTAGGTATCATTTAAAAAAATATATATATTTTGTATATAGACAGATACAGTTGAAATGTTGCATATGAATATTATGCAGTCTTCTATCCAGCAGCAGGTGGAGCTTTATGCTTCTTTTCAACTATTGTATCTCTATTTAACAAGTGTCCCCAGAGTATAATCCTGGAGGATAGGGATGGTCCAGATGTTCACCTGTTCGGCGAATATCGAACATTATGGGACATTCGCGGCAAATTTGAGCGTCGCAAAGCACCCCATAATGCACTGCGGGATCGCCAATGATGGCTCAGGGGACTAAGTCCACGCCCCACACTATATAATGCTGCTTACACGGCGGCCATATATAGGGGCTGATTTACTATGAACAATGCGCTGCGCCGGTTCATACCTTAATTGGTGCGCTGGATAAATCATTAATTGAGCATGTGAACTGGTGCAGCAGACGGGCGCAATGCAATAATAAATATGTAAACGGTAGAAGCCGCGAATAACCCTTTAGAAGTCTATGGGAGAAATCAAAAGTGTTAATTTTAAAGGTTAATATGCAAGTTATTGTCATAAAAGGTGTTTGGGGACCCGGGTCCTGCCACAGAAGACATGTATGAATGCAAAAAAAACTAAATCATCAGGGTCCCCAGAGGGCCTCCTCCTTACATTAGGGTCCCCAGAGAGCCACTCCTTACATCTGGGTCACCATAGAGAGGGTGGGTAGTGAGAGATGATGTAATCTTTCTACTGCCCACGGCTGCACAGTGAGGGCCAAACAGTGGTGATGCAGGGGAGAGATGATGTCATACGCTAACTTTAACCTGATAACCCAACTAAAAAATGGCAGCTGGGGACATATCACTGTAGTACAACACAGGCTGCGAATACCACTACCTGGAATGGGAATTTTGCCAAGCTGGCATTGAGAAACTGGGAATGACTTGGTGCATGCTTTGTCTTCCACTCCAGCAGCTGTGTAGGAGACATCTACTCAAGGATGTAACTAGAAACAGCAAGGTTGGGTAAGAAGCATCTTGGCTCTACTAAGCATGGTCTCATGCTGGCCCTCTTCACTGCTTGATGATAACTATAAACCATAGGTGTGCACAGCCTATTGCATTAGGGTGTGCACCCCTAAGATCAAACACATAGTACCGATCAGTCATGATGAAAGGGAAGGGGCCGGTAAGTTACATATTTACCAGCCCATTCCCCCACTCATCCTAAAACATCCACGCAGCAACAGCTGGAGAGAGAGGAGAGTAGGGAAGCAAGAAGCTCTGCGGGGGGGAAGATGGAGGGAGCCAGGGCAGTAGGGGGAATCTGTGCTGCACAGGGTGATTAGGGTGTGCCTGGGCACACCTGGCACACCCTGTGCGCACGCCTATGCTATAAACTATAACAAACCCGTGGGAAGACTTCCACCCTTGTCACATTGGGCTTCAGATGTAGCAGTGGATGCAGTCTGAGATTCCCTTGGAGTGGTGGAAGAGGTGGAAAGGGAGCACAGCGAAAGAGAAGGGCTGTGGGCCTTTGGCTGCCGACCTGTATCATTCATGTCTGTTGCCATAGAGCTTTGTGGTGAGACGTCATGCGTATTCCCATGTAAGTAGTACCAAAATGACTGCTAGATTCACCACAGTTAAAGTGATTGCAAAGGTTTGAATTTAATTTTTTTAAATAACAAACATATACTTTTCACTCTGTGCAATGGTTTTTGTACAAAACAGTCCCGACCTTCTTTTTCTGAGGTTCTCGGCTCCTTTCCCTGCCGAGTGCTCCAAAAGCATGCGGCTTGCTATGGAGGTACTTGTGCAGGCTCGATCCTGCCCTGCTCCTGCTCTCTGCTCACTGGTGCACATAGAAGTTTTTTCACCTTAATGCAGAGAATTCGTTAACATAAAAACAAAGAAGAAACTTTAGTCTTTAGAACCACTTTAAAATGCTGCAGGCAGAGGCTGCAAAAAACTATGGTGCTGTCTGCAGCACATGCATGAGAAAAGAACAAGACTGCTGAACTCTTGTGTGCCCCCATGGAGCTGACCTAGGGATTATGTGCCTGTGAAACAGTGCCATCCAGTGCTCCCTTCAATGCTCTGCAAGCTGTTCCTGGATGACATCCTGCCTCATTGCTCTTAAAGCTGCGTTCCAGCAGTTTTTTTTTAAAACACCCATGCGATGATCGCACAACCTACATATATATCGGTATGAGTAATAAATGTATGTTTTAGTAGTCTTTTTTCTGGTAAATAAACTTGCTTTGGTCTTCCCTGTGAGACTGCTTCCATCTTGAGTGTGGGCATCTGAAGCCTACTCGTTTCATCTTCCAGGATAAGGCACTCGCGTATGCACATATCGTAGAAAGCGCAACGCACGAATACCGTTTTCCTGCAGGACAAGGATGCCCATTGGCTCATGGGATTGATGAAAATCCTATCCCAGGAGCCAATGTGTGGCCGCCGGCTGGAAATAACGTACCTCACTGCGGTGTGGAATAATGGAAGCAGAGCATTGCCCGGCAATATAAGGTACATATATTGCTGGATAAAAAGTGGCCAATGATAAATCGTGCAGTAGGGTGAAAAGTTTCAAATGTGGGTGGAACTCAGCTTTAAGACTTTTCCTCACTTTCCTCTGCTATATTGTTGGGCACCTAGGTAAGTTTTACCACCTCATCATCCCTACCCTCTTCACCAATTGAGCACACTTGACAGTAAGCTGAAGGCAATTCCTATATGCTACATTTGGTCTCTTCCAAACCATCTGATAAAATGAAACACTGCACATCCTCATCCAGCAAGTGACTGATGGTGTTCTTAAATAATTCAGCTGATAAATGCCAGTTTGCAAGGTTAGGATAGGAATAGATTATGAAGAAGAAGGAGAGGGGGCATTTGCAGCTGCTGACACTGCGCTAGTCTGCGCGGGGGAAAAGGAGGAAGATAATGAAGGCTTGATTGTCCACTTCATCACCTCCATTACATACTCTGGTTGTATAGCATGCCCACTGCCAGAAAAGAAAGATTGATGTGCTCTGCCTCCCAAATGTGCAGCCCCACCACTGTTTTCACCTGCGGATGCATGACCTCCTCCCTCCTACCAGCTGCACATCAGAAGAACATCTGTCACTCCTTTTACTTTAGTTACTGTATGTGTTCTCATAAGGGAGCTATGCCATCACTTTCTGTCCTGGTGACATCTTGTCACCAAGATAGGAGGTGAATTCAATCCTCTCCAGTGGGTGCACAGACAGCAATAAAAGATTGCTACTAGTTTTCGGGTCTCTGGCCAAGTGGTTGCCCTGCAAAGCGCTCTCTGATGGGACGAGGTGAAAGATTGTGACATCGCCACTCGCCCCTCTACCGTGTCCAATCAGAAAGCACTTTACACCCATTGAAAAAATGCAAAGTGTTCTCGGAATGAGACCTCTTGTATTTCATAGTTGCATGGTTAGTTTGAAAAAAAGACAAAGGGCCAAATTCTCAAAAGAGATACGCAGGCGGAACTGCTGTTCAGCCTGCGTATCTCTGAGCCTAACTTTGGAAACGATCCTCAAAAGGATTTTTCCAAAGTTAGGCAGAAGATCTGACATCTGTAAGACACTTACACTGTCAGATCTTAGGATGCAGTACCGCATCCGCCGCTGGGGGCATTTCTCATTGAAATGCCGCTTTGCGTATGCAAATGAGGACTTAAGCAGATCCACAAAGCTTTTAAGCATTGTGGTTTCTGCGTAAGTTCTGATTTTCTTGCGCAAAATTAGGGCTGGTTTTACAATGTGGAAAGTTAGTCCACCATGTAAAACCAGACCTTTTTTTCGATCGCCGCGTTTTTTTTTTAAATTTGAATTTTTTTTCCCGGCGCGTATTTTTTTTTTCACCCGTCGCAACTTTATTGTCCCGTCGCAATCCACAAAGCCCGGCGTAAATTACGTTCGCGCACTGCACGTCGGGAAAATGACGTTACACGCATGCGCAGTACGGCCGGCGCGGGAGCGCGCCTCATTTAAATTGTAATCGCCCCCTCGAGAAGACGACCGCCTTGCGACGGAGGCACTTAAGTTACACGGCGTGTAATTTCTAGGTAAGTGCTTTGAAGATCGGGCACTTAGGTAGAAATTTAACGCCTGTGTAACTTAACTGCTGAAAGTTAAGTTAGGCGGCGTTTTTGAGAATTTGGCCCAAAAGGTGCATCTAGTTCAACCAATAGAAAAAAAAAATACAATGAATAACTAGAAATAAATATAAAACCTCCATATACAAGATCCTGTACACATCATTGGTCCACAGAAAAGCAGAAACAAATCCAATAAAGGACAGCCTAATTTGCTGCAATGGGGGTAAAATAAATTCCTTGCTGATCATTCATAAGGCAAACCATGGATCAACAATCATGGGCGATATGACCTATAATGTTATTATCCAGTTACATTTTGTGCATTTAGGATTCACTAAGAAGCAGGGCAGCTGCTCTGCATAGGACTTGAAAGCTAGTGGAGATCACTGTAATAGCAGTGCCTACTATAAGGATTTCCAGCTTCCACAGGGATTGGCCTGGTATGGAACTTATACAATATTCATACCTGGGTTTCGGCTTTAAAAGTAAACCTTTGTTTTGCAATGCAAAGGGTCATTAAATTGCCTCTCCCCTCCCAAGCAGTTTATACTCACCTTCTCATTGCTCCCCTGCTGTACCATCTGCCATCTGGAACAATGGTAATGTTCCAGACATTTTTTAAATCCTGTGTGCACACTGTGAGATCTCAGCAAGTAAACATAGAGGAGTAATGAAGTATAGATCTATGTTTGTCCCAAGCATGTCCAAATCCACTACTCTTTTGTTAAAATAATAGGGCCAGATTCACGTACTTGCGCTGCGGCGTAACGTATGTCATTTATGTTACGCCGCCGCAAGTTTTAAGCTTAAGTGCTTGATTCACAAAGCACTTGCCTGTAAACTTGTGGCGACGTACCGTAAATCCGGCGCAAGCCCGCCTAATTCAAATGGGGCGTGTACCATTTAAATTAGGCGCGTTCCCGCGCCGAACGTTCTGCGCATGCTCTGTTAGGAAATTTCCCGCCATGCTTTGCGCGAAATTACGGCTCCCCGACGTGTTTTTTGAACGGCGACGTGCATTACGTCCTTTCGTATTCCCGGACATCTAACGCAAAAAAAATAATTTAAATTTGACGCGGGAACGACGGCCATACTTTAACATGGGCTGTCTAATATTACACCACCTAAATAGCAAGTGCAACTTTACGACGGGAAAAACCGACTAGCGACGACGTAAGAGAATGCGACGAACGTGCGTATCTTCGTGGATCGCCGTAAACAGCTAATTTGCATACCTGACGCGGAAAACAATGCGAACTCCCCCCAGCGGTCGCCGAAGTATTGCATCCTAAGATCCGAAGGCGTACGAAGCCGTACACCTGTCGGATCTTAGCCAAATGCCGTTGTATCTTTGTTTGTGAATTACAAATAAAGATACGACGCGGCAAATTTGAAAGTACGCCGGAGTATCAGCAGATACTCCGGCGTACTTTTTCTGTGAATCTGGCCCATACTTTCTAAAGCTGACCAGTTACCAGTGTCTATTTAGGTTGCACAGGCGCCGCCCCCTCTTTCCAGCCACCCTCTCTATGTAGATGGATAGATTCATGCATTTTATCCCATCGGATTTTATCCCATCGGAAATTCGTGTGTACAGGGCATTACAGTTAGTTTCGTTTTCCTAAAAAGCTGCTAAATTACAAGAACGTGTGCTTCCCTCAGGATGTGTTGAGTAAGTGCTGATTAGAGGAAGGAAGAGTTTGAAATTAAACAATGCAGTAGTTTCAGATTTACTATACGCTTTAACTTGTGTGTTCCTCCTCAGTAATCACACACTGAAAGGAAAACGCGTCCCGCCATGATCTTCCTTAGCATCATTATTAGTAAGTATATTTATAGCTTAATCGTTTGTTCTTTATTTCCAGATTAGAGGTCTTTACTGTTTTTTTTTTTTAAAGCAAAACACATTTATTGTCAATAGAAGCTATTTTAATTTGGAAACATAATTTCTTCTGTTTTTATTAGAGTCAAAATTACATTTTAAATAAGAAACGGTTACTGTAATAAACAATGTCATGGTTTTCTACATAAGGTTTAATACAAAATTAATTTAAATTAAATAAAAGAAAGTAGGAGAATCATGAACATTTGCTATAAGATGACATAACATAATACTAATAGGAAATAGGAAAACATTGACAATAAAAGGAAAGTACAGTAAATTGAAAGGAACAAAGCAACACTTGCAAACACTAGCAAAGTAGAGCAGGTGTCTTATAAAAAGACAAAATTCTAATTAATTTCCCAGACCTAAAGGGTAACTAAACCCAAAAGCAAAAATGTAAAACATTGCAGCTCACCAGTCCTTAAATGTGGTGGTTGCACTGGTTTTATTTTTTTGGGGGGGGGGGGGCTTTTCTTCCTATATTTCCACCTAGTTATCTGGTCAGTAAAGATGGTCAAACTCTGTGCAAATTTTGGTTGGTACCTGAGAAACTGTACACAATTCTCTCAGTGTGTGGCTTTGCCAGCCCTGCACTTTTGATCAACTTTTGTCAAAAGAGCCTGCTGGAAAAATTATCTGAACACTCATCTGGCTGTTTGGTATGTTGATAGTCAGGCTGACTGTCAAAATATAATAACCGCAGCAGGAGATTTATTGGTAGCATGGATGGAGAAATGTTTTTTTGTATTTTTTTTGAGGACTGAACAAAAAAAAAAATATCAGTATAATTTTTTGTCTTTCTCTAACAGCTCAAGCTGTCTAATAAGTGGCAGTTAGAAGTTTGAGAAAACCGTTTAGGCGTGACAGGGGGTGCTTAAAATTGTCAGCTTTTATTCATTTATGGAAAAACGTAGTCCCACAAAGATAAAAATCTCAACTGTTGCTGTAACTAAATAAAAAGTGCTTGCGCTGGAGTTCAAGTTTAATTTGTTAGTCAAGTTCACGGACTGACAGTGAGTCAGAAAAACAAAAGTGCAACCATAAATGTTTAAATAAAAGTGATAAAGTGCGGCGCTCAAAATAATACTTTTGATGTGCTCAAAAGATATAAATAAGTGAATAAATAAATATAAATGCACTGTCCCCAGAAGATGCCTTATTAAGAGAAACGCGTAGGGAAGGGCTCTGCTGATGCCACTGCGTTATTTTTATTTTACTTGCTTTTACATGTCTTCTCAAATGTGAGTGACAATTTTATATTTATTTAATAAATGTTCTCATTTTGAAACGGAATCACACTATGTGGCCCAATTTCTCTCCTTTTACTACATGATACATTGGGAGGATTTATATATGAAGTATCGTTGCCTTATCCATGGTGTATACTCATTGATGTCAATACTGTGATATATCTCTGCCTGGTTCTATTGTAAGCTGTGCTTGCTTACTTCTCCCTGGGTGTGATACACCAACAAGCCCGATCGACTCAACAGGCGTAAGCCTCGCTGGGTCCAACTCGTTTGGTAAGTCTTTGATCTTCATGGTGGTGGATTACCTACAGACAACTAATTATACAGTCACTTTCATCTCAGTGGAAGATTTGGACTATACCGTATTTATCGGCGTATAACGCACACTTTTTTCCCCTTAAAATCAGGGGAAAATTGTGGGTGCGCGATATACGCAGATCCCCGCTGTCTCTGAGCACCGCAGCCTAGAGCCGTGCCGAGTGTACTGCGCAGTCGGCTAGGCTCGGCCATGCTCGGCTCCGCCCGCCGCAGCCTAGAGCCGAGATGAGTGTACTGCGCAATCGGCTAGGCTCCGCTACGCTCGGCTCCGCCCGCAGCCACGCGAGAGGAGCCAAGAGAAGCCGAGACAAGCCGAGAGGAGCCGAACACACAGGAAATCCGTCTCCTCTCGGCTCGGCCGAGGCGCCAAATCCAAAAACAAACACCACTGCAACCCAGGCAAGGTGCGGATAGACTCGCAGACGGACACTCACAAGGCTGAACGGACCCCGCGCAAGGCCGCAGACGGACATCTCGAAAGCCGCAGACGGACACCCACAAGGCTGGATGGACCCCGCGCAAGGAAGCCGCAGACGGACACCCACAAGGCTGGCCAATGGACGCAGGGCAAAAATTTTATTTTAATTTTTACTTAAACTACCTTTCTAAGCTTGGGGTGCGCGTTATACGCCGGCGTGCGGTATTCCCCGATAAATACGGTATATTCACTTGTTCACCAACACACTTGGTTTATTGTCACTTTTGATGTTTATTATAGATTCACATTTATCACTTTGTATATTCATTTACCCTGATTACTTGGACTTTTGTTTTTGTGCATCAATTGTCTTGGTTTTTGTGGTTTCAATATCAGTTTGATCACCATTTATTTACTGTGTGTACATCTTAACCAGCTTATTGGTGCAACCTAATTGGTTAGTTTACACGGACAGTACATTTATATTTATTTATTCACTTATTTATATCTTTTGAGCATATCAGAAGTATAATTTTGAGCGCCGCACTTTATCACTTTTATTTTGGCTTTACAATACAGTATATCTGTTGTGCAGGCAGCTACCACATATTCTTAATATTCTTGACAGTGCGTTTTTTTCCTTTTCTTTTTTACACAAACATAATTGTTTGAAAGATGTAGATGAAAGGGTTAATAATTATGTTGCCACAAATGTTATTTTTGTTTTCTTTTTAAATAGATGTTTGTTATTATGGGGTTCCGACCTTTTTTTTTTAGGATCATCTTTTGGAATTTAAAGTAAAATAGTTGAACTTTGCACATGTTTAATGTGACTAGACTAGACTAGACAGTCAAATTGGGGGTGATATATTTCACAATAGTATAGTTCCAGGATCAAGGATAAGATATGCAGAGATACTGTACAGTATCCCTCTCTCCAGGCCACTATATGTGCAGCTTTTATTTCCTACTTGTCTCATAACCCAACAGTACATCTTTTAAATAATTCATGCTAGACACTGTTAAAAATAAATTGCACACCAACAAAAAAAACAGGTTTGTCCATTTCCGTCAAACTGATGCAATGCAGCTGTATATTAACACACAATGTTCTCCGTTTATCTATTTTTTCTCATATTGTCCATGGCTATTTTTACGTTTCATACCTGAACACAGATGACACCAATCATGTAAACAGGTTAGATTTTCTTCCAATTGCATACCTTTAATTACCATTACTTTGAGCATGGAGCCAATGTACCAGTATAGCTCTCAACTGTCCCTCATTTGGAGGGACTGTCCCTCTTTTAGGAACAAATCCTCTGAAGCCTCAGTTTTTCTTTTTTTTGGTTCAATGTGTACATCTCTATACAAATTGTATTATATTACTAACAAAAGTGTTATGCCGCTCTAAACATTTTATCCAACCTCTATATAATTGCATTTTATTATTTTGAAAAGTCAATATAATGGAAAAATAGAGGTCAAAAAAAGAACTTTTGTGGTTTAGCCAATAATCTGAATATTAATATTAGATCTTTGTGGTTCTGGTATCCTGGGCAGTGGCAGGGACATGTCCTTTGCCTACACACTGTTTACTAAAAGGTGTCCCTTTTTATAATTTCCGAAAGTTGAGAGATGCATACCAGGGTGTTAGATCTTTTCATCATAGGAAAAGTGCTCACTTTGCCAATCCAGTTACCTTTTGATACTAAATTCCCTTTGTTTTGTGTAGACTAAACTCCATGATTTTATTTATTGCACTCCTTATCAAATCTTATTTTAATCATGACCATCGATCAAAGTTTGTTCACGCCACCTATGAATGAATACTAATGCCTCGTAGACACGTGCAGGAGTTCCCGTCGGAAATCCCAAGGAGAAATCTGAGAACCTCTGGTTTTTGGGCAGTTTTTCCATGGGAAAAACTGCGAGGAGCATACACCCGGCCGGGATTCCCAGCAAAAAGCTCTCCTCACAGTTTTCCCGTCTGGAAAACTGACCGTGTGTACGAGGCATAAGCCCCTTATTCCTATTTGTGTGATTTTTCATCCATTGTCCGTCATACAAGGTCACACAAGATGATCCCATCTTTTCCTATGGTGCCTCTTCACATCTATGCAATTTTCCACATGTCTATTTTTTTAAAATACTGTATGTTCTTCTTCAGTGCAACTTGGTATGATTTTGATTTTGACCCCATAGACGTTAATGGAATTTTTGACACTTCTTTGCCATAAAAACAGGGCAACCTTCCTAGACAGACATATGATATTTCTAGCTATTTGCCAAAACAAAAAGACATGAAGCATAACAGACAAAAATGGATGAAACAAATGGATGAAAAATGCACCAAAATACACAAAATATGCATGAAAAATGAAGACGAACAAATGTGAACCTAAATACCCAAAGAAGTCGGGATTCCCGACCAAAAGCTCTCATTTGACTTTTTCCGACGGGAAAACCGATCGTGTGTACGGGGCAAAAGACTAGTAAGAAATATACCAGCACTGTCACCTATCTGCTCTAATATTCAAATACTAATTATCCTTTTGTGGAAAAATACAATAAACAATAAACAAACAATTAAAGTTATCTCTGAACACATAAATGCATTATTAATAAAGTGCACATAAACAACAAACAACTATTACCAGCATTATGATGTGCAATACAATAAGAAATAAGTGAACTAATGCCTAAAATTATTGCTGTCTGTCAAATCAATAAACCATCCAAGTGTCCAATATTAATAAATTCACAAAATGCAAATAAACTATCAAATTGACTTTGGAGCATTGACATCCTGTAACAGGAAGTTCCTGAGCAAAGATCTTCAGAACAGGATCCTGGGGTCTTATTTTAATTCAAGCTGCAGATTTAAATCTATTAAAAAGTTACAATAACATGGTAAAGCACACATGATATTTTGATTGTTTTTACAGATAATACAGGTTTGTTTATAAATCTTTTTATGAAAAATTCAGACAAAAGTCACCCATTATTCTACTTGGATTTATTTGGAAAAATATGTAAGACATAGGAGAAAGTTGCGGGAACCTTGTGTGAAAACATTTATAAATAGAGCTCTTTTGAATTTGTGTCTATATAATACACATTCAGTAGGTAATATGATATAATTATTAATGTACATGGTTAATTTTATAATTATAAACAGTTTGATTTGGCCATTATCTGAAGCTGGTCTATTTATAAAAGCAAAGAAACAAATTCAACTTTTATAAAATGCATCCAACCTAGCCATAATACACTATTCTATATTAAATTATATCAACAATTAAATATACAGTTAGTGAGCCTTTATATGTCCCTATTTCTAGGTCTATCTTCATAATCTGCTCTGTCAGCTATTTTAAATTACATATTTTCCCCAAAAAGTGCTGCCAAAGTAGACAAAACAGTGCTGTTACTGTACTTATCTGCACTTTGCAACTTTTTATTAAAAGTCAGTAGCTAAGCCCTCATTTCAATCTTTAAACACTCCCTTGGCTAGTGATGTACGAAAAGAACAGTGACAGAGGTGTCATTGATATACTGTGTATATATAGGATGTGGAAGTATTTGTTGATCACAGACCTAGTCATAGCATATAATGCCAATCTGCAGTTAACAAAGCTTGCAAAATACTCTCATGTATTAATACATTTCAGATATACATTGATAATTTTACCCCTTTACAAAACACTGGTTCAGCCTCCTCTTGGACATACAGTTTAGTTATGGCCACCAAACTGAGGAAAGATGTTGTTAAATTAGAAAGAGTTTAGAAAAGGAGACCAACATTTAATAAGGGGGATGGAGGACCTCAGCTATGAGAATCAAGTACATAGATTTGTTATTCACTGCCATGGAGGAGAGGTGCTTAAAGAGGTTGTAAAGGTATTTTTATTTTTAAATAACAAACATGTTATACTTACCTCCACTGTGCAGCTCGTTTTGCACAGAGTGGCCCTGAACCTGGTCTTCTGGGGTCCCTCGGTGGCTGTCTCGGCTCCTCCCCGCAGGAACTAACCCCCTTCATGCGTGCTCTCTCCCATGGGGGTTAGTTCTTGCGGGCTCGCTTCCGTGATACAGCCGGCGGGCCATAGCCACCTAATATCACTCGGCCCTGCCCCCCGGCATGTCGCGTCATTGGATGTGATTGACAGCAGCGCGAGCCAATGGCTGCGCTGCTTTCAATCAACCAATGAATGAGCCCAGTAGCCCAGCCGAGAAGCCAGCACGTTCACAACGTGGGACTTTCGAGGGATCAGGTAAGTAAATGGGGCAGCTGGGGGGCCACTAATGCTCGGATGTTTTTTCACCTTAATGCATAGAATGCATTAAGGTGAAAACACATGTGCCTTTACAACCCCTTTAAGAGGGGATATTAATACAATATACACATACAGTATATCAAAGGTGACTCCAGTAACTGTAATAAACTGTTTAAAGTCCCTGAAGTGGACACAAGGCCATGATTTGAGGTTAGAGGAAAAATAAGATGTAACTCTAGATTGCAGAAAGGGTTCTTTACTGTTAGAGCAGTAAAATGGGGAATTCCCTCACCCAGAATGTAATACAAGTGACACGTTTGGATAGCTTCCTCAAGAAGCAGAATATACAGGGCTATGGGAATTGGTAAAGAATGAAAATCACACTCAAACACTCACACACACATAGGATAAGATGAACTATAACCATGCTTTTTTTTCAACCTTATAAACAATGTAACTATGCAGTTTACACACATGCACACACTTTTTTTTAGCGTCAGATTTGGTTTCCTAAGCAGCTGCAAGATTATAAGAATGTATGTCTGAAAATGGTTTGAGTAATTGTTGATAAGAGGAAGGAGGAGTTTAAATACAGTTAAGCAATGCAGTAGTTTCCGATTTACTATATGCTTTAAGTTGTGTGTTCCTACTTAGTAATCACACCTTAATGAGTGTAAGGAAAACACGTCCTACCATGTTCTTCTTGAGGACCATTATTAGTGAGTATATTTTTAAATATATATTTATAAAAAAAAAAATCACATTAGAAGTCTTTAGTCTTTCTACTTAAGTGTTTTAAAGCAAACACCTATATTGTCATTAGAAGCTATTTGAATGTAGAAAACATTATTTTTTCTGTTATATTTTTATTAGAGTCAAAATTACATTTTGGCAATAAGAAACAGTAATAGGGAGATCATGAAACATTTGCTATAAGATGAGTTAACAAAATAATAATATACATATAAGCACAACATTGGAAAAAGGGGAAGTAAATTAAAAGGAACAAAGAAAGCAGAAATTCTTATTAATTTCCCAGACTTAAACATATCTAAACCTAAAAGCAAAAATGTAATATATTGCAGCTCACCAATACTCAAATGTGTTGGTTGCACTAGTTTTGTTTTTTGTCAGACTTCTTTTTCTCGTGATCTGCCCAGTAAAGCTGGCTATCCTATGTGCACATTTTGATTGGTACCTGAGGAATTGGACAAAATTCCCTCAGTGGCAGATCCGCCAGCCCCGCACTGTTTGACAAAAGTCAATCTTTTGATCAACTTTTGTTGAAAGTCCTGAAAATCTTTCATCTGAACATCGGCTGCATCCACTCACCTTTAGCCCCTGTTTGGGTATTTTGACTGTGGTGGCATTGGCTGTCAAAATATAACAACCACAGAAGGAGATTCATTCATCCACTCTATATAATGTGGATGAAGGAATCTTTTCATATTTTTCTTTTTTTTTTAAGAGAGCAAGCTCTTTGGCAAAAGTAGCAGTTACAGGGTTGAGAAACTCTAAACTCTATTAGAATGCCATAAGTGTAATGGGGTTATGTAAAATAATTAGCTTTTATATATTTATGTAAAATCTTTATCCCAAAAGGACAAAAACTCAACTGTTGTTGTAAATGATTAAAAAGTGTTAGCTGAAGTTCTAATTGATGGTGATTCAAAGATACAAAAATCTAACCGTATACAGTAAAACCTTGGTTTTCGTTCCAGAAACATGCTTGTAATCCAAAGCACTTGTATATCAAAGCATTTTTTTACAGAGTATAAAAGAGAAGAGAGGCACCTCTAAGTGTAGCAATAAAGTTGATAAATGACATACCTTCATTAAATGTAACCATATTGCTAAACCTAGAGTCTCCTCTCTTCTTTTTTATACTCAGTTGTGACATGACACTACTCTTATATCAAGACGTCGCTTGTATATCAAGGCAAAATTTATTAAAACATTTTTCTTGTCTTGCAAAACGCTCTCAAACCAAGTTATTCTCAAACCAAGGTTTTACTGTATCTTTGGGGGTTGTAAATTTAGTATCATCATTTGGTAAGTCAAATAGTTAAACAATGTAGATGGTTAATGTGACTAGACTGGTATGTAGATGCTCACAAGTGATTCCTCTCTCCAGGCCACTATATGTGCACCTTTAATACAATACCGTAACACAACTTCTTTTGAATCTTTGTTCATGCTTCACACTGTAACAATAGGAATTACATCCTAACAAAAAATTGGTCTGTCCATTTCCACAAACTGATGCAATGTAGAATTTGCATACACCCTTAACACATCAGAAGCTGTACTGTATATTAACACACAATGTTCTCCGCTTATCTATTATATACCTGTACCAAATACTGTATCTGGTTTTAATTTCCTTGAGTAAAGCCTAGTACACACGGTCAGAAAATCAGACAAAAAAAATGCTTTTTTTTTTTTTTATAAATACTTTTTTTCATAGAATTCTCATTATAATTCATCACAGTCTTACAAGATCTCATTGTAACATTTATAGTACACCCCTCTAATTATATGCATTATCTTGCTTCTTGGGTGACTACTAAACTCAATGTAAATTTCTCTTTTGTTTTTGCTATATTTTTCCCCCATCCTATCCAAGTAAAACCCTTCCCATAAAAAACGCTTTTGAAGAGATCGTACGATAATCCGATCCTTAGTACACAGCTTTCGAGAGCCGATCACAAAAAATCACAAAATTATCTAAAGGAACAATCCGTATAGTTTTTGGTCCAAAAAAATATCAGAAGAGCAAGGCAGCAGATGCTCGGAAACTAAAGAATACATTACAATACATCACTCCCGAAGTTGTATTGTGCCGTACGGGAGTTTTCTTAAATTGAGTAATCTTTATTTTCGATATGGAGACTAGCATGCAAAAAAAAAACGGACAATCATTCGTCTGATATTCTCATGGTGTGTATGAGACTTAAGGAGCCAACATACCAGCATACTGTAGCTCCCAACTGTCCCTCATGTCCACTCTTTTTGCTCCGATGTGTACATCTCTGTACAAACTGTGAGGAATGGGGGGGTGTTGGGGCGCTTACTAATAATACAAGTGATAAATAACAATATTACTAACTAACAATAATAAATTAATAATAGTAATAAATAAATATCAATAAATGGTGAATAATAAAGTGCATAAAATAATAAAGTGCATATAGATCAAACTAAGGTGCTTATTAATACAGTGATAATCTTGAGGAATTGCAAAATAGACAATGAAGAATAACCATAAACATAAAATCTTCATGCAGCCAATTCCAAAATAGTGATCCTCAGTAATAAATCCAATCTCATGCAAAAGTCCATACAGTTCAAAAAGTGCAAAGTGACACAAATTTTCATTCCACCGCAAAAGTAACAGGTGCTTCACTCGTTTTCACAATCCTCTCACCTCAGCAGGCTTGTATCATAAGCCTGCCAATAATAGCAGCAGCAGCAGCAGTAGACTATCAGGGATTACACTCCAGCACTTCCAGGGCTGACGATATTCTAGCAGATCTCAATGGCAATACCAGGCTCTCAGCAGTGGATACAAAACAAAGAGGGGCTCCATAGTTCAGTATTGATTAAAAAAACGTTTAATCCAATAATTTAAACACTGAGGCCGCGTACACACGAAACCGATGTGAATTGACCGAGGTTCAGTTTCGGAAAAATGTTCACTTTTTAACTTTGCCAGTCCAGTTACCAGTGACATTTTGGTACTAAATTCTCTTTGGCTGTAGCAGACTAATACTAATCTCCATGATTTTATCTATTAAATCCTAAGGCTCCATTCACATCTTAGCGTATGGGGACGACAATCGCAGTTGAATCACTCAAATAGAATTGTGGGATGCTCGTCGCCCAAAAGAAGCTCATGTACTTCTTTTGGGGCGACAGACATCCCACGATTCTGTTCGCGCGATTTTACTGCGAATGTCGCCTGATGAATCGGGTTTAGGGTGCTATTGAAATGGAGCCCACGAACGGGTGTCCTGCGATTTCCCGCTGCTGCGAATCGAAAGCAGTATTGCGCCAATTCTGCCTGCGATTCAGAACACAGAGATGTGAACAGAACCTTAATAAAATCTTATTTTATTGCATAAGCATCTATCAAAAGTTGTCCACTACAAACAAAGGGATATAAAGTTCCCTGTTCAAATCTGTGCATATGTTGTCCATCATACAGATATGTCAATCTTTTCCTATGTTTCTCTTCACATCTATGCAATTTTTCCCATGACCATTTTTGAAACTGCTGTATGTCTTTCTGCAGTGTAACTTGGTGTGAATTTAGCCACATAGGGCCAGATCCAGAGACAGAGTACGCCGGTGTATCTACTGATACGCCGGCGTACTTTCAAATTACCCACGTCGTATCTTTGGTTTGAATCCTCAAACCAAGATACGACGGCATCTGGGTTAGATCCGACTGGTGTACGTCCTCGTACGCCTTCGGATCTAAGATGCAATACTTCGGCGTCCGCTGGGTAGTGTTCACGTTGTTTTCCGCGTCGGGTATGCAAATTAGCTATTTCCGATAATCCACGAACGTACGCGCGGCCGTTGCATTCTCTTACGTCGTCTCTAGTCGGCTTTTTCCGGCGTATAGTTAAATCTGCTATATTGCGACGTATAGTTAGACTTGCCATGTTAAGTATGGCCGTCTATCCCGCGTCGAAATTTTAATTTTTTATTTTTTTTGCGTAAGTCGTCTGTGAATCGGGATGGACGTGCTTCATTTAAATGAAACACGCCCCCTAATCGCCGATTTGAATTCCGCCGCCAGAGATACACTACGCCGCCGTAACTTACAGCACAAATTCTTCCAGGATTCGAACCGGCCAAAAGTAAGTTACAGCGGCGTAGCGTATCTCTGATACGCTGCGCCCATCTATTTCTATGTGTATCTGCCCCCATAGACCTTAATGCAATGGCATAAAAAACTGCACCAGCACATCCCAGGCACCATTTAAAGGCAATCCCCTATGTTAGAATAAACGACTGAAACTATGTACGGATAAATATTGCTGATGAAAAAATAGACATTACTTTTTCCTTTTTCCAAAATGATTGATTTTGATTTTACATTGATTTCCAAAATGTCTATTTTTTTAATTTTGGAAATCCAAAAATAATAATTTTTATATTAAAAAGGAAAATGTAATGTCTATTTTTTCATCAGCAATATTTATCCGTACATAGTTTCCATGCCAAAATTCCATTTATGGTACATGATTTGCATAATCTTTTTTTAAGTGGATTTAAGCCCCAACAGAATTACACAAGGAGATATATTTCTTCTCAAGGTGAGCAAAATCACTCTGAAAAGTCGCTCATGTCAGACGTGACCCCTGCTGCTTTTTAAATAAACAAAAAGGTTGCCACAGCCCAGAGTATAGTGATTGTTTTTTTTTTTTTGATTGCATGACATGTAGCAATTTTTAACGATAAAATACTTGATTTCATTTTTTTTCCATCCTTTGCTGCATCTCGGTAATTCTAATCTCCTGTAGCTTCTTTGCAGGCACTCCTTGTCTACCTGCCAGTTCTGGGACAAGGTCATGCAATGCCGAAGGCAAAGACGCCAAACTGTGCCCCCCCCCCATCCTTCCTTGGAAAAGGTGGAGTTTTAGGGTGTGGGATGCAGAATGCCTACCAAATCATTCGTAACATTCTATTCTAAAATAAAATATGGGAAAGTGATGTGGAAAGAAATGCCCTGGCATCAACATGAGGACAAAATGCCCCTGTGTTGATGGTGGCACAGTATAAATGCCTCTACATCTGTAGTGTCACTAAAAGGATAAGATGCCCTTGCATCTCTGATACTTATAACCGTGAAATTCTTCAATATACAACCAATAAATAAATCTTTTGATCTATGTAATTCATCGAACTATTAAGAAAATAAATACTTATATTCATTGAATATTATTAGAACGAAACATAAAATCTTATGTGCAACAATAATACCGCTCCTGTTGATGATATTGTGCCAAAACGCATAGGGCAGAACTACATTAAGTGACATCACCCCGCACAAGCCTGTACGCTTGCAGCCATCGTTCACGGCTGGAGTCAATGGTGAAAACAAATGCACTGTCATCCTTAGAGAATGTACTGTCTCATACACACGATCGGATATTCCTACAAAAATTCTGTGATGGAAGGGTTTTGTCGGATAATACGACCGTCTGTATGCTTCATTGGACAATTGTCAGAATTTCCGACAACAAATGTTGGATAGCCATGCTCTCAAATTGTCCTACAATAAATGTGTTCCGTCGGATTATCCGATCGTGTGTACACATGTCCATCGGACTAAAATCCAAAGTACAAACACACATGCTCCGAACCAATGCTAACCATCAACATTAGCAGAAGTTGCCCAAAGGGTGGCGCTAAAGAGCAGAAAAACCACGTAATTTTGTTTATGTTTGCTGAAAAAGTTCTGTGGTCTGTATGCAGAACAAGTTCACGGCCAACGCCCAACGATCTCTCCTGCAATTAATGGCCTGAAAGTGATGTGCATTACATCACTTCGTGACCAAGTCCTGTCGTGACCAAGTCCTGTCGTGACGAAACGTAGGGAGGCGGCGTTCTGACGTCACTGCGCATTTTCTCTACCCGGATACGGGCTGTGTGTTCCTAAGCTGGCCGGCTTTTATATGCTCTGCATACTTGAACAAATTGTAAGTGCGATTTCACTTATTTTTACTGAATAAATTAAGGTTTTACACTATGTGAGCCCCTTTTATTCTTACATACCCTCGAATGGCATATCGGAAGTCATTTACCCTTACCAAGGATAAGGGTTACCAGGTTTCCATCATCTGGGTTTCATATCGGACACCATCGATCCATGTCTCTTACCAGGCTGTTTTTGATCTCTTATAATTTTGAGATCATCTCCATTCGGTAAGAGGCTTTATTTGACTGTGGTGGAGGTTCTTTCCTTTCAAGCACTTTCTCATGTGGATTTGCTGTATACACTTGGGAGATTGTTTATACAGAATTTGCCTTTTTGGCGGACTTATCAATTTATGATTTTTATTATTTTGAACATTCATGTGTTTTTACCACTCAAGATTTATATTTTTACACTTTAGCGCGATCTCCTCTCTTTTTTGCAAAGGTCACTACTGTCATTCCTCGGCTAGTGCCGAACAAGTTCACGGTCAACGCCCCTTGGACACGAATCCACGGATTTGTCTGATGGAAATCCGATCATGTGTACAAGGCTTAAGTGTAATACCATTGCAAGCTGAATAAAGGTTTAAGAATGTTATGCTATGCGGCGCTTTCCTTTCTTACATGGTGATGGAGAGTAGGGATGAGCTGAACACCCCCCCCGTTCGGTTCGCACCAGAACCGTCGAACGAACCGAACGTTCGCGCGAACATTTAGAACCCCATTGAAGTCTATGGGACTCGAACGTTCGAATTCAGAAGTGCTCATTTTAAAGACTAATATGCAAGGTATTGTCGTAAAACGGGTTTGAGAACCCGGGTCTTACCCCAGGGAACATGTATCAATGGAAAAAAAGTTTTAAAAACTGTCGTTTTTTCTGGAGCAGTGATTTTAATGATGCTTAAAGTGAAAAAAAAAATGAAAAATTCCTTTAAATATCGTACCTGCTGGGTGTTACTATAAGAAAAAAGTCATTTAAAACTGCTTGAGGCTTTAATGTAATGTCTGGTCCCTGCAATATGGATGAAAATCATTAAGAAAAATAGCATGGGTTTCTCCCCGCCCCCCTCCCCCCAGGTCATTACCATCCCCTTTGGCCCTATACACTTTGAACAGCAGTATCAGACGGTGCAAACAAGACAGGGACTGCAGGTTTGTTGTTACGTATAATCTGTTTGTAATTTTGAACTGGTACTTTTTTAAAGTGTAGCTCCAGCCAAAAAAATCTATTTTTTAAGCTTTTTGGAAAACATAGAGCCGTGAGTGCGCAGTGAGTGCGCCCTCAATAGCAAAAAAGTGCATGGGCCTTTTTAAATTAAATTTTTGAATGCTGCTGCACCAAAATGCATGGTGATTTTGTTAGCATGCATTTTTATTTTTGTGATTTTTTTTATTTACACACACAAATATATATAATGTGTGTGCAAAAAAAATAAATAAATCGCATGCTAACAAAAGCACAATGCATTTTTTTGAGAATCCTGAGAGAATCGTGATCATCATTCTAAGCAAAATATTTGTGATTCTAATTTTTCCCAGAATCGTGCAGCTCTACTGCCTTTAGGAATTAATATGAGAAACACCAGCAAATCTATTGACATAGCTTTAGGTGCACACTGCAGAGGACACAGACAGTACACCACGTGAGAATACTGCAGCTAGCACAATCACCTGCCTGCCTGTCAGTAAATTAGGAAGAGCGGATCTAGGTAACTATACAGTGTATAAATATATATACAACACCTGGGATGCATATATATCCTCTACACACTGTGGCCCAGATTCTCAAAGGAGATACGACGGCGTATCTCCAGATACGTTGTCGTATCTCTGAGTCTGAGCGGTCGTATCTATGCGTTATCTTTGTATTAGATCTGACCGGCGTAAGTCTCTTACGCCGTCAGATCTTAACTGCATATTTACGCTGGCCGCTAGGGGCGTGTACGCTGATTTACGCCTAGAAATATGTAAATCAGCTAGATACGCAAATTCACGAACGTACGCCCGGCCGACGCAGTACAGATACGCCGTTTACGTTAGGCTTTTCCCGGCGTAAAATTACCCCTGCTATATGAGGCGTACATGCGGCGTACCAATGTTAAGTATGGACGTCGTTCCTGCGTCAAATTTTGAAAATTTTACGTTGTTTGCGTAAGTCGTCTGTGAATGGGGCTGGACGTCATTTACGTTCACGTTGAAACCAATACGTCCTTGCGGCGTACTTTAGAGCAATGCACACTGGGAATGCGCCGTTCGTAAAAAGCGTAATTTACGTGGGGTCACACAACATTTACATAACACACGCCCACATCTTCCAAATTTGAATTAGACGGGCTTACGCCGGCATATTTACGCTACGCCGGCGCAACTTACAGAGCAAGTGCTTTGAGAATACTGCACTTGCCCGTCTAAGTTGCGGAGGCGTAACATAAATAGGATACGTTACGCCCGCACAAAGATACGCCGATCTACGAGAATCTGGGCCTGTAACTCTAACTTACTAGCCTGCTTGCCTGCCTGCTCCATCTACCTGCAATAAATGACACTCTCTCTCTGTCCTCTCTTAACCACCGCAACACACTACACAAGGCCGACTTGCAGGCGGCCTTTAATAGTGTGGGGCGTGTACTAAACCCCCTGAGCCCATAATTGGCCAAAGCCACCCTGGCTTTGGCCAATTATGGCTCTCTGTTTTTTTGCGCACTGTGATTGGCCAGCATGCTTGGAGAATCATCAGCCAGCAATGCACTGCGATGCCGCAGTGAATTATGGGCCGAGACACGCCAGTCGAATTTGGCGTGAACGGCCCAAAACGTTTGTATTTCGACAAATGATCGAACATACGATGTTCGGGTCGAGTTGTTCCTGTGGTCTCCTAAGCAATTCTTCAAAACAGTTCTTCTAAGCAATTCTTTAAAACAGTGAGCTCACAGAGCGCTTACCTTCCTGCAGTAATAGTAGCTCCTTCAATGTGTAAATCTCTGCTTGTGGTGGTGATGGATGTTTGCTGTTTGTCTCCCATTTGATGTTTTCTTACCCATTGATTGAAATTAGTTTGGATTGCTGGAAGTGTGGCTGATTATATCAACATTGTAAAATGAGAGTGACTCATTTATTTTGCTAAAATTTGCAGATGAGTACCAGAAATCTTATGGTGGAGGACACGTGGTGTGGATTTGATTTTCGAGGAAAAGGTCTAAGAATTAAGTATTGTACACTTTATGATGGAGTGTACTTTGGAGATAAAATACCTTTCACTGGCTATTACTTTAACAGGCACTGGGGACAATTTGTGATTTGTGTCTATATTTATATGAATTGAAGAATTAATTTTTATTTTTACTTCTTTATTTATGAATTGCATATAGTGGACACTGTGGACATTTTTTATATGAAATTTTTCACATGAATTTATTTCATTATTGTTTGTTGCACATAGGATTTTATTTTTGGTTCTAATAATATTTGATGAATAAAGATATTTATTTACTTAATAGTTTTTAATGAATTACACAGACCAAATAAGATTTACTTATTGGTTGTATATTGATGAATTTCACAGTTCTAAGTAGGTATTTATTGTATAAATGTTATTACATTTTTGTATAGACTTTGTTTCATACAATCTATTAGCAGGGTCACAATCCTGTCACTATAATTTATACCTTAGTGTCTTTTTTAATGACTATAGCTTTAGTTAAGATAAAAAAAAATGGCCTTTACAATCACTTTAATGATCAATTAATCAAAACAATATATATAGACATGGTTGGGATTATTTATGAAAGGCAAATCCACTTTGCACTACAAGTGCACTAAAGGTACATTTGGAAGAGCAGTTGCTGTAAATCTGAGGGGAAGATGTGAAATGAGGGGGAAGCTCTGCTGATTTTATCATCTAATCATGTGCAAGCTAAAATGCTGTTTTGTATTTTCCTTGCATGTCCCCCTCAGATCTACAGCGACTGCACTAACCAAGTGCACTTTCAGTGCAGTTTCAAGTGCACTTGTAGTGCAACGTGGATTTGCCTTTAGTAAATCAACCCCAGTGTAAATGAAACATGTTATTTATATATATATATTTAAAAAAATATGAAAAAATCTATGAAATTATGAATGAAAAGCAAATGTTCATTTTAAATTCCAAAAAACAAATATAAATACAAAGTGCATTGCTCCCAGTGCTGAGTGTTCAATACTCATAAAGTGCTTCCGTGTTCCACCAGTGTTTAAAGAAGTATTTGCCTCTTACCAGATAATCATGATCTCTAGATTATAGAAGATCATGATAAGCATGACATAAGGGGGTATCCTTTAAACAGCCAAATCTCGTTCTCAAAGATGCACTAGTCAGGAATGGATCCTTTGCTCGATGGTCAGCATCCCAGCCTCCACACATGCATATCAGAGCTCGCTGCAAACCACAAGTCAGCTCTCCCTTTCATTCGGGCCTTGGCATGTATATTATATACTGATAACATAGATAAATTAAATTAAACCAAAAAACGTAAACAAAACCACCACATGTATAATTAATTTGAATATTTTCTCACGTGGTGGTTTTGATTTTTTTTGGGGTTTAATTTTATTTATCTATGTTATACACATAATTTTTTAGTGCTGCACTTTTATTTTCTATGGTATTCTTTGCAAATTTTTGATCTTTTTGCTGTGCAAGCTGCTTTATTTTCACTTTTAAAGGGATAGCGCGGTATTCCTACTAATTTACTATGTATATTATATACAAAAAAGATGAAGGCTCATCGCACAGTATATCCACAGTCTTAATTAAAACTAGAAATATTGTACTTACAGGTTTAAAAGTAAAGTCTAGGGCAGGGATGGCGAACCTTGGCACCCCAGAGGTTTTGGAACTACATTTCACATGATGCTCATGCACTCTGTAGTGTAGTGTAGTGGAGCATCATGGGAAATGTAGTTCCAAAACATCTGGGGTTCCAAGGTTTGCCATCACTGGTCTAGGGGTAGTGAGATAATCCGACCACGGGATACACCAGCAGGCCTGGAACATGGTGATGTCACAACTCCTGTGTCCTCCCAATGCTTTTCCCCTTAAAAGGCATCATCTAGGATTGGATTGAAGAAATGTGTTGGGAGGAGAATGGCAGTACCTGTGGTGGTTCCTGTGCTCTACCTTTCCACCAGGAACCCCCGAAACATGAGAAACTGCTTCCTAAGTGAGCGCAGGAGGAACATGGAGAACATCCCTTTCCTGATCTCTCCTGCTACAATTGACCTGAAAGTGACGTGCATTACGTCACTTCAAATGTCACTGCTGTCATTCCTCGGCTAGTGCCCTACATTGGAGGGCAGAGGAAACATTGGAGATCCAATAGACCCCCAATGTCTACATAAAAAGGACCTGTTACCTGCCCATGCTATCACATAGGGAGCTAATAAGCCCCCTTGTGATAGCAATAATTGAAAAAAATTAAAATAAAATAAAAATGTTTTAAAGCAACACTGTCACTACTGCACACACCCCATATAAAAGACACAGAGTGGGGCAAGTATGTATGTATGTACACAACCATTGTGCCATACATGTGAGGTATTGCTGCAAACGTCAGGTGAGGGTAGTAATTCTAGGGCCATAATTTATGGGTAACTTTAAACTGGGGCTTTTAAAGGCTCTTAAAGCATTGCCTATGAAGAATTTTGTGACCATAGTTTTTTAATCTCACAGCCATGCGCAATTTTAGGACTTGACATGTTTGGTATCTATTTACTTGGCAACCCAAATTGGGTATAATATTGTGTGTCATTTTGCACTTTTTTGCTATATTCATTTAATATATATTTTTCTTAAAAATATGCATTTGGTGAATAACTGCAGCTAACAATCTTTTTATTCTGTAGGGTCTTTGCTTTCAAAAAATGTATGCTTTTTGGGGGGTTTGCAGTAATTTCTAGCAAAAAATGTTGATTTATAGAAAAATTACAAATTGCTTTATTAGGGAAGTGGTTAAAACAGTCTTGCTAATTTTACACTGCTGTGTCATCTCTGGTGATCTAATTTCTGATAAGAGTTTGCTATAAATTCCCCAGGGACAGGATGTTTTTTTTTCAAACTGCAATAAAACATTTTGGGTGTGCCAATTTAACAGTAAAAGAAAAACAAGCTCCATTTTACAATCAAATACGTGCTGCCATTGTACACTGTTGTTGAGGCTGTCTGTGAAAATCTTACTATTCTGTAACACAACATAGAGCTTTAAAGCATTGTATTTAAACATTTTGTGTATTTAATTGTTGCCCTCCAAGTCTCTTTAAAAAAATTAGCACATGTCCCCCAAGGCAATGACAAGATTCCCTCTTTTCAATAGTTCATCTAATTCAGTGGGATTTGCCGCTAAGTTCAGGTCGACAAATTTGAGACAGGATTTGCTAAAATCTTGATTTAATTGAACACTGGCAGATTCTCCCATCAGCAACAGGTTGTTTAGGTCATGCCTTTGCTCAGTTAGCTCCAGTAGGGGCTGGTGCTCAATATTTGGGGGGTTGCAGCAAACAAATGCCACGGGAGACGGACGGAAAGGCGACAATAGCAAAAATTAATTTGCTATTGTCACACAACTGGGTGCAGTTTTTTCCCGCCCCGCACCCTTTTTTTAAGCCAATTAGAGCCTTATGCCTCGTACACACGATCGGGTTTCCTGGCGGTAAAACCAGAGGGGAAAGCCGAGAACCGCCTCGACAGCTTTTTCCCCCTACACACGGACGGTTTTCCTGGCAGGAAAACTGCCATGAGAGCTTTGGCTGGGAAACCCGGCCTTGTGTATGCTCCACCGCAGTGTTTCCCATAGGAAAAGGGATGGAGGCACAGGTATGTGCCTCATTCAAAGTCCCACCTATGCTCACGCATAGTTCTTTCCCCCTCTTTTGTTGCATGGAGAGTTGTAGTACACTATGCTGTAGAGCTCAACCTCCTAGTGCCGTGACCCCTTGATAAAATTTCCCAAGTTGTGGGGACCCCTAACGGTAAAATTATTTTCGTAGCGTGGGTTGTCAGCACCCAAGGCAAGAAAAGTAATTTGTGCCCCTAACCCACGGACATTTAGCGTTCCCCGAGTCCCTTCACTCGTCCAGCATTAAATCCCCTTATGGTACATTTTAGGATATACCACGCTTTCTCTTTGTTCCCTTTTTTCTCTCTCTATCCTAATTTCTTTTTTTTCCCCCATCCCTCTCTCTAGCTATCTTTCTTGTTACTCTCTTTCTTTCTTCCTCCCCCTCTTTCCACTCCCTTCCATGTAGTCTCTATTTGTATTCCTTCTCTTACTCCTTGGTGGGGGTTGGGATGAGTGGCAATGCTGGGGGGAGTTCTGATCAGCCAACTTAGATGCTCTTGATCAAGGTCATCTGCTGATCTGAGAACTGTAGTGGGGCCTTTTAATGGCAACTATAAATCACAGGTAGTGTTACTCACTGTGGGCCATATTCCCGTAGATTGTAGGCGGGCGGCGCGTAAGCCATTTACACTACGCCGCCCCAACCTACAGGAGCAAGTGCTGTATTCCCCAAACTCTTGCTCCATAGTTTTGGGCGGTGTAGTGTATTTGGCCCGGCGTATCCCCGCGTAAATCCAAGGGGGCGGCTTATATTTAAATTAAGCGCACCCCCGATTCTAACGAACTGCGCATGCGCCGGGCTTAAATTAGCCCAGTGCGCATGCTCCAGTTCTCGGCGGAAAACGTCAATGACGCCGACGTGTGCGTCATTGACGTAAAGTTGTATTCAAGAACGACTTAGTAAAACGACGTACCCGACGGGAAAACACGACGCGGACCCGACGCCATACTTAACATGGCCTACGTGGGACTGGCGTAAGGTTACCCCTCATATAGCAGGGGTAACCTTACGCCTACGCAAACGACGTTAGCGACGGTTACGCGACGCAATTTTGTTCGTGAATCGGCGTATCAGGCTCATTTGCATAAACAAATGAGACCTGAACGTAAACGCCACCTAGCGGCCGACGGAGTAATTACATTTAAGATCCGACAGTGTAAGTGACTTACACATGTCGGATCTTCAGCGTATCTATGCAAAAGTGATTCTAAGAATCACTCGCATAGATACGCGGGTCAAAAAAGAGAGATACGATGGAGTATCCTGAGATACTCCATCGTAACTTTTACTCAGAATATGGCCCTGTGTCTCCAACTTTGTGGTTTCTCGCAGCAGTGACACCTATGCCCAAATCAGGAGATACTGTCTCCTCCAGCCCCTCCCACTTCTTGTTCCTCACCAGTCAGATGACCTCTAGTCTCTGCCCCTCAGCCATGCTGTGAACTGAGTGGGCGGTCACAAAAAGGCTGGGAGAGTGGAGCGGGCTTCAGGAACAGCCCAGGATTCTGTGGTCACCCCTGGCAAATCGTCATTTGACCCCCCGGGGGGGTCCCGACCCCCTGGTTGAGAACCACTGCTGTAGAGGCTCACACAGGACTCCATAGGTCCCGGTGGCACAGGGGACACAGAGAGAATGGGAATATAGAAGGGTGATCAAGGGACAATTGAAAAAGGAAGGTCCAAGATGGAAATTAAAAAAAAAATCTAATGCAGGTGAGTTATGTTATTTTTATCTAATTTAAGAAAAAAATATTTGACTTTAGTACCACTTTAAGCAAGCACATAAGCATAAACACTCGTTTATTAGGTTCCGTCAACTGTTTCAAATGTCCTCCTTATTCTTCAATCTCCTTCTTGTCATGCAGCAACATACTTGTATGTCGCTGGACTTCAAGTGGTTATACCAGAATGATGCAGCTGCAGGCATCATCCCAGTCCCGTATTTTAGAGACGGTGGTTGGCTCTTTTGTAAAAGCAATCATAGCTGCTAACTAGCTGCTGGATTGCTGTTACAAGCAACTGGAGGGGACACCCAGGGACATCCCCCCCCTGCTGCCTTCCACAGCTTGCTTGGGCTCTCCTATCCCACTGTGTCTGTCGGCTGGTTGGACAGCTGAACAAAGCAGTGATCGGCTTTAATTGTCTCTCTCCGCTATGGTAAGCCATGGTAAATCAACAGTGTAAAAATAAAATAACTAAATAAATGAATAATAAAAAAAAAAAATTATAGTGCCCCCCTTGCTTTGTCCAGTGAATCTGCAATGACATTCGTTCTATGAAAATTTGGTAAAAGCAAGTGTTTTTTTTCCCTTCAGAATAAATGTTCTTCTGCAGTAGTAAAATATCACATTGTGGCAACTAGATAAAGCTGAGGAGGTAATAGGAAATACATACAGTTACAGTATATCTTTCTAACAAGTGATATGATGTAGTAATTCTAGAGAGTGTTGGGGGTAAATAGTAAAATACATGTAACCACTGGTTGCTTGCTAATTCCCTCTAGCATTTTCTAGGTGTGGCAGAAGGGGCATGTGCTCTGAGCACAGTGTTGATATGTGGAGAAGCGTGCTCCATTGACTGCAGTGTCACTCAGCAGCTGGAGGGAGGATTCTGGTCTCTCTTCCCTCAAATCGCAGCCTGCTGTGGGTGGAAGAGAGCAGTCACTTGACCAAAGATGGGCAGAAGTAAAAGCTGCCTTAATTCTTGGCAGTCACTGCACTGAAAATAAGGTCTGAACTGTACACAAAGGGTGGGGGGTTAACTATACCTTAGACCTCCACTCTCCTTTAAAACTTCCCAAACAGCCCTTTAGTCTCCTCCCTTTAATTAGAGCCTTTCAGCTCCTCTTACTCCCTCAGACCCCTCCCCTAGATCACTTTAGTTCCATTCAACCTTCCAGTTCCCCTCCTCTCTTCTATCCCTTTGACATAATTGCCAAAACACTGCTCCTCTGACTGAAACCTCTGAAACAAGAGCATTTTTCTCCCCACTGACATTGATGCAGCGCCATTTTTCCTCTTAGCAACACCAGTAACACAGAAGCATTTTTCCTCCCTGCGACACCACTAACATAGGGACCATAAAAATGTCCAGCTACCGATGCCCAGACACGCTTTCCCTTCCAATGATATCACTGATGCTGGGACATTTTTTTCTTTCCAGTGATACCACCGATGCTGACACCAGTTATGCAGGGACATATTTTCTTTTGCCATGTTTATACCAATTTTAAAAATATCAGTTCACTGTGGTTTACCACAACTTCTGGTACTATTTCAGCAAGTGCCACAAATATTATGTACATTTTGGCACAGCAAACTGCAATACTAGTCTCATCCCCTCCACCACCCAGGGAGACGCAGTTTGCTATCTTTGCCCTGGGCACTGGATAACCTTGTTCTGGCACTGGGCCTAGGTTCTGCAGGACATAATGGTGGTCCCACCACACCCTCTAAAGTGGCTTTGCTATACAGCGACAGAACACACCGAAGTTTGCCCAGTATGCACTAGAGCTAGAGGTTTTGTTATGGTGCAGTAAATCCCTCTGTACACTGACAATGTAAACTGTCTCACTTTGAATAAAATGAACCACTCTTGGATTAACAAAACCCATGCTGCTGATATTACAGACTAAACTTTTACTTGTCAACAAACCCCCTACCCCACAATTTTTTTTTAAAACCATAACTACCTCTCCTAATCTATATCAGTGCTTTAATGCCATATTTCCTGGCATCTCAGAAGTTGACAAACCCCTGGTAGATCACCTTCCCACACTAATCCTTTTTCTGAACTCAAGTAATTGTCAAAACCAAGACAGGTCACCTGCCTGCATACATCACTCCTGCCAGCTCAAACTCCTCTCTTTAGCCACTTGGAAAAGGAGGAAAGGAGGGAGGTGCACCTAAGTGTAGTACTGTATTTAAAACTAGGTAATGCACTTACAAAATCGTAAAATTCATGAGCATGTCATGAGCTCCTTCTACTGGCTAGTAGAAGGAGCTGTGAGCTCGGAGCGAGTAGCCAAGTTTTCAATCCTTCCTTTCACCGAGGCCCACCCACCGGGTGACATAATTCCCCTCCGTGCGGTCCACGCTAGGCAGCTTGGATTCCCTGCACTTTCTGGTTGATTCTAGTGTTCCGGCATAGCCTCCTAACACCATCAGGACCCTGGGGAAATCCGGATAAAAAGGCACCCCTGAGGAGGACACTTTTATCACAGACTTGCCCATGAATTCTTGTAAGTACATTACCATTGTGCATTAAACCTTGTTTTAAATACTGCACTTACAGTAGGTGCGCCTCCCTCCTTTTCCAAATTCTCACAGAGTTCTAGGATACGCTCTGGGGATGGTTGGCACCTGAACTTTTACCTGCACCACAGTTGTCATGGACAACATATACCTATATTATATACCTACATTAAGGACTACAATATCAATTTGTGATTACCAAGCAGATCTATCACTGTCATCTGCTGGGTAGTTTTTATATTTCTCTTCAGCGGCTGACAACCCCTATTTCCCTCTGCCACATTCTTCACTTCCACCTGTCCCTGGCTCCCTGATGTCTGAAGGGAATTCTTGCTATGCTCCTGTAAGAAGCCTCTATAGCTGAAGAGCCCAGGGACCTCACAGTAGCCTCTACAAACCTCATTTGTCTCTTAACTCCTCCCGTACTTACACATCTTGATCTCCCGATCACCTCACCACTAAAATTAGTTACCGTCCATTAATTTCAATTCCCAGTGAATTTCCAGAAAAGGGAATCCAAAGAATTTATGCAGGTTATGATTTCACTATAATCATGCAAAGGTATAGATAAATGCTTCAATCCCACTGGTAATGGTAAGTGCATTTATTTTAAAATGGTATAAATGGCCTTCCTGTGAGGTTGTACCATCAAAATGGCCATCAGTATCCACTAGAGGAAGGTTGTCTCATGAAAATAATTTGATATCTGAGACATGACAGGCATTCAAGGTACATTTCAGTTTAAATATATATTTTTTCTAAATGTGTGCGGCAGGATATGTACCCCTACTTTTGTTCTTATGCACAGTGTAGTTAGTCATGCAAATATACAAGATATAATTCATCATCTAGCTGTGGAAGATATTTAGAGGACACTGGATCCAAAAGTGTCCAATAGTATATCACAGATGACCAAACAGCATGGCTAGAGTCTACACTTCAAAAAAGTATCCTATTAATAAAATGCATACAACTGGATATGAGATGCCGAATAATAGACAAATGTCATGTACACTACATAGTGGTTGAAGATCAACTTCAGTGATAATCAAATGTCTTGAATAAGATGACTCTTGTAGCATCTTAGTATATTCATGGAATTCCAAGGAGCCCAGCCTCTTGCACACTCCAAATGCACCAGTCCCAACTGCCCTTGCACTAGACATTTAGAAAGACAGTTCAAATCTCATGTGCATAGGATGACTGTTGTCACATCTGGTGTCTGTGCATCATCTTTTGAAGTTCAGAAACAAGTTAAGCTGTTTTATCATTTGTGATATACTATTGGACACTTTGGGATACATGCTTTAGATCCTTATTTCTGGAGATTACTTAAGTCTGTATATTATATGAGGACTGTAGCATTGTGTAAGAAAAACTTTTGAGATGACTTTCCCGGTATCTATGAGAGCAGGATACAGGGAGGATTTTAATATATTGTGTGTGAATTTGCTTACCATGGTTTTTATATTCTTGTCTGTGCAATACATTTTGTATATTGTGCAAGAAGAAGTTTCCTATATTTTTGTGACATATTTAGATATGTGCACTGTGGTCTGTTGAGTCTGCGAATCAGGGGTTCTGTTTTTTGTTTGGTTTCAATTTTGATTACTGTGAACTCTATACTACTGGTTATCTATACATAGTTACATAGTTACATAATTAGTTTAGTTGAAAAAAAGACACAAGTCCATCTAGGTAAACCAATAAAAAAATAAAAAATAAAATCATGCAATCCCATCTATACAATCCTATAGCCACAGTTGATCCAGATTTGCTACAGCAGGGGAAAAAAGTCTTTCCTGGATCAACTTTACCTATAAATGTTAGTACCAAGTTATATTATGTACATTTAGGAAATGACCCATGCCTTTTTTGAAGCAATCTATTGAGCTGGCCAGAACCACCTCTATTCCACATTTTCACAGCTCTTACAGGGAAGAAATCTTTCTGTATTTGGAGATAAAATCTCTTTTCCTCTAGATGTAAAGATTGCCCCCTTGTCCTTAACACCAAGTTCACTATATTGACCCCTTATGAATTTGTACACGTTGGTAATATCCCCCTTAATCTCCTCTTCTCAGGCCCCGTACACACGACCGAGTTTCTCGGCAGAATTCAGCCAGAAACTCGGTTTAGAGCTGAATTCTGCCGAGAAACCCGGCCGTGTGTACACTTTCGGCCGAGGAAGCCGACGAGGACCTCGGCGAGGAAATAGAGAACATGTTCTCTATTTCCTCGTTGTTCAATGGCAAAAGTCGGTTTGGCACGTCGAGTTCCTCGGTCGTGTGTACGGGGCCTCAGGAGAGGATAAATTCAGTTCCTCTAATCTTTCCTCATAGCTGAGCTCCTCCATGCCTCTTATCAGTTTTGTTGCCCTTCTCTGCACTTTCTCCAGTTTCATGATATCCTTTTTGAGAACTGGGGCCCAAAACTGAACTGCACATTCCAGATGAGGTCTTACTAATGATTTGTGCAGGGGCAAAATGATGTATCTCTCTCTCTCTCTGGAGTCCATACCTCTCTCAATACAAGAAAGGACTTTGTTGGTCTTGATCTACCAAACCCCCAGATCCTTCTCCACTGTGGATTTCCCTGGTTGTACTTACCCCAGTATGTATGATGCATGTATAGTCTTAGCCTCCAAGTGCATAACTTTACATTTATTATCATTAAACCTAATTTTCCACATAGTTGCCCAATTTAACAGTGCATTGAGGTCGGCTTGTAAGTTGGAGACATTCTGTAAGGACGTTATTCCACGGCATAGCTTGGTGTTATCTGCAAAGACTGAAATAGTACTTTTAATCCCAGACCCTGTATCATTTCTAAAGATATAAGTAGGGGTCCCAACACTGAACCTTGGGGTACACCACTGATAACCTTAGACTACACTCTGATTCCTATCCTAGCCAGTTTTACATCCATTTACAAACTGACCTTTGCAAGCCTGTAGACTTTACCTTACATATTAGCAGTGTGTGGGAACCTGGGTATCAAACGCTTTTGCAAAATCCAAGTATACTACCTCCACAGCCACCCCTCTGTTCAAGGTTTTATGTACCCCCTCATAAAAAGAAATCAGGTTTGTCTGACAACTTCTGTTATTCATGAATCCATGCTGTCTGTTGCTTAAAATATTTTCCAGCAAGAACTTATCTATGTGGTCTTTTATTAAACTCTCCAGTATCTTCCCGACTATAGAAGTTAAACTAACAGGTCTATAGTTACTTGGTAAAGACTTTGATCCCTTTTTAAATAAAGACACCACATTCCAGTCATTAACGAGTCCCTAAAAATTTGAAACAATGGCTTAGAAATGACAGAGCTCAATTACTTTAGGATCCGTGGGTGGATGCCATCTGGTCCAGGTACTCTATCCACCTTTATTATGTCTAAGTATTTCTGGACCATATCACTTTTGAGCCATTGTGAATCATTTGGGGCTGTTTCAATACCATCCTCATTATGGACTTGAGCTCCCCCATGCTCCTTTGTATACATAGAGCTGAAGAAAGTACTTAAAACAATGGCCTTCTATTTTCCCCAGTCACTCACTCCAGATTATTTTGTAAAGGGCCTACATGCTCAGACCTGACCTTTTTACTATTAAAGTGGTTGTAAGGCAGAAGGTTTTATATGTTAATGCAGTCTATGCATTAAGATAAAAAGCCTTCTGTGTGCAGTAGCTGCCCCAGCACCCCCTAATGCTTACCTGAGCCCCCTCTGTATTCAGCCATGTCCACCAGTGCCTCGGCCATCCGGGACTTTCCCTCCTCATTGGCTGAGACACAGCAAGAGGGAAGGGCCAGGAGAACTGAAGAGGGACACGAGAAGAGGAGGATCTGGGCCGCTCTGTGCAAAATCACTGCACAGAGAAGTTTAAGTATAACATATTTATCATTTTTATAGAGAAAAAAACGAGACTTTACAATTTCTTTAATATATTTGAAGACTCTTTGGGGGTTTGTCCTACTTTCTTGCAATCTGCCATTCGTTTTGAATTTTTGTGTCCTTGATTTCCCTTTTACATATTCTGTTATATTTTTTGTAACATTTAAACAATGATAGTGTTCCTAAATTGTTATAGTTTTTAAGGGCTATTTTCTTATTATTTATAACTTTTTAACTTTGGTCATGAGCTACATATCCTGTTGGATGCCTCTTGTTAGTTGCCTGATAGATATTTATAGTAATAAAATGTGAGATGGCATTAGTCCCTCCCATATATTAATAATATTATTATTACTGTACAGGATTTATATAGTGCCAACAGTTTGCACATATTACTTTAATGCGTAAATTGGCGGTGCTATATAAGAACCTAAAATAAATAAATATGGATATTGATATTACAATGGAATCTTTGAAATAGCATACCTTGTTTTTTTACTGAAATAGATCTGTAATGACAGACAAGAACTCAAAATTGTAAAGGTACACCTATGTTGCTGGCAAGGCATATAGATAGAATTTATTTTATTATCCTAATAGATAATTTAGGATAAGTGGTTATCCAGCCGAAAGCATGTAAATAGGATCTCTTCTCTCCACATGTAAAAAAAAAGTGTTCCAAAAAGTGTAATATTGTAAAACCATTTTAATAAAAAGCTATGTAAAAAACTTCAACCATTACACTCACATCACATCACTTCAAAGCCAGCAAGTAAAATCACAGCAAACAGCTCTTGGAGAAAACATCTGTAGTAGTATATAGTGTGGTCACAGCGGACCCGAGGTGTACGGCTTAGATAGCACTCTCATCCGCTCCTCTAGCTTAAACCGCTATTCTCTGATCTGGTGTGCAAGCGTGAAGTGCTTACAGATGGTTGCTGTTTAGCCATGCCCCCAACATGTTTCGTCATACAGACTTATTCATGGGTCCATCAAAATATATTGATGACCTATATACATCTGAACAGAGGGAATTTCAAGAACCTCAAAGAAATCCTGTGATAGAAATAAAAAACTATAGACAAGGGGTGAAATATTGAGTTGATGATAGGGAGTCCAAATGTAGAAGGTGTGATTTCTGTTAATACATAATAGAAGGACAAACCCTTTGTTTGACCACAGAGAGGCTCCACAGGTGTAGGCGTGCATTGATTGTGGAATGGAGGAAGTAGTATATGCGCTGACCTGCATCTGTGGAGCTTTATAAAAGACAATTAGATACCTCAGAAAATGCCTCTATAATCATATTTATGATACTTATGATTTGTTACCACATTTAATCTCAGATCTTTTGTAGCAAGACAATTCACCCTTAAACATAACGGAGAGATTGATTTGCTAAAATGTTGGGTTATGGAAGGAGTTTTTAAAACTCATGTGGAGAGAAAATTTTGATCAACTGGTATTATCGAAAGAGACAAGATGGATTTGGGAGTTAGGGGCAAAGAATCATTTCTGGCTGAACAATAGCCTAAGCTTTAGTCCTTTTTATAGAATCCTGTGTTTATTTTATTTTTTTTAAAGTTGAATGAAGATTGTTTGAATAAACAATTTAGATTGTGGGATTATTATGGAGAACAGATTGCTGGATTCAACACTGGTTTTTATCAAAATAAGCGGATAATTGGCTGAACAGGGTTACTCTTAACAGAAAATGTCTATACCATGGCTAAAGAATGACCACATAAAATAATTAAAATAAGTTACTATGCAGATAATATGCTATGTACTAATTAGATTGTGTGTATCACTCTCAACGTGTTCCCTTAAAGGGGTTGTAAAGGTAAAAAATGTTTTCCCTAATTAGCTTCCTTTGCCTTAGTGCAGTCCTCCTTCACTTACCTCATCCTTTGATTTTGCTTTTAAATGTCCTTATTTCTTCTGATAAATCCTCACTTCCTGTTCTTCTGTCTGTAACTCCACACAGTAATGCGAGGCTTATCCTTGGTGTGGAGTGTCATGCTTGCCCCCTCCCTTAAGGGGGCAGGGGGCGAGCAGGAGAGTCAGGATGCCCACTAACACACAGCTCCTTTCTCTATCTGCAACATAGAGAGCATCCTGACTCTGCTGCTTGCCCCCTCAAGGGAGGGGGCGAGCACGACACTCCACACCAGGGAGAAAGCCTTGCATTACTGTGTGGAGTTACAGACAGAAGAACAGGAAGTGAGGATTTCTCAGAAGATATAAGGACATTTAAAAGCAAAATCGAAGGATGAGGTAAGTGAAGTAGGACTACACTAAGGTAAAAAAATGTTTTTCCTTTACAACCCCTTTAAGGAGGTTTTGTTGTTGTGCACACTTGTGAGTCATTGGAATCTGCCCAACGTGAGAACTCCTTTCACACTTCCCCGTGGGAGTTACATACACTAAACCTTCCCTCTGACAAAGCCAACAGAGACCAAAAAGACCAGTAAGGCTTGGGGCTTATCTTCTTCCTGATATGCCAGCTCTCCACTGGAGGATGGATTCTTGGTGGATATCTCTAGTCAGTGAAAAATATTATAATACAGAATTATTTATTATAATACAGGATTTATATAGCGCCAAAAGTTTGCACAGCACTTTACAATATAAAGTGCATCTACAATACAGTTCAATACAGAAGGAATAGAAAGGCCTTACCAACGAAGCTTACAATCTAATATTTTGAATGTTTCTACTGATTTGAATTTGCCAGCATCTTATGCCTGTGTTTGAGATGCATGTGACAGAATTCGTCTCATACATGTAGGATTTGAATGGTCTGTTAAAATGCCTAGAGGCTAGTGCATTTGCAGTATGCAAAAGACCAGGCTCATTGGAGTTCCATAAACATATTAAAATGCTACATTAGTCATCTTAGCCAAGGAGTTTAATTTTCACTGGAGTCGAACTTCAACCACATTATGGATGTCAGTTGTTCAGCTTACAACATCCAGTTGTTCACTCTTTATGGATCAGATGCTAATCTTAAGAACAGACTCCAGCTACGCTGTTTGATCAGACTTCTGTGATCAGGGGCGGACTGACAACTCATGGGGCCCCCGGGCAATAGAAGAGTATGGGGCCCCTCTGGCTTACAGATGGCCACCACGCCAGGAGGCAGTGCAGAGGCGGGGCAGCTAAAATCTCGGGATTTTCACATGAAAAGCATGTCGGTTTCGGACATATCAGGGACAGATCTAAAAAAAACATAGATTTTTACATACTGTCCCTGGTTTTACTGAGCCTGGCAACCCTGATGGGGCCCCCTAGTGGCATGGGGCCCTCGGGCAGTGCCCGAGTGACTCAATGGTCAGTCCGCCCCTGTCTGTGATATACTATTAGATGGTTTGGGGTTCAATGTCCTCTACATATCTTCCACAGCTAGCTAATATAATGCTTACTAATGGCACTTTGCATCAGAGCTAAAGTAAGGGTATGCATTCTGGCAGATACTAGGACTAGGACAAGAAATCATATGTACACCGAAATATACCCTGTATGCCTGCTGTGCCTCAGATATATGATTATTTTTATGAGCATGCCGTCCTCTGAATTTCACAGGCCCAGAGGACATATCTTGACTATTGATGGCCATTTTAAAGATTACAACCTCACTGGAAGTTCGTTCATATCATTTGAGTCTGAATATTATTTGAGAACTGTAACATTGTATATGAAAATCTTTTGGGGTAGCTTTGCTAGTATATATAAAAGCAGGACAAAAAAAAGGCTTTTAATATACTTTATGTGGATTTTTATATTATTGTGCGTGCGTGCAATACATTTTGTATGTTGCTCGGAATAGCAGTTTCCTGTATTTTTGTGACTATATTTATATATGCAAACTGTGGCCTGTTGCTGCAAATCAGGAGTTCTGTTTTTTTGTTTGGTTTACATTTTGAAAAAGGTCTCCATCAAAGATTTTATTTCTTGTAATACAAAGAGGTTATTTTTTTTTTTGGGGGGGGGTTTAAAAGATTTTAAACATTGAAAAGGTCGCGGCTCTAAAAATGAACTAGCTAAAAAGTAGACATGATGAAAACATGGAGTCATGAGCAAACACTTTTGGCCAAGAAGTCTTAAAGTATCATTAAACCCACATCATTAAAAACGATTAATACATGGTGTATTACATGCTATTCATACTCAGTCACTATGAGGTACATTTTCTGTATTCTGAAAATAATCTCCCCCTCCTGTCCATGTCCCCACTGCAGTTGAGGATTATGCAGAACAGTGTTGCCAGCTAGTACACATGCTCTGTTTTCAGTGTATTTATACTCCAAGCCTTTTCTCCTTGATCACGTCTGAGCAACCCATGTGACTATAGAGTCACACATGTGGGCGTATACATGTAATTAGGGTTGTCCCGATACCACTTTTTTAAGACCGAGTACAAGTACCGGTACTTTTTTCCAAGCACTCGCCGATACCGAATACTGATACTTTTTTTTCCAATGTCATGTGGCAGTTTGACATATAGGGACTGATAGGTGGCACTGACAGGTGGCTGGCACTGATAGGCGGCACTTATGGTCACTGACTTTTGACTGGCGCTGATGGGCACTAATAGGTGGCACTGACAGGTGGCTGGCACTGATAGCTGGAACTTGTGGGCACTGATATCACTGATAGGTGGCACTGATTGCACTGATAAGTGGCACTTGTGAGCACTGATATATGGCACTGATAGGTGGCACTTGTGGGCACTGATAGATGGCACTGATATCACTGATATTTGGCACTTGTAGGCACTGATAGATGGCATTGATTGCACTGATAGGTGCCACTTGTCGGCACTGACAGGTGGCTGGCACTGAAATGCTACAAAAAATGAATTTATAAAAAAAACTATGCTGCAACGCCCATCTTGGTACACCCTGCACTCGACTGCAGTAATGTCAGAGAAACACATTGTGAAGAGTCATGTTCTACTTCCATTTGATTGCTAGATGGCAGCAAAGCTGACAGTGAAACACTCATGCATCACATGACTTCCTGGCTGTCTATAAAAGCTCAGGAAGTACTCAGAGGGATTGCTGGTTCGTCTTTCAGCTTCCTGTTTCCTGTGACTTGTTCCTGTGTTTGATTACCTGCTGTGACCCAGATTGCCTCTGACTCTGCTGATCTTCTCCTGGACCCGACCTCGGCTCGTATTACGAACTCCGCTCATCTCCTGTGTTTGACCCTCGGCCTGTGACCTGGACTTTGCCTCTTATGTCCTTGCCTTGACCTTTTGCCTGTGACCTAGACTTGCCTTGTGTGTTCCCTATACAGTACCTTCAGCTGTGTTTGGACTATCTTATCAGCCCGTGCTTGACCCTCAGCCTGGTTTTGGACTCCCTGACTTAGTTCTTCCAGCAAGCCACGCACCTGCCAGTTTTACACTGCTGCTCGTCCACTTGAAAGACCCTGATACCAGTCTACTTGAACCTGCTGGGTAGCCTGTGCCTCTTTGTGCCTCTCCTCCCCTGTCTCACCTCCAGGGGTCGAGGTGCGCTTAGTCGCAAGGGTGAACCGCTCTCGGCATCTCGGCCTCGGTAAGTACTAGTCTGCCCATGATAAGTAAGCAGCAGCAGCAGACATCTTGTTACACCCAGCCCATATATCTTAGGCTGGTACAACAAGATGTCTGCTGCAGCTTACTGCAGCCAAGTGCAGGGTGTACCAAGATGAGCGTTGGGACGTGAAAAATGCATCATTACTATGTTTCAGCTAACATAGAAGCCATGATGATGGCTTCTATGTTACCCGAAACGTCGAGGTAATATCACATCATCGCATTACTTCCGCCCAACCAAAATACCCCCGGGAATCGTGCACCAGGACACCAACAAGGGGCTCATCCGTTCAGGGCCGATTACCCTTTATATAATCGCCTGCTACATACGCCGGGTGCCAGGACTATCAGGCACTCAGCAATGAGGCTCTCTTTTTGCTCTTATCATCCCCATTCATCCTTATGAGGCACATCTCTACCTCCAAGAAGTCATCCTAACCATTCGGGATATCCCCACATGCGCATAAGACCATACTAGAGATAGGTGGTCCATATCCAGTGGTGAGTGTACATCTATGTGGGGCACCCAGTCCAAGCACCAAGCTGTAGGAGACATCTTCTGAGCACTGAGCACCATATGGGATTATCTGATGTTATTTTTTTAATGATATTTGTAACGGAACCCCAAATGGGACAGGGGTTAAAGCCGTTTAGGATATTCCATTCCAGTACACAAGGCTGCTATCAACACTCCACAATCCTGTGAACACGACCCATACGAATTCCCCTATTAACAAGACACACAGCTCTGTTTGAGGTTCAACAGGAAAATACCCTTTATTGAGAAATACAGCACTTATATACAATTAGGATACTGCAGTAATCAAATGAACAATGACCCAACTCCACCCACAACATCATACAATGCTTACCTAATGAGCCCCAATACACATCTTTTAGTAGACATCCTGACTCCAGCTCTGACCTAATTTACATGAGCTAATTAACTACAGCTGATGACTCATACACCTGACCTTTAGGCTGTCTGTTAACTCACAATACACATTTATCACAGGACTCCTTCACACAATACAGGGTCAATTAGCACAAGCCACAATGAAAGATCCTTAGAAGCCATCCTAGATTCATTTACATCACAACAGACAGACAGGTGGGCTGCAGTCCAATACATATAGCTGGATTCAGGTAGGCGGGCGCATCGCTGCGGCGGCGTAGAGTATCGTATTTACACTACCCCGCCGTAAGTTAGCTAGGCAAGTACTGTATTCACAAAGTACTTGCCTGCTAAGTTACTGCGACATAGCGTGAATAGGCTGGTGTAAGCGTGCCGAATTCAAATGAGGATGTGTTTTATGTAGATTAACTGTGACCCGACGCATGCGCCGTCCGTGTACATATCCCAGTGTGCATTGCGGCAAAGTACGCCGCAAGGGCGTATTGGTTTCGACGTGGACGTAAATTACGTCCAGTCCTATTCACGGCCGACTTATGCAATCGACGTAAACATTTTAAATTTCGACGCGGGAACGACGGCCATACTTAACATTGGCTACGCCACCTAGGGGGCATGTTTATCTTTAGGCGGCCTATCTCTTACGGAAACGGCGTATCTTTACTGCGACGGGTGGACGTACGTTCGTGAATAGGCGTTTCTAGTGATTTACATATTCTACGCCGAACGCAATGGAACCGCCACCTAGCGGCCAGCCTAAATATTGCACCCTAAGATAGGACGGCGCAAGCTGTCGTATCTTAAATAGGTTTAAGTGTATCTCAGTTTGAGAATACACTTAAACTTAGGTCGGCGCAGATTCCGAGTTAGGTCGGCGTATCTACTGATACGCCGGCCTAACTCTTTATGAATCTAGCTATTATTCTGCATGTCCATTATTTTCTGTCTCAATCTGTGCCCAAACGTGACTCCTGTTACAATATTAATGATATTTTCATTAATATATATTTTTTTGTTTGTCCCATGATTTGTCTACTACTTATATCTAACTATTTCTAGTGTAATTTTTTGTTTTATTATACATGTTATTGCTTTGGTAATACTTAGCAAGTTTATTTTTGCAGCTGAAATTTGTTATTATAGGTTCATACTCATATCCATAGGCTACTGTTGTAGCAACGAAAATAAAAATAAAGCATTTTTTTTTATTTCGGGTCTTTCGGATTTCGGATCCTGCACGTTCGTTTGTCACCGTGTACACACGATACGAAAATCGGAAGAAAAATTTCATCCTATGAACGACCTGCGGATTTTCGAATCATTAGTACTGTGCTTTTGACAGCCGATTTAGCATTTTTGTCGGACAAAAGCTGGATGTGCAGACTATAATATCTTTGTTGGATGTTAACTCATCGTCTAATTTCCATTTACTTAGTATGGTTTTTGTACAAAAAAAATCGTAAAAGACAACGTGAGACTAGGGACAACACAGTACAGGTCATTTTCTTTGGAGGGGCTCTTGCACATATTTGCCCTATATAGCAAATAATATTACGAGGTGTATTAATGTGCTGTGGTATATGGCAAATTTTGCCTTTTCCTTCCCCCTTCCCCTACCTCTAATTTGGGAGGATCATTGGACGTGTGACCCCCCTGCAAGCCGTGTGGCCAGTGGAGCTTGTCCACCTTGGAGTTAGGGGTAGGCGCCCCACCAGGACCGACCAATACAAGGCTCTGGGAGATCATATGAAACTACGCTTTTAAAATACAAGTCTCTGGTTTAGCAATCTAACGTGGTAAAAATGTAAGGTAAGATCCCCCTGAGGAAGACCTAGAAGGTCGAAATGCATTGGGGCTTTCTTCTGTTCATCCATTTACACTGAAGTTTGTGCAAAATCAAATACCACATGTTCACGTGTTTCAATATCCTGGCATGTATTTCGCTTTCTTGTAATCACCAGAGCTCATAAATGTATCATTTTTATGTGTCATTTGCTATTTTTCTACAAATAAAACTATTAACTTTTATTCAAACTGTTTTAGTTTGTTGCTGCTAAAAAAAACATGGGAATATGTTCCCGCGCCTAATTTAAATGATCCACGCCCCCTACCTGGATCATTTGCGCCGGAGAATTTACGCTACGCCGCCGCAACTTTACAGGCAAGTGCTTTGTGAATCAAGCACTTGCCCGTAAAACTTGCGGCCGCGTAACGTAAACGAGATACGTTACGTCCGCATAGTTTAACGCCGAGAATCTGGCTCTTAATTACTAAACTTGGATTTAACTGTGATCCCTAATTCATTCCTTACAAATTTACAATAATGAGATATTATATATATATATATATATATATATATATATATATATATATATATATATATATATATATATATATATATATATATATATATATACACTGTTTTGTATTTTTACTTCTAAAATGTGAAATAATTTCATTTTTTAGGCTGCATTCTGCTCGTGAAAGAAACTGGTGCAGTGGGTGAGTATGAAATGAAAAAAAGTTTTCTATCTTATTACATGCAATGCTATATAATATCATAATACATTAACATTAATTCAACATGAATAAATATTTGATTGCTAAAGCACTCTTTTTCATAAAGTTGAAATTTTTGCAAGTAAAATACTAGGTTTTCATCCTTATTTACTCCTTAATCGCTTCTAATGCCGCGTACACACGATCATTTTTCGGGTTGTAAAAAATGATCAATGTCATTAAAAACGATCGTGTGTGGGCTTCAGAGCATTTTTTGGGTTCTGAAAAACGGCCAAAAAAAATTCAAACATGCTCTATTTTTTAACGACGTTTTTAACGTTGTAGTTTTTCGGGTTGTAAAAAATGGTCGTGTGTGTGGGCTTTAACGACGTGAAAAATCTGTGTATGTTTAGAAGCAAGTTATGAGACGGGAGCGCTCGTTCTGGTAAAACTACCGTTCGTAATGGAGTAAGCACATTCATCACGCTGTAACAGACAGAAAAGCGCGAATTGTCTTTTACTAACACAAAATCAGCTAAAGCAGCCAAAAGGGTGGCATCATCCGAATGGAACTTCCCCTTTATAGTGCCGTCGTACGTGTTGTACGTCACTGCACTTTGCTAGAGCATTTTTTTTTCACGATCGTGTGTAGGCAAGGCTGTTTTAATGATCGGGTTGAAAAAAACGTTGTTTTTTCTAGAGCCTGAAAAACATATAGCCAGATTCATAGCGAGTTTGTCAGTAGATACGCCGTCGTAACTCTGAATCTACGCCGGCGTTAATTTAAGCGTATTCTGAAAACCAGATACGCTTAAATTAGGCTAAGATACGAGTGGTTTAAGTCTCCTACGCCGTTGTATCTTAAAGTGTAATTTTTAGGCTGGCCGCTTGGTGACGCTTCCGTTGAGTTCGGCGTAGAATATGTAAATGACTAGATACGCCGATTCACGAATGTACGCTTGCCCGTCGCAGTAAAGATACGCCGTTTCCGTAAGAGATACGCCGCGTAAAGATAAAGCTGCCCCTAGAAGGCGTAGTCAATGTTAAGTATGGCCGTCGTTCCCGCGTCGAAATTTGAAAATTTTACGTTGTTTGCGTAAGTCGTCCGTGAATGGGGCTGGACGTAATTTACGTTCACGTTGAAACCAATGCGTCCTTGCGGCGTACTTTGGAGCAATGCACACTGGGATATGTACACGGACGGCGCATGCCATTCGTAAAAAACGTCAATTACGTCGGGTCACGAGTAATTAACATAAAACATGCCCCCCCATCCTCATTTGAATTAGGCTCGCTTACGCCAGCCGCATTTACGCTACACCGCCGTAAGTTAGGAGGCAAGTACTTTGTGAATACAGTACTTGCCTCTCTGACTTAAGGCGGCGTAGCGTAAATACGATACGCTACGCCGCCTTAAAGTTGCGCGCCCCTACCTGAATCTAGCTAATAGTTTTTTACAACCCGAAAAATGATCGTGTGTACGCGGCATAAGGCTAATAATCTTCTGCAGCCTCTTTGCAGTTTTATTTTCTGTCTATATGCATGTACTTCAGTGATGACTGCCTGTCATTTCTACGGCTACATTTCCTGATAATGACAACAGTGGATTTGACTGTATAATGTTTGTTGAAATTCACTTTTTTAATATATGCACTGTTAGTGATTGAATTTGCATACACTTTATAGATTTATGTCATTCATACAGTATACATTTTACAACTATTTGTAAAATCCATTGATAACTTGTCATTTATTGATGTGAACATGTGTATTATAACTATTGTTTGCAGTCATATGACATTAAAATGTAAAAGGTGTGATAGAATCTAAATTGATGGAAAAGCGTAAAAGAGAAGTAAAAGTTTATTTTTTTGGAATCATGCTTACCTTGGTGGATGCAGCATAGGTCTGATTGCTGCATCTGTCCCCCGGCTCCTCTGCACTGATAAACGAGCCACTGAACACTGCTGATTGCCTGGGTTTTCAGAGCTCCCCGAGCAGAGAACTGTAGACTGTCAGTCACAGCTCTCTGCTCTGCCCCCTCCTTGCTCACTGGAGCGCTAAGCTGTGGAGGGGCGGCTGGCTCAGGCTCTCATCGGCTCACTGAGAGGTTTCAGTTCAGGCACCATGTAGATCCTGACTCCATTGTTAAATTTCCTTTCAAATTAAATTCAACTATGTAGTGTAAGGGCCTGCCTGATTGCTTACAAATTGAAAGTGTTTACGTTTGACCTCACATTATAGCACCCTCTAGTGTGTGCAAGGTATTAGTGTAGGTTTGTTAATGTAGGCTTGTTAGTGTAGGTACATTTATTTAGCTCACGGCTAAGCTTGAGCTGTGGATCTGGGTCAGGGTTCAGTGAGTCGGGGTGGATGACTCATCCTGACAGCTCCTCTGGTGCCTCGCCATGAGTTGTATAAACTTCTGGAACTAGTGGGTGGAAGTTAGGAGGAGCTGTTTTTAATACTTATGAGGGTCTCAGCCTATCCCCAAAAAATGGGCTGGCAGGGGACAGGCCACCTCATAAATAGGCAAAAGTCATGCCAGCAGTGGCAGCCAGGTGGAAGATGGAGAATGGGTACTAAGGAGGCTGTTGGTGGTCCTCAGGGGTTCCTTTTAGTCTGGGGGGGGTGACCTTGGGCCTGGGGCTTGGGTGCTGGGAGGATCCTGCCATAACACGCAGAGGAAGCCCTTCCTGGAGGTGGGGGAGCAAGGAGAGAGGTCAGCAGGAGAAGGTCAGCACTACTGGGGACTTACAATAGGGGGGAGACTGTCACATGTAGCCAGTTCTCCCTGAAAACAGCGGTGTGCATAAGTCTTCATCCCTTCTCTGGGAGATACTCCAAAAGCATTTTGTTAAAATAAATTTGATAAAAATCCAAAAAAATCGATTTAAAAAAAAAAAAATCAGATTAAAAAAAAAAAAAAAAAAGAATTTTGTTGATTTTTTTTAAATCATTGATTTATATATACCCTGATGTGTGGCCAGCTTTAAGCGCCTGCTGCTGGCAGCAAATTCTTGTAAGGAGGGAGCAGAGGCCTACTGGTACAATGGGAGTTATTTACGAAAGGCAAATCCTCTTTGCACTACAAGTGCAAAGTGCACTTGAAATTGCACTGAAAGTGCACTTGTAAGTGCAGTCGCTGTAAATCTGAGGGGTAGATCTAAAATTAGGGGAAAATGCTGTTTTTTTTATTTGCATGTCCACCTTGGATCTACAGCGACTGCACTTCCAAGTGCACTTTCAGTGCAATTTCAAGTGCACTTTGCACTTGTAGTTTGCACTTGTAGTGCAAAGTGGATTTGCCTTTCGTAAATAACCCCCAATGTGTGTCTGTATTTGTAAGTCTTTGCAGGCAACAGGGCTTCAGACTCTACCAGACTTCTCTTCCTTTCAAGGGAGTGCCAGGATCCTCTCAGGTCAGACATAATTTCCCCTCCATCAGGACTTCAATCCTCTTGCACTGCCACCTTGGATACTGTACCTCGACCATTTCACACATTTCCCCAGGCCACAGCCTGGGGGAACTAGACCTCACTAGATCACTCCTCAAACATTTATAGCCTCCATGAACCACTGGCCATAAATTTACGAGTGGTAGCTAGAGGGGACATAATGCTCAATAACACAAAATCTCACTGGCGCAATAACTATTGCCCTGAGTGATGGTGGCACCCAGTGCCAGCCGCAGAGAACAACAGCAATCCTGAACCTAGAGGAAAAACCAATTGAGAAAAATACAAATTTGCCTAGGCCAAACTACTACCCAGGAAAGCTAAGTTTACGAGAAACCTTTGACGCCAGGGTGGCTATGCATGGATTTCAGTGAGCAGCCTTTATGTAGTGTTTTCAACTGTTTCATTGCAACCTGCAGTCTTAGCTGGATATTGTCCATTTCTGCCTGACGGACTATTGAAGCTTTGAATAATATTAGGGGACCACCCAAACCAGAGGGTAACATTGTCACATCATCTACAGAGCCTCTTATGAAGACCCCACATTTATCCCTATATCCAGTGGAAATACATGCAGATTCAGAAATTATGTATTGTATTAATTTCTTATTTTTTTCTAGACCAGCTGAACAAGCCATATTTAGAAGTGCTTACAAGTTATCCCGATGACGTCATTGTGATTGGTGGCAAGGTTCGGTTGCATTGCAAAAATAGGACAAAGGCAGAAACGTTCTACCTGACGAAAGATCAGAATGACATAGGAAGTCAAAACAATTCAGAATTTTCTATTGTAGATCTAAAACTTAGTGACTCTGGCCTCTACTCCTGCAGATACAGTTGGAACAATGTTTTCTCGGAGCCCAGTGAGCACCAGGATATATATGTTCACGGTAAGATGATTATCTAGAATCCACTGAGATATGTAATGTATAAATGTTTAACATTGATAATTGCTTTTTTATATAACACATTTAATAACCTCCACATGATTTTTGTCTACACTTCACATTTCAAGGGGATATAAAAAAAATATATAGGTTTTATTCCTAGGATAGTCCACCCATACTACAACATTGAGGGATAGTCCTCTTGTACCAAATTGTAATGTAACTGTAATGTCTGCCTTTATTTTGTTAAGCGCTGCGCAAACTGTTGGCGCTATATAAAACCTGTATATTAATAATAATAATAATAATAATAGTTTACCTGAATCTGGGGGGTATTATGTAGGTCCTGTATTGTTTTTAGGGGTTCCTGGTTCTTCCCATTTTCACTGAATGTAGTTAGCACTGCAGTGATCTAACCTGCCCTTCACGTTTGACTCAGGTGAAAGAGAATAATCAAAGAACAACTGTGTAGAGATTTACCAACAGGCAAAAGATCTGCATAACAAACACTTTCAGCACTCATAAATGCTTACTTAAAGTGGTTTTATTTTGTTTCCTAAAATGTAAAACATGTTATACTTACCTGCTCATCAGCAGCCCCGAACCTACTCTTCTGGGGTTCTACCGCCGGTGCTCTCCGCTCCTCCTTTTCTTTGAGTGCCCCCATAGCAAGCCGCTCGGTCCCAAGCTGGGCTGTGTGCATCTATAGACACACATAGCACGGCCCGCCCCCTCTTTACAAGATTTGATTGAGAACAGCAGGATCCAATGGTTCCACTACGGTCTATGTGCCTATGAGACCAGGAAGAGAGAAGGAGAGCTGCTACCAGGAAGAGAGAAGGAGAGCTGATGCAGATGGAACAGCTCTGGATCGAATGGACTCAGGTAAGTGTGAAAGAGGAGCTCTGTGCTTGGCTAGTTTTGGTGCCCAAGCACAAGGATATTCCCCCACTCCAGCCCTTCTAGAACACAATCCCAACTGCTGAGGCCGCCATAGAGTGAATGAATGCATGAATGAGTGACTTATATAGCACTACACATGCAAACTGAATTGCCTCTAGGTGCTTTTCTGCAGCCAGTGTCTTCCTGGCTGGTGCGGTCACTTACCCTGTAGGATCTTGACACGTTTGGGACACACAGTGGTACACACAAATTTACATACAGTAGGTGAACCCGATTTTGTGTCAATCTCGCTCTCTTTCTCGGCGAGATTGAGCACCTACGAGCCCCATCGCGGGAGCCAGCGCCGAGCTGGCTTGCCGCGATGGAGACAGAGCCGTCATAGAAGCGACGGGAGATCCGACTTGGATTCCCGCCAATTCTACACGTGTGCGGCGTTTGTTATGAATCCTGAGGGGGAAGTCCCCGCCGGATTTTAAATAAAAATCCGGCATGGGTCCCCCCCTCAGGAGCATCCCGGGCCCTTAGGTCTGTTATGGGTTGTAAGGAGAGCCCCCCTACGCCGAAAAAAAACGGCGTAGGGGGTCCCCCTACAATCCATACCAGACCCGTATCCAAAGCACGCTACCCGGCCAGCCAGGAAGGGAGTGGGGACGAGCGAGCGCCCCCCCCCTCCTGAGCCGTACCAGGCTGCATGCCCTCAACATGGGGGGGTTGGGTGCTCTGGGGCAGGGGGCGCACTGCGGCCCCCCACCTCAGAGCACCCTGTCCCCATGTTGATGAGGACAGGGCCCCTTCCCGACAACCCTGGCCGTTGGTTGTCGGGGTATGCGGGCGGGAGGCTTATCGGAATCTGGGAGCCCCCTTTAATAAGGGGGCCCCCAGATACCGGCCCCCCCACCCTAAGTGAATGAGTATGGGGTACATCGTACCCCTACCCATTCACCTGCAAGAAAAGTGGTAAAAACACAAATAAACCACACAGTGTATTAAAATATTTTATTTTTCTGCTCCGGAGGCCGCCCCCTGTCTTCTTTATTAGCTCTTTTACCAGGGGGGGCTTCTTCTTTGACGTCTTCGGGTGGGTGGGGGCCGCCGTCTGGTTCTCTTCCACCGCCGGGGGGGGTGGCTTTTAAAAAAGCCCCCACCCCCCCGGCGGGTTTCCTCCGGCGTCTTCGGCGGGGCTCTTCTTCTTCCCCTATCCCGACGGGTCTTCTCCGCTATCCGGGGGGTCTCGCCGCTCTCCGCTGTTGACTCGTCGCACCCCGGTTCTTCGTCTCGCAGTCCGGTCCCTTCTTCCGTGCTGTACGTCTTCTTCCGCGCTGTGACGTCATGTTCTTCACTTCTCTTCTTCTCCCGATGTTGACTCGCCGGTGATCTGCCGTGCTGGTTCCAGGCATCACGGAAGTTCCAGCGCATGCGCGAACTGAGGCGCAGAGATGGTTCCAGCCATCGGGAAAGTTCCGTCAAGCACTGCGCAGGTGCAAACTTGCTGACGGAAATCCCCGAACGGCGGCCGGCATCCAGAGCGACGTGGACTTAGAGGAAAGTGGCCAGTCGGCCTCACGTCCTCGCTGCGCTCGGACGGCTCGCTTCGCTCGCTCGGCCTCCTGGCTCTTTTTTTAACATCCTCCAATCCACGGGGATGTTAAAGAATGAGCCTGGATGCCGGGCGAGGTTCGGGGATTTCCGTCGGGAAGTTTGCGCCTGCGCAGTGAGTGGAGGAACTTCCCCCATAGGGGAACATAGAGGACAAGTCACCGGTCCTCCTCGCTGAAATGACGGATGCGCGCCTTGCATCGGACCTATATAGGCCTCACAGTCCCATCATGCTCTGTACCTACCCATGTGATACCTACCACGTGGTAGGTATCACATGGGTAGGTACAGAGCATGATGGGACTGTGAGGCCTATATAGGTCCGATGCAAGGCGCGCATCCGTCATTTCAGCGAGGAGGACCGGCGAGTCAACATCGGGAGAAGAAGAGACGTGAAGAACATGACGTCACAGCGCGGAAGAAGACGTACAGCACGGAAGAAGGGACCGGACTGCGAGACGAAGAACCGGGGTGCGACGAGTCAACAGCGGAGAGCGGCGAGACCCCCCGGATAGCGGAGAAGACCCGTCGGGATAGCGGAAGAAGAAGAGCCCCGCCGAAGACGCCGGAGGAAACCCGCCGGGGGGGTGGGGGCTTTTTTAAAAGCCACCCCCCCGGCGGTGGAAGAGAACCAGACGGCGGCCCCCACCCACCCGAAGACGTCAAAGAAGAAGCCCCCCCTGGTAAAAGAGCTAATAAAGAAGACAGGGGGCGGCCTCCGGAGCAGAAAAATAAAATATTTTAATACACTGTGTGGTTTATTTGTGTTTTTACCACTTTTCTTGCAGGTGAATGGGTAGGGGTACGATGTACCCCATACTCATTCACTTAGGGTGGGGGGGCCGGTATCTGGGGGCCCCCTTATTAAAGGGGGCTCCCAGATTCCGATAAGCCTCCCGCCCGCATACCCCGACAACCAACGGCCAGGGTTGTCGGGAAGGGGCCCTGTCCTCATCAACATGGGGACAGGGTGCTCTGAGGTGGGGGGCCGCAGTGCGCCCCCTGCCCCAGAGCACCCAACCCCCCCATGTTGAGGGCATGCAGCCTGGTACGGCTCAGGAGGGGGGGGGCGCTCGCTCGTCCCCACTCCCTTCCTGGCTGGCCGGGTAGCGTGCTTTGGATACGGGTCTGGTATGGATTGTAGGGGGACCCCCTACGCCGTTTTTTTCGGCGTAGGGGGGCTCTCCTTACAACCCATAACAGACCTAAGGGCCCGGTATGCTCCTGAGGGGGGGACCCATGCCGGATTTTTATTTAAAATCCGGCGGGGACTTCCCCCTCAGGATTCATAACAAACGCCGCACACGTGTAGAATTGGCGGGAATCCAAGTCGGATCTCCCGTCGCTTCTATGACGCGCTTGCTGGGATGTGCTGTCACTATTCCAGTGAGTGTGAGATGTCGGCGAGATCTCGGCACCCTGTCGCCGAGTATCAGCGCGACGCTGTCCTGCTAAAAGCACAATATCACAAACACCTACTGTATATACTGGGCCAATTTGGACAGGATCTAATTAACCTACCAGTGGCACCTCTGAGTGTAGCTACATGGTTACATTTAATGAAGGTACAACATTTAGCAACTTGGTTGATGATTAAAACAGGCACATCTAAGTATGCAGGCATCTGGGGCAAAGCTGTCTACCTAGACCAGGGATCCTCAAACTACAGCTGTTGTAGAACTACACATCCCTAGAGGCATTGTAACACACCGACATTCACAGACATGACTAGGCATGATGGGAATTGTAGTTCCTGAACAACTGGAGGGCCGTAGTTTGAAGACCCATGACCTAGACCATCCTCCGCACCACCGTCTACATCGTCCCTTCCACGCTGTACTCCATGAGCGCTTGAAGCCTCGCTTTCAGATCGCTCAACTGCAGGGTAGTCTTCCCGGTCATGATTGCAAACTGACAGCGGTGAGAGCTGGCGGTGTGGAGGATGGTCTATGTTGACAGTTTTACCTCGGATGCCTGCATATTTAGATGTGCCTCTTTTAATCATCAGCCATGTGAGTTGCTAAATGTTGTACCTTCATTTAATGTAATTATATTTCTACACTTAGAGGCGCCTCTCTTCTCTTTACTACTCTGTAGCTCCTGCTGGATTTTGCGTCTAATTCCCTTGTGGAAGCTTCAATTTGTAGATGGACATTTTATGGTTACACAACCTATCACATTGCTATAATCGTTTTATATGGACTATAAACTGAAGGATTTATGAATAAATGGTTGTGGAACAAATCATTTGAGTTTCCATTATTTCTTATGGGGGAATTTGCTTTCATATACAAGTGCTTTGGATTACAATCATGTTTCCAGAGCTAATTATGCTCACAATCCAAGGTATTACTGTATTAATAAGAAGGAATGTCCACAAAATTGTTAGCTTTACTGCACTTTACAGATGTTGTAAGGGAATGGAAAGACAGTCACATCGCTAGGACATACATTCCTGAGTCACTTAGCATACACCAGGGGTTCCCAACCAGTGGCCCGCAGAGCCCTTTGATGTGGCCCGCAACCTCCTGCTTTGGGATGTAATAAAATAGAATAGAATACTGTTATTAAAGGTACATTTATTACTAAAATCACAGTGTATATATGGGCATATCTGTCATGCAGTGGTTACTGTGCTGCTTTCAAACGGGTCCGCAGGTGCAGAGCAGTGCACCTGTGGGTTACCTGCATGGAGCAATAGACTGCATGGAGCAATAGACTTCTATTACCTGCGAGTTTTGTGTGCTTATTGAAAGGGCACCACACCTATAGGATATAATAGAAGTCTATGGCAAAGTGCAGCTAACCTGCAGGAAAATCACAGATGAACTGTGCCGCACCCGCGGTGCAGGTAAACAACAGTGCATCAGAGTGAAAGCAGCCTTAGGCCCCTTTCACAAAGTCAGTCCGACCCAATCGGGACCTCCATTCACCTCTCAGGCCCCGTACACACGTCCGAGAAATTAGTTGGGCAAAACACATCCTTTTGCTCGTCGCGTTCCTTGTGAAGCCGCCGAGGATCTCGGCGAGCCAAATTTTCCCATTGCCCAACGAGGAAATAGAGAACATGCTCTCTATTTGGCTCGACGAGTTCCTCAACGGGTTTCTCGGCGAAAAGTGTACACACGGCCGGTTTTCTCGGCAGAATACGTCTCCCATCAAGATTCTTGCTGAATTCTGCCGAGAAAGCCGGTCGTGTGTACAGGGCCTAAGGAGTGGCAGAGGTAAATGGACTTGTGTTTGTTTACCTACCTCCAATCCAATCCGCTCAAAAAAAAAAAAAGAAGAATAGGGTGGGCAGCCATCCACCCGCTCCACTCATTGTGGCCCATGACCGGTTACCAAGTCGCTTAAGTGGCCCTTGCTCTTCAAAAGGTTGGGCACCCCTGGCATACACAGTCAATCACATAAAGTGGACAATCAGCAGTAATCACCAGTGAAAGCATGTGCAGCATCTCCCTCTAGTCTCTTCTCTGCCAAGGGTCATCAGTACTCACAGAACTGTGTTCTATGTAAACACCTCCTAGCTAGGTATACCTCCCCTGGGGACCCTCCAAGGAAGCAGCCTCATACAGGGATCTCCAACCTGGTCTAAAAGACCCTTTACAATCCGCCCTAGCCCCCACCTCCTTATAGTAATATTATAGTTCTTTAAAGGGGTTGTAAACCCTTGTATTTTTTTTAAACAACAAGCATGTTATACTTACCTCCACTGTGCAGTTTGTTTTGCACAGACTGGCCCAGATCCACCTATTCTGGGGTCCCCCGGCGTGGCCTGGGCCGGTAGGGGGGAAAGTGCCCTGTATTGAAGTGGTTAAAAAAAAATAGTGTCCCTCAATGTAAACCCATCGTCAATCACACTGCCCTCTGCATTGAAAAATAAAATAAAATAAAAACGCTCCGCCTCCTGGTCAGCTGTCAGCGGAGAAACCCATTGACAGCGGATGACTTATTGGTTGTTAAGGATGCCAGCTTCCTGGCCCGCTCCTTAACAACCAACGCTTTCCATGGGGGGCATGGGCATGGACACAGACAGCAGGAATCCACCCTGGCCCCCATGTCACTGGATTTGATTGACAGCAACGGGAGAAAATGGCTCCTGCTGCTATCAATATATCCAATGAAGACCAGAGACAGTGGCTGGAGCTGCTGGGCTTGTCCTTGATGCTGGAACAATTGGTTTCAGGTAAGTAAAAGGGGGGCTCTTGGGGGCTGCAACACAGAAGGTTTTTCATCTTAATGCATGGAAAGCATTAAGGTGAAAAACCTCAAGACTTTGCAACTCCTTTAAGTTTAATGAAACACATTACTGTATTTATTGGCATATAACACTCAACTTTTTTACCCTGAAAATAGAGGGTAAACTGTGCCTGCGTATTATACGCAGGGGGCTATCTAAAGTTTTTTTCCTGAAACTTCCCTCTTAAAGTTAGGGGCCTAGATTCACGTATGCTCATTTACATATTCGACGCAGAAATCAACGGAAGCGCCACCTAGCGGCCAGCGTAAATATGCACCCAAGATACGACGGCGTAGGAGACTTACGCCGCTAGTATCTTGGCTGAATTTATGCGTAACTGATTCTATGAATCAGGCGCATAGATACTACGGCGCCCATTCGGACTTACGATGGCGTATCTGGAGACACGCCGTCGTAAGTCTTTGAGAATCTGGGCCAGGGTGCGTGTTGTACGTCTATGCGTGTTATAAGCTGACAAATACAGTACTTAACAGATAATTATTAATTAGTTGCTAAGGGCCAGATTCACAGAAGAGATACGACGGCGTATCTCCTGATACACCATCGTATCTCTTGTTCTATCTATGCGGCTGATTCATAGAATCAGTTCCGCATAGATAGCCCTAAGATCCGACAGGTGTAATTGACTTACACCGTCGGATCTTAGGATGCAGTACCTCGGCCGCCGCTGGGTGGAATTTGCGTCGTATTCCAGCGTTGGGTATGCAAATTAGCAGTTACGGCGATCCACGAAGGTTTTTCCCGCTGTTACGTCGGCGCACGTCTTAGTTTCCCGTTGCAAAGTTAGGGGTGCTATTAACATGGTGTAAAATTACTCCACCATGTTAAAGTATGCCCGTCGTTCCCGCGTCGCTTTTTAATTTTTTTTTTCGGCGTAAGTACGTTACGCACGTCGCGATTCACAAACACGTCGCGCCGCCGTAATTTTGCGCAAAGCACGTCGGGAAAATTGCGAACGGAGCATGCGCAGTACGTCCGGCGCGGGAGTGCGCCTAATTTAAATGGTACCCGCCCCATTTGAATTGCAAGTTTACAGGTAAGTGCTTTGTGGATCGGGCACTTACACTGAAAACTTGCGGCGGTGTAACGTAAACGGGTTACGTTACACGGCCGCAATTCTACGTGAATCTGGCCCTAAATGCTTGTGTGAATAGACTCAAGCACAAAGTAACATTATAAAAGAAAACTTCACTTAACACAACATAATGGTATAAGCCCTTTGCACAGATGACACCATTTTTACCTGGAATATGAAATTAATCAGTTTTACTATATTTACAACTTTATTTTGTGTATTTTTATATACAATAAATGCTGCTTAATATGGGTTTCTTACTTTTATCATCTTTTCATCTTTGCAGACAAATACCCACCACCACAAATTACAGTGAAACCCCGAAAAATTGTACGACCAGGAGAAGACATAACAATAACATGTGCTACTCCCTATTCCAACATGCAATTTACTTTTTACAAGAATGGTCAATCTTTCAAAGTTAGCAACGATAATCCATTTTCGTATTTTAAAAGAAATGCAGGAGAGGAAGATGTTGGCCAATATGCATGTGATTTCAGGACTAAATCTGACAGCAAAGCCCAAATCCAGTCCTATCTCAGTGACTATATTACGATAAAAGTTAAAGGTAATACTTAAACATTATTCTTGTAAATTGCAAATAAAGTAGGGTTGTCCCGATACCACTTTTTTAGGACCGAGTACAAGTACCGATACTTTTTTTTATGTACTCGCCGATACCGAATACCGATACTTTTTTTTAAATGTGTCCCCAAATGCAGCCATGTCCCCCCACAAATGCAGCCATGTCCCCCCCATATGCAGCCATGTCCCCCCACAAATGCAGCCATGTCCCCCCACAAATGCAGCCATGTCCCCCCCATATGCAGCCATGTCCCCAAACATATGCAGCCATGTCCCCAAACATATGCAGCCATGTCCCCCACATATATGCAGTCATGTCCCCCACATATATGCAGCCATGTCCCCCCACATAAATGCAGCCGTGTCCCCCCACATAAATGCAGCCATGTCCCCCCACATATATGCAGCCATGTCCCCCCACATATATGCAGCCATGTCCCCCCATATATCCAGCCATGTCCCCCCACATATATGCAGCCATGTCCCCCCATATATCCAGCCATGTCCCACCATATATGCAGCCATGTCCCCCCATATATGCAGCCATGTCCCCCATACAGTATATGCAGCCATGTCCCCCCATATATCCAGCCATGTCCCCCACATATATGCAGCCATGTCCCCCATACAGTATATGCAGCCATGTCCCCCATATATGCAGCCATGTCCCCCACATATATCCAGCGGCCATGTCCCCAAACATATGCAGTCATGCCCCCATACCTGATCATGATGCCGATGCCGCCCCCCGCGTTAATCATTGTGCGGCGAACATTACAGGCAGCTTTCATTTCAATAGCTGTTTTCCCTGCCACGCCGTGTAAAGGACACTCCCCCTTGCTTAGGATTGGACAGATCGGATTGGTCCAAGGGGGAGTGTCTATACACGGCGCGGCGGGCAAAACAGCTATTCAAACTAAAGGTGCCTGTAATGTTCGCCGCACGGTGATTAACGACATGCGGCGGGGGGGGGGGTATTCTATTTAGGTATCGGGGGTATTTGCGGGAGTACGAGTACTCCCGCAAATACTCGGTATCGGTCCCCGATACCGATACTGGTATCGGTATCGGGACAACCCTAAAATAAAGTGTAAGAAAATGTAACAATTGTTATCCCACGTATGAGGAAAGGCAGCTGCATAGGCCCAGGCTATTAAAATTTCTGAGCTTTTCAGAGCTGTGGTAGGTAGCTACCCATGGCCATAGAAATCTATGGTCATGGTGGTGCAGTAAAAATAGGGGGCACATCAGTGAAATCAAGCCATGAACATTGGCTGTTTCAGCAAATATAGGGCAACGAATGGCAAGCCGCTAAGTTGACAAATTTTCTATCTGCCCTTAGCAAACATTATTTAATTATTTCTTTAGAACAGTACTAGAAAAACATTGAAGGGAAATGATTGATCTCAATAGCCAGCAAGAACTATCCCTTATGCCGCGTACACAAGACCGTTTTTCATGACGAGAAAAATGCAATTTTTTAAATTGGTCGTGAAAAACGGTCGTGTGTAGGCTCCAGAGCATTTTTCTCAACGAGAAAAATTGGCATTAAAAATTTAGAACCTGCTCTATTTTTTCTCGTCAGGAAAAAAAAGCACATGCTCAGAAGCAAGTTATGAGACGGGAAATTAGCATAATCGGCCCAAAGTGTGGCGCCATTCGAATGGAACTTCCCCTTTATAGTGCCGTCGTACGTGTTGTACGTCACCACGCTTTGCTCAAACATTTTTTTTCACGATCGTGTGTATGCAAGGCAGGCTTTACAAGAATCACGTCGAGAAAAACTTTGTTTTTTCCATGACATTAAAAACGGTCGCATAAGTTTCAGTCATAAGGCCCAGTTGTTACATCATGGGGTGGTAATTGTATACCCCCTATATATCCTTTAAATACTGTAGCATTTCCTATTATTCCCTCTGTAATATGATAGCCCTCACATTCAATATATAGTGCTATTGTCTCTGCTTAGTGTCCTTTGCCAGCTCTGGGTGTTACTAGAGATGAGATTAAACATAGGTCCAAGCAGTGGCGGCCTGTCCATTAGGGACACACGAGCGCCACCCCCTCTATCCATGCACCCAGCCCCCTGATCTACACACAGGGCACCAGACTATGTGTCATGAATATGCATCATGTCTGTCTGCCTACCTGATCTCCATGTGTTCATTAGAGGCAGATCCTGTTCTGGTTTCCCTTCTTATCACTTCCTCTTCCTGTATGGCTCCACCCTAGTCCATCCCAGGAAGCCTATATTAACCTTTGCTCTACAGGTCTGCAGTGCTGTTCAACAGTGTTCCTATGCTCAGTTCCTGTCTGCAGTGTATTGCTAGTTCCTGGTTGCAGAGTGCTACGATCATCTTCCGTGTACCGTTTTGGCTTGTCCCCGACTTCCCTGTCTGCCTGTGCCCCTGACTATTTGCATGTTCCACGGTTATCCTTGTCTGCCTGTTGCCCTGACCTCGGCCTGTCCATCACCACTGTTTGTCCTGCTGGCTGCTTCCCCCTTCTCCCTGCGGAGTGTGACTTGAGGAATCCCGGGAACGCGACCTGGACCCAGTTGCGGCCAAGACCATCCCTACCACCAAGGGCTCTGGTGAATACAAAACTGGGTCTTAGACTCCGCGCCCTGGGTGATCTTGGGTTACGCTTCCTCCCTGCCAGCAGTAGTCGGCTATAGGGTTCACTTCCCTGTGGTGCATCCCTGACCCCTACAGGGTGCACTTGTCACCTGGCCACAGGTGACCTGACAGTTTGAACAGCCATGAACCCGGCCGACGTGCCGCTTCCTGCAGATGACCCATTACAGGGCGTTGTTCACAGACTCGAGACGCATGAAGCTAATCAGGCTCAGGTGATGCGTTTCCTTCAGGATCTGGCTTCCCGCTTTGATCAGCTTCAGACCTCGTTGGGAGCCCCGAATCTACAACCCCAAGTACAACCAGCGGCAGCGGCTGCGCCCGTCGCACCAGTCGCAGAATCGCATTCGCTGAAGCTACCACCTCCAGTCCGTTTTTCTGGAGACTCCAAGGCCTGCAGGGGGTTTCTTAGCCAGTGCACCATCCATTTTGAACTACAGCCTCAAAACTTCTTGTCTGATCGGGCAAAGGTAGCCTATATTATTTCCCTCCTTTCCGGTGAAGCTTTAGCCTGGGCTGCCCTTATGTGGGAGAGGAATGATCCGGTAGTTTCCAGCCTGTTCAACTTCCTAAAGCTCTTTCGGAACATCTTTGAAGAGCCGGCTCGGGCCTCTTCAGCAGCCAGTGCTCTGCTACGTCTCCGCCAAGAATCTCGTTCAGTGGGTCAATATGCTCTTCAGTTCCGTATACTCTCAGCTGAATTGAGCTGGAACAATGAGGCCCTGGTCGCTACCTTTTTACATGGCCTCTCTGACCGAGTGAAGGACGAATTAGCGGGAAGAACCATCCCCGTCGGTCTGGACGATGTCATCTCCCTGTGCAATCAGATCGATATTCGTTTTCAGGAGAGGTCCATTGAGAAAAGACACCAGCACTCCCTAGGTCGTAGTCAGTCTGTGCTTCCCTCACTTCGTCCCGTAGACCATCCCCTGCCTGCTGAGGAACCTATGCAGCTGGGCCGGACCAGACTAACACCCGAAGAACGTGCTAGACGCAGAACTCTGGGCTTGTGCCTCTATTGTGGAGGCAAGGGCCATCTTCGTGCCTCCTGCCCGCTTCGCCCGGGAAACGCTCAGGTCTAATACATTTAGAAGGTGGAGTATTGGACCCAGAAACATCACCTTCCCGTCTGCTCCTTCCGGTGTCCCTTCATGTAGGCACTTCTCCCCTATCGATCTCTGCATATCTGGATTCCGGGGCTGCCGGCAACTTTATGGACTGGAGAACTGCTTCTTCTATGAAGCTTACCCTTTCACCCCTCACTACGCCGCTGGTAGTCTCGGCAATTGATGGCACTATTCTCCCAGGGGGTCCTATTCGCTTCCAGACACTACCCATTAGGATGTCGATAGGGATTCTCCACCAGGAGTGGATATCCTTTCTCATCCTACCTAAAGCCTCCACTCCCATTGTATTGGGCCTTCCTTGGCTACAGCTCCACTCTCCCCATGTGGACTGGGCTTCTGGGCAGATTCTGGCTTGGGGTCCTTCATGTTTCTCATCATGTCTTTCCAAGGTGACTCCTAAGGGGGAACTTCCGGTTGCTACTACATCAGTATCCTCGGATCTTCCCACTGCTTACAGCGATTACCGGGATGTGTTCTGTAAGAAATCAGCCGAGGTGCTTCCTCCCCACAGATCTTTTGACTGCGCCATTGACCTTGTTCCTGGAGCAATTCTGCCCAGGGGTCGCACATACCCTTTGTCCATCCCAGAGACCCAGGCCATGTCTGAGTATGTCGCAGAAAACCTTGACAGAGGTTTCATTCGGAAATCGTCATCGCCTGCAGGAGCAGGGTTCTTTTTTGTTGCCAAGAAGGATGGTACCTTGAGACCCTGTATTGATTATCGAGGATTAAACGCTGTTACTATTAAGAATCGTTACCCCTTACCCTTGATATCTGAATTGTTCGATAGGTTGAGGGGTGCCTCCATTTTCACTAAGTTGGATCTCAGGGGGGCGTACAACCTCATTCGAATACGAGAAGGTGATGAGTGGAAGACTGCGTTTAACACTCGAGACGGCCATTATGAGTATCTGGTCATGCCTTTCGGGTTATGTAATGCCCCAGCCGTGTTTCAAAACTTTGTCAACGAAATCTTCAGGGACCTGCTGTACCAGTTTGTTGTCATCTATCTGGATGACATTCTAATCTTTTCGGAAAATCTGCATGTCCACAGGAACCATGTTCGCACTGTACTCCAGCGCCTCAGAGAGAATAATCTCTATGCCAAACTGGAGAAATGCTCCTTTGAATGTTCTGAGGTCCTGTTTCTAGGATGCTTTGTTTCAAGCTTGGGCCTTCGTATGGATCCTGGGAAGGTCTTAGCCATTACCAATTGGCCTCTTCCTGCTAGCCTCAAGGCCACACAGCGCTTTCTTGGTTTCACAAATTATTATAGGCAGTTCATCAGGAATTATTCTTCCATTGCCGCGCCTATTATCGCTTTGACCAAGAAGGGTGCTAATGCCAAAGACTGGCCTCCCGAAGCTGTCTCTGCGTTTCACGCTCTGAAACAGGCCTTCGTCTCTGGACCTCTTTTGAGGAGACCAAACCCTGAGGAGGCATTCTTTATTGAAGTGGACGCTTCTTCAGTGGGAGTGGGAGCGGTGCTTCTTCAACTTTTTGAGAAGAGACGTCAACCATGCGCGTTCTTTTCCAAAAAAAATTCTCAGGCAGAGAGAAATTATGCCATCGGTGACCGGGAACTTCTCGCAATTAAATTGGCGCTAGAAGAGTGGCGTCATCTTTTGGAGGGTTCTCCTCACTCCATAACGATCTTCACCGATCACAAGAATCTACAGTACTTACAGAATGCTAAACGTCTGAATCCCAGACAGGCCAGGTGGAGTCTCTTCTTTTCCCGTTTCAGTTTCACGATTACATACAAACCTGGTTCCTGCAACGGTCGGGCTGATGCGCTTTCTAGATCCTTTGACACCTTGGACGAAGATCTCACTCTTGAACCTGAGCCGATCATTCCAACTTCATGCATTGTTGCCCATTCTACCACCCTGGACTCAAAAATTCCTCCTGGTAAGACCTTTGTGTTGGAGACTGAACATTGTTTCATGCTATGTTATACATTGCTTGGTTTATTTCCCTGTGTATTTGGAGTATGACCACTAGATGTCACTATACACAGATACTCTATCATAATGTTCTTGTGTTAACTATCTGTTACTGCATTTTCCTGTTATCTATGGTTGCTGTTTTTCTATATCTTGTGTGCTAACATGAGCACCATGCTCTCTGCTGTATGTCTCTTCAATACAAATGAATCCAAGTAAACTACAGCCATCCATATATGTCTGATTATTCTTTGCATCATCTGCACCAGCCAACAAAGGTTATGGGCCCAGACAACGTGAATCATCAGACAGCCGGAACAGAGGCCTAGTCTTCATCTGCACACCATCTTTGATCAAGCTGCGGAGGAAATCTGCTCTGAGGTATCCAGGCACTTGGAATACGAGCAAGGTACATTAATCATGGCTAGCAGCGGGGATCTTAAACTGGGGATCACTAAGCTAAATAGTGACAACTACCAGATGTGGAAGTTCAAGATGGAGATGTTGCTGAGCAAAGATGACACATGGGATGTCCTCACCACAGACAGGCCGGATGTAGACAACCAGGAGTGGGATAAGAAAAACAGACAGGCAAGAGCCACAATAGCCCTACTGGTAGAAGATGAACAGCTTATCCACATAAAAGGGGAAGATACTGCCAAAGGTATGTGGAATGCACTCCGTAGATTACATGAGAGCTCTAGCTTAAACAACAAGTTATATTTACTAAGGAAGCTGTACCAGTCAAAACTGACTCCAGAAGGGGATATGCAAGAACATATAAGAAGCGTGCTGGAGATTGTTGCACAACTCAGGGACCTCGGAGAGGAGATCAAAGATAACCATGTGACAGCAATACTTTTATGCAGCCTGCCAGAGTCATACAACCCTCTGATTAATGCATTAGAGACAAGATCTGAAGCAGAACTCACATTACAGTTAGTGAAATCTCGACTTTCAGATGAATACAAGCGCAGAAAGGAGCAAACTTCTCACAGGCAAGAGAGCGATACAGGAGCAGCACTTAAAGCAACAGACACTAAGATGCCAAACTGGAAGGCCAAACTATGTTTCCGGTGTAACAGGGCTGGACATTTTAAGCGCGACTGTCCATTGTGGAGGAATGAGCAGAGGGAAAAAGATCCCAATCAGGCACTCATAACCATGATGAAAAACAACGACCAAGCAGCGTGGCACGGAACTTTTAAAGTGACAGATGCCGTCACCAACCATAAATGGTATATAGATTCTGGAGCAACAAGTCACATGACTAACGACAGAGAATTCTTTGTAGAGCTCAATCCAGACAAGAAAGAAGCCATATATCTTGCAGACGGGAGTTGCACAACTGCTGAAGGAACAGGACATGGAATAGTCACTTGTAAAAATGAGGATGGACAAGTGTTAAAAATACCAATGACGGATGTATTGTATGTTCCCGGACTCAATGGCGGCCTTATATCAGTCAGGCGACTGGCAAGCAAAGGACTAACCACAACGTTTAAAGGTGACCAATGCACTATCCAAGATGGGGAAAGAGTGATAGCAACAGCTAAAGCGGGCAAGCACCTTTATGAACTTGATGTTGTTGAGCAAGAAACAAAGCTCTGCACACATAAACACAAGAACTGTATTCATTTATGGCACAGACGTCTGGGCCACAGGCACCCCGACAGCATACAGGAGCTGGCCAGACGGGATTTAACGAAAGGCTTCAAGTTAACAGGCTGCCCAAACACGCTAAGGTGTGAATGCTGCATCAAGGCCAAAGCCACCAGAGTAACCCCACCAAAGGCAAGTGAAAGCAGAGCAACAAGACCGATCAACCTAATACACACAGATGTATGCGGGCCTATGAGAACAACCACCCCAGGAGGAAATAAATACATATTAACTTTTATAGACGACTACTCAAGGTTCACAGTGACATACCTAATGAAGAATAAGTCAGAAGTATTCGACAAGCTGAAGGACTATGTTACCAAAGTAAGCAATAAATTTCACAGAAAACCATTAGTACTCAGAAGTGATAATGGTGGGGAGTACACCGGGTTTCAAGTTGAGAATACACTCAGGGACCTAGGAATAGAACATCAAAAGACTGTCCCATATACTCCAGAGCAGAACGGGGTAGCAGAGAGGAAAAACAGATCCCTGACTGAAATGATCAGATGCATGTTGACTGATTCTGGACTCCCTGAAAAATATTGGGGAGAAGCAGCACAAACGGCCACCTACTTACAAAACAGATTACACTCCAAGGCAACAACCAAAACTCCATACGAGCTATGGCACAGTCGAAAACCAAGCATAGGACACCTCAAGGTATTTGGAAGCAAAGCTTTTGCTTACATTCCGGGAGAAAAGCGCAGCGAGCTCCAGAATCGAGCAATTGAAGGTGTCTTTGTTGGTTATGCCGACAACACCAAAGGATACAGAATCATAGACCCGAAGACCGATAAAGTGACAATCAGCAGCAGCGTAACATTTATCGAGGACCCGAGAAATGAAGTAACGGAGCCAGCCATGCCAAGAGCAGAAGAACCAAACAACGCTGAGCAGGTTTTCTTTCCTATGGAACGAACCCCCGAAAGTGATACTGTGTCACAGAAAAGACTGGAACAAACTGAACCAGCTAATGACGCTGAACCAAGACGCTCAGTGAGGGAAAACAAAGGTAAACCCCCCAACAGACTCTCGTACAAAGTAGAAACATCCTGCGTAAGAGAACCCACTTGTTGGAAAGACATAACACAACTCCCAGAGAGGGAAGCCAAGAGATGGATAAAGGCAGCTGAGGAAGAAATCATCTCACTACAGGACACGCAGGCTTGGGTACTAACGCAACTGCCGGCCGAAAAGAGGGCAATTGGGTGTAAATGGACTTTCAAGGTCAAGTACAACACTGATGGCACAGTTGAGAGATATAAAGCGAGACTCGTAGCCAAAGGATACTCCCAAAAATATGGAGAAGACTACGATGAGACATTTGCCCCAGTCGTCAAACATACCACAATCAGAGCTCTACTCACAGTTGCAACTACAAAACAAATGCTAGTAAAGCACTTTGATGTAAAAACCGCTTTCCTACACAGTGACTTAACAGAAGACATCTACATGGAGCAACCAGAGGGCTTTGTAGACCCACAAAAGCCAGAACAGGTGTGTAAACTTAAGAAGGGGATCTACGGGCTCAAGCAAGCAGCCAGAGCATGGAACATGAAGATTAATGAGGCGCTTTTGAGAGAATCCTTTCAGAGGAGCAAGGCCGATCCCTGCCTATACACCAAGAAACTAAATGGTAGGTGGATCTTTGTACTCATTTATGTAGATGATCTGTTAGTATGTTATGAGCAAGAAGGGGATTGTTCCAGACTGCTGGAGGTCTTAAACATGGACTTTGAAACAAAAGATCTAGATGATGTCAAACACTTCCTAGGAATGCAGATAGAAAGAGAAGAAGATGGTAGTTTTCTTATTAACCAGAGTCACAAAATACAGGAAGTAATTGAAACTTTTGGGCTCAATGATGCCAAACCAGTCAACTCGCCTATGGAGACAAATTATCTTAAAGAATTAAACAACTCAATTAACCCCTTGCAAAATGACTCACAATTCAGAAGGGCAATGGGGAAGTTACTATACATTGCTACAGTGGCAAGGCCTGACATAGCTACAGCAGTGGGATTCTTATGCAGAAAAGTATCCCAGCCAACCCAGATGGACTGGAACGCAGCAAAAAGGATCATACGCTATTTGAAGGGAACAATAGACTTTAAACTGAAATTTTCATCAACAGGGAAGAGTGGTCTGACTGGATATGCGGATGCAGACTGGGCAGGTGACCCCTGTGATCGGAAATCCACCAGTGGACATCTGTTTCTATTTAAAGACAGCCTGATCAGCTGGACCACCAGACAACAGTCCACAGTGACACTGTCCTCCACCGAAGCAGAATATGTGGCCGCATCACAAGCAGGGCAAGAGGTAATCTGGTTGAGACAATTGCTGGAAGATCTAGATCAGAACCAGAAAGAGTCCACGCCCATCTATGAGGACAATCAAGGATGTATAGCACTCGCACAGACAGAGCGGATAAACCCGAGAACCAAACACATAGACGTGAGATATCACTTCTTAAGAGACTTGCAAGAGCAAGGACAGATGGATCTACGATACTGTCCCACTGAGGAAATGTTAGCAGACATCCTTACTAAGCCTTTGCCTGCAAAGAGACATATGGATCTAACAAGAAGAATCGGTTTGTCTAATTAAGCACTTCACAATGAGAAGGGGTGTTGGAGACTGAACATTGTTTCATGCTATGTTATACATTGCTTGGTTTATTTCCCTGTGTATTTGGAGTATGACCACTAGATGTCACTATACACAGATACTCTATCATAATGTTCTTGTGTTAACTATCTGTTACTGCATTTTCCTGTTATCTATGGTTGCTGTTTTTCTATATCTTGTGTGCTAACATGAGCACCATGCTCTCTGCTGTATGTCTCTTCAATACAAATGAATCCAAGTAAACTACAGCCATCCATATATGTCTGATTATTCTTTGCATCATCTGCACCAGCCAACACTTTGTCCCCACTGAGCTAAGAGCCAAGATCCTTCGTTGGGGACATGATTCCAAGGTGGCGGGCCATGCTGGTTTCCTCCGGTCCTTCCTACTTATTAGTCGTCACTATTGGTGGCCAAATCTCCGCTCAGAGGTTAAAGACTATGTCAAGGCTTGTCATGTCTGTGCTCAGTTCAAATCCTCCACACAAGCTCCTGCTGGTCTCCTCATGCCCTTGCCCATTCCCAAGGAGCCCTGGGCTCACATTGCCATGGATTTTATCACCGATCTTCCACTGTCTGACGGTAATACGGTCATTTGGGTGGTAGTCGATCGGTTCTCCAAAATGGCACATTTTGTTCCCCTTCCTGGTCTGCCTTCTGCTCCTGCTTTGGTCCCCATTTTTGTTCGAGAGATTTTCCGTTTTCATGGGGTTCCTTCTCATATTGTTTCGGACAGGGGTGTTCAATTTACATCTCGTTTTTGGAGAGCCTTTTTGCAAATCCCTCAATATTGCTTTGGATTTTTCCTCTTCTTACCATCCTCAATCCAATGGGCAGACGGAGAGGGTTAATCAGGAGTTAGAGGTTTTTCTTCATACCTTAGTCTCCGCTCATCATGACGATTGGTCCTCTCTACTTCCATGGGCGGAATTTTCCCATAACAATCATGTGAATACCAGTTCGCAGAGAACACCCTTTTTCTCAGTTTATGGAAGACATCCTCAACTTCCACTTCCCATGACCTGTTCTCTGGATATCCCAGCTTTGGCTTCAGCTCAAGAGTCATTCAATTCCATCTGGAGCGACGTCCATGATTCCCTCCGGGCAGCTGCCGACAAATTCAAAGGCTTTGCTGACCGCCGCAGGCGTAAACCGCCTTCTCTTCAACCAGGGGACAAAGTCTGGCTCTCCACCAGAAACATCAAGCTCCGAGTTCCTTCTCTGAAGTTTGCTCCAAGATTCATTGGTCCATACACCATAATGGCTAAGCTGAATCCAGTTTGTTTCAAGCTTCAGATTCCCAAAAACCTCAAAATCTCTAACTCCTTCCATGTTTCACTTCTGAAGCCTTTAGTCCTTAATAGGTTCTCTCGTCCTCTCCCCACCACGGCACCAGTCTCTGAGGAGAATCAGGAATATGAGGTCAGTCAAGTACTGGATTCCCGACTCTGTAGAGGCGCTCTTCAGTACCTTGTTCATTGGAAAGGCTTTGGTCCTGAGGAGAGGTCTTGGGTTCCTGCATCAGAGGTCTTTGCACCTCGTCTATTGAAGAATTTTCATCTGAAGTTTCCCTCTAAACCCGGACCCAGGCAGGGAAGAGGGGAGGCCTCGTAAGAGGGAGGGTACTGTCATGAATATGCATCATGTCTGTCTGCCTACCTGATCTCCATGTGTTCATTAGAGGCAGATCCTGTTCTGGTTTCCCTTCTTATCACTTCCTCTTCCTGTATGGCTCCACCCTAGTCCATCCCAGGAAGCCTATATTAACCTTTGCTCTACAGGTCTGCAGTGCTGTTCAACAGTGTTCCTATGCTCAGTTCCTGTCTGCAGTGTATTGCTAGTTCCTGGTTGCAGAGTGCTACGATCATCTTCCGTGTACCGTTTTGGCTTGTCCCCGACTTCCCTGTCTGCCTGTGCCCCTGACTATTTGCATGTTCCACGGTTATCCTTGTCTGCCTGTTGCCCTGACCTCGGCCTGTCCATCACCACTGTTTGTCCTGCTGGCTGCTTCCCCCTTCTCCCTGCGGAGTATGACTTGAGGAATCCAGGGAACGCGACCTGGACCCAGTTGCGGCCAAGACCATCCCTACCACCAAGGGCTCTGGTGAATACAAAACTGGGTCTTAGACTCCGCGCCCTGGGTGATCTTGGGTTACGCTTCCTCCCTGCCAGCAGTAGTCGGCTATAGGGTTCACTTCCCTGTGGTGCATCCCTGACCCCTACAGTGTGCACTTGTCACCTGGCCACAGGTGACCTGACACTATGGATTCCAATGGGGGGTGTGGGGGGGTTTGAAGCATGTGATTAAAGCCAGAGGCTCTAATAGGCTTAAAAAAAGGGTGTGTGACGATAGTGAATGAATATTCGCTATTTTCGCACTAAATTTCCTCCCCGCCAATCAGGAGGTGGGTGGTGAGACCTGTTTCATGATTGGCCAATAAACATCAGGCAAAACTATTGGACGCCTAGATCTAAGGAGGAAGAGAGTGGAGACGCAAAAGTATGTAGACAAAGGACACACCCCCTCTCACGCCCCTTAAAGGAGAAGAATTATATCAGTGTTATTTTTTTTTTACCCCCCACTATTCCTTTATACAGGCTTTTGAAATTTACAGATGCAGCAATTAAAAAATTGGATGAAAGGTTTAGCACTGTGAAACACTTTTTGAAAGATAAATGGTGCATTGTATATACAACTATATAGATCAGACCAAAATAAGGGACAAATTAGGAGGAAAGAGGGACTTCCAAATCAAGGAAAGACCCTCAAAATCAGGGACGGTTGGGAGCTATGGATTAGCGTAGCACTTGTAGGACCTGGTCTCTAAGGCCTCGTACACACGACCGAACATGTCCGCTGAAACTGGTCTGTGGACCAGTTTCCGCGGACATGTTCGGTCGTCTGTACGGCCGACTGGACCGTTTTCCAGCGGACATTTGTCCAGCCGACTGTTTTCCGGCGGACAAAATTTCTTTGCATGCTAAGAAACTTGTCCAATGGAACGATGTCCGCCGGACATGTCCAATGGTCAGTATGACCGATCGGACATGTCCGCTGGCCCGAGAACCCGCGCATTACATCGAAGTGATTCGACGCATGCGTGGAAGCATTTAACTTCCGGGTTCGCGCACGTCGCCGCGTCATCGTCGCCGTCACGTCGCCTTCACGTCGTCTTTACGTCACCGCGTATTCTGTCCGCGCGGATTTTGGTTTGATGGTGTGTACAACCATCAGACCAAAATCTCCGAGCGGACATGTCCGATGAAAACTGTCCGCGGACCGTTTTCATCGGACATGTTTGCCCGTGTGTACGAGGCCTTAAAGTAGGTAGTGCCTTTAAGTGTTAGCATATACTTACTCTGTGACATTACTGAAAATGTTTTTATTGTTTAACTACATGTGTTAAACCCTTAGTTGAATCATATGAAATTATATCCATACAGAAAAGAAAATAATTGAATTGCCTGGCTGTCCTGCTCCACTTCAGTACTTTCTGAGCCACTATCCCAGATCAAGCATGCAGCTAGTAAAGTCAGAATACCTGATTTAACCCGCATACTTATTCGGTAATAACACAGAAACTATTAAAGCCACAGGACCAGCAGAACAGCGTTGTAACAACTATTTTCAGAAAGAAAGTCGTCAATTGCAGCTGTTGGGCCAGATTCTCAGTCAGCGGCGTATATATTTGCCCGAGCGTAACGTTACGTTACGCCTCCGCAAATTAGACGGGCAAGTGCTGTATTCTCAAAGCACTTGCTCTGTAAGTTGCGGCTGCGTAGCGTAAATCGGCCGGCGTAAGCCCGCCTAATTCAAATTTGGATCAGGGGGGAGTGTTTTATGTAAAACTACTGTGACCCGTCCGTGGAATTTCCCAGTGCGCATTGCTCCAAAGTACGCAGCAAGGACGTCATTGGTTTCGACGTGAACGTAACTGACGTCCAGCCCCATTCACGGGCGACTTACGCAAACGACGTAACTTTTTCAAATTTCGACGCGGGAACGACGGCCATACTTAACATTGGTACACCGCACTTATGCCTCATATAGCAGGGGCAATTATACGCAGAGAAAAGCCTAACGTAAACGTCGTAACTTTACTGCGTCGGCGTGCGTTCGGGAATTTGCGTATCTAGCTAATTTGCATACTCAACGTGGAATTCGACGGAAGCACCACCTAGAAGTCAACAAAAAAATGCAGTTAAGATCCGACGGCGTAAGAGACTTACGCCTGTCGGATCTAATGGATATCTATGTGTAACTGATTCTAAGAATCAGGCGCATAGATACGACGGGTCGGATTAGGACTTACGACGGCGTACATGGCGCTGCGCCGTCGTAAGTCCTTTCAGAATCTGGCCCGTTGTATTTTTCTCAGTATAGGTTTTCTTTACATACAAAGAAAAAATAAAATTGTAGATGTGTTAATTACAATGCCATTACTAAGTTTGGCACCAAATGACAGTCCTAGTAGAGTAAAATATTCACTTTAAGCATATTAGTTATATATAATGTACATAATGATTTCATCTATCAGGTCTTGACAGCCCTTCAGCATGGTTGGAAAAGTATGGTGGAGAAAACCAAACTGTCAAGATCATATGCCAAGCACCGGTAACTTCAAAAATGGTGTGGTTTCAGCTCCTGAACAGCAGCGAAGGCATAGTAGAGGAAATAGACGGTGTATTCGAAAACCAGGTCACCTTTAACATCGCAAGTCCTGACCATACTCAGAAGCAATATTACTGTGTCTATGCAATGAGGATAGGCAACAACCTTGCATTTTCTGCCATAAGTAAGCCAGTCTTTATCTGGGGAGGTATGTATAAGCACTCTACTACAATTATTTGTATGAAATGAAAAGAATGACTAAGAGGATAATATACTGTAAGGCCCCATACACACCATAGAATCTATCCGCAGATAAATCCCAGCAAATGGGTTTCAGCGGATAGATCCTATGGTGTGTACACTCCGTCGGATATCTATCCGCGGATAAATCTCCCCTGGGATGGATTTCCAGCAGATGGATATTCGCTGACATGCAGAACAAATCCATCTGCTGGAATCCATCCCAACGGATGGATCCGCTCGTCTGTACAGACTCACCGGATCCATCCGTCCAAAGGGATTCCCCGCACGCGTCGTAATGATTTGACGCATGCGTGGAATTCCTTATATGACAGCGTCGCGCCCGTCGCCGCGTCATAATCGCGGCGACGGCGCGACACGTCATCGCCAGAGGATTTCCGCGCGGATTTCAATGCGATGGTGAGTACACTCCATCGCATAGAAATCTGCGGAAATCTTTGAGAGGATTTATCCGTGGAAACGGTCCGCTGGACCGTATCCGCGGATAAATTCTCTCGTGTGTATGGGGCCTAACAAATACATGTCAAATCTGAGTTTGTTTTTCAGTGCTTCAAATAAGAACTGTTCTAGTAATTCATATAAACCTGTAAGATTTTTTTATTTTAAAGGCTAAGAACATTTTATAAAAGAATAAATATACATTTTTTTGCAGGAAAAAATGTGCATTTATTATCTTTTTCACAGAAGCATGCAAAGCCTTGTACCCATGATCAGTGGATTGTTGGGGCAATGTCAGGCTCCTGCAAACTCTTCCTCCAATTCTCTGTCCGTACATCTACATGGGCTTTCACTAGAGAGCTGGAGGAAGTGTTAATGGACTACGAGTGTGATGATCACAAAGTCTCTAAGGCCCCATGCACACGAGAAGCAAATGCAAACACATGTAAACTCAAGTTTTCAAAGGCAAAAAACGGTGTTTAAAACGCCCTTTTTTGCCGCGAATTTCGCATCGTTTTGCCGCGTTTAGCTGCGTTTTACTGCGTTTGCAGCTATCAAAGTTCATAACAAAGACATTGTAGACCCTCCCAAAGCTTTGAAACGCAAAAACGTTTGCGTCTGAACCCAAAATTTTGCGTCTGAAAAAACTAGCCTAAACCCAATTGCTTTAAAATGCAAAAAAAACTTGAATGTGTGCATTGACACATAGGATAACATTAAGTGTGATCAGGGGCAGTTGAAAAAAATACCTAAATGCCTCTGAACTCGAGTTTACTAGCGTCTCGTGTGCATGGGGCCTAAATGAATGATGATTTCAAATTTGACAGCTGCTGTGGGCGAAAAGAACCCGTGCATGCGGTCATTGGGGGTGGAGGGATGCTTTGGGGTAGGAGGTTGCTTAGGAACATGCTACACCCTAATCATGTGTGTAACATGTAACATGCTGATAAAGGTGAAAAATGTATTTTATAGCTGAACTCCAGGACTTTAGCCATTTTCTAAAACGTGCTAGCTTACTATGGTTTAATTCCAAGAAGGTCTATTTTATTTACAACTGACAATTTTGGAGAGACAGGAAAGACACTGCTCTCTCACACACAACAGCGCTGCACAACCCGCCCCCCATTCACAGAAGGCTTTGTATTTTGTGAATGGGTTGACATAATACAAAACATTCTGTGATTGGGTAGGAAGAGGGAGGGGTGAACAGAGCAGATGCATGGGACTCTGCAGTTGCTGGCGCTGAGACCGGAAGGTCCAGCAATGAAACATCAGAAGAATAGCAATAGCTATGCTCCCAGTGCTCAGTAAGCATGTATATTGTAAATTAAAGAGATAAGTCCATGAAGTGGCATTCACTTCACTGGACTTAACCCATAGGAAGCCAGCACATTTTAGAAAGCAGACAAATTACTGCCTTTCAGTTTTAAGTTTAGCACAGACTAGGTAAAGGTTAGATACTCTGCTGGGATTTTATTGCCATCTGTGTCCCTGCTGGGGAGATTCATCCTGTACTAGTTTTAGTGACCATTATCATGGGGCAGAAAATGATAGGTAGTCCAATATTTTGCAGTTGTCACTGGATAAGGAATAGAGAAGTTTTCGACATCTGTTCAGGTAAAAACTGTCTAAAGACCTGTTCAAAAGAACCGCCATTCCTTTGAATGGCAAGAACGCGGTGACGTCATCGACTACAACATGCCGATGTTCGTCGCATTCATTGCTGTCACCGCCATCTTGCTACACCCTACACTACCCTTGTATGCTACCGCGCATGCGTCAAAGTCTCATCGAGCATACGCTGGTTTACCTGGGGACAGGTAAGCATACTGACGGACGGTTTTCTCTGCAAGAAACACTCTGCTGAGAATCCCAACGAGAAAATAGAGAGCAGGTTCTCTATTTTTGTCATCTGGATTCCTGGCAGTTTTCTCGACGAGAAAGCATACACACGCACGGTTTTCACGGCAGAAAGCTCTCCCAGCAGCAAACCGGACGTGTGTACGAGGCTTAAGAGTGGATAAACCTTCACTTTGGAGTGATGTCTTGAAAGTGGAGGTAGGTTTTTACAAAGAAACGGTAAGGCCTCGTACACACAATAGGTTAAACAGAGGACAACGGTCTGATGGACTGTTTTCATCAGTCAAAACCGATCGTGTGTGGGCCCCATAGGTTATTTAACCATCGGTTAAAAAAAAGCCAACTTGTTTTAAATTTAACCGATGGATTCCTAACCGATGGGAAAAAAAACGATCGTTAGTAGGCACAACCATCGGTTTAAAATCCACGCATTCTCAGAATCAGAATCAAGTCGACGCATGCTTGGAACTTTGTTTGACACTAACGGTTTTTTTAACCGATGGTGTGTAGGCGTGACGGACCATCAGTCAGCATCATCGGTTAACCGATGAAAACGGTCCATCGGTCCGTTCTCATCGGATGGACTGATCGTGTGTACGTGGCATAAGACAACAAATTGAGACAAAAATGATGGGTTCTAACCTTTCCCTAACCTATCCAGTAATGAATCTGAACTGAAACTTAGTTCAGGATATGCTTTAAACTAAAAGTTCACCTTTGGTATCAAGTTACATGCTCTGTGTATGAATGAACTACAAGTCCTGACATCCTTTGCTCTTGTAGTTCTCAATGAATTACCAAGGTGCCACGTTACACCGGGGTAGTTCATTGATTCTTTCTGTCAGTGTATCTGCTTGCTCATACGGAGTGTACAGGCACACAGATACACTGACAGCTCTGTAGGAGACCTGCATGGCACCAGCGATTGGCAGATTCTTGCTAAACAGGCTCCAAAAAACACAATAATAATAATAATAATAAATGCATATTTTTTTTCACCTCCAAAAAATTTGCATATAGTTATTTAATTTTTTTTAGATGAACTTATACTTTTAATTCTACTAGTGCAGATTAAAACACACTTTTATAGAAAAGGCCTAACTATTTTATTTTTTACATTTTCAAAATGTAACCTTTTCCCATTTGACACCCATCAGATCATGTGGCAGCCACATGTTTCCATGTCTTTGCCAAATTGATTCACTTTTGTTTTCATTCATTCAACATCTGGGGCTCCCATTTGTGAATGGATAATTCAGGTCGAAGTAAAATTTGCCATATTTCTTATAGAGCAAATGTTAAAGCGGGAGTTCACCCGAATTTTTTTTTTTAACATTAGATTGAGGCTCATTTTGTCAAGAGGAATCGGGTGTTTTTTTTTAAATCGAAGCAGTACTTACCGTTTTAGAGATAGATCTTCTCCGCCGCTTCCGGGTATGGTCTTCGGGACTGGGCGTTCCTATTTGATTGACAGGCTTCCGACGGTTGCATACATCGCGTCACGAGTAGCCGAAAGAAGCCGAACGTCGGTGCGGCTCTATACAGCGCCTGCGCACTGACGTTCGGCTACTTTCGGAAAATCGTGACGCGATGTATGCGACCGTCGGAAGCCTGTCGGAAGCCTGTCAATCAAATAGGAAAGCCCAGTCCCGCAGCCCATACCCGGAAGCGGCGGAGAAGATCTATCTCTAAAACGGTAAGTACTGCTTCGATTTTTAAAAAAAACACCCGATTCCCCTTGACAAAATGAGCCTCAATCTAATGTTAAAAATTAAGTTTTTGGGTGAACCTCCACTTTAAGTAAATATGCAGGTAAACATAACTGAATTTTATGAAAATATTTTTCACACTGCAGCAGAGCTAGGAAAATGCAGTAAAGTCGTTCAGTTCTATTGTTCATGATTTCCATAGATTCCTACAGTATTGTACACATTCTTCTAAGTGCCACATTCTAATTGGTAATTTCCATCTCCCAAACTGATTGTCCCAGCTACATAGTTTATTACATTACTGGGCAAAACATAGAAAGCCTGTTTTTTTCTTCTCTCCTGGTATAGGGCAATGAGTGGGTCAGATTCAAATTATCATGGAGATAGGGCAGTGGCAAAACCCCCTTCAAGTAGGTTCTATAAAAAGGCCCCATGAGCAGCCAGCCTTGTCTAGCTATATTACTATAAAATGAGGATTACATTGCACATATATATCTTCCATCGTCCAAGGGCTTTGTGTTAACAAATTCAGCTTGGAAACTTGTCACCAGTATTGTGGTTTTAAAAGATTGTCAAAATTTAGAAGTCTGTATCTATGTGTGAGGTCTAAACAAAATTCCAAACACTTGCCCCTCTACATACCCTTCATTGCATAGGTTGCCAATGGCATAATTACTGCTCTATGAATATGTCCTAAAAAAGTATTCAGTTATTTAATAAGTTATAGTGCTGTAACTCATAGCAGCCAATCAAAATCATCCTTAATTTTAAAGTGAAAAACATTTGGTTATTATGGGTCGTTACACATCATCATCGCTTTTTACAATGTCCTAATATAAAAGTGTAATGATAATAAATATGTACCTAATGATATCTGTTCTCTTTTCTTCCAAAAAGTTGATTACACAACTGTGAACATCATACGGCTCCTTATCTCCGCACTTGTCCTAATTCTTCTGGGTGTCATCCTTGTGATACATTTCAACATATTCCAGAAAACTGAAGAAAGTCTTCCTGAGCTTCCGCCTGCCCGTAGAAATCAGGCAGAACAATCTGAGTACACAGAGGTTAGACAGTGTAATAATCAAAATGAATTGTTTGTTGGTCTCTAATGCCTTGTACACGACCGGGATTCCAGACGGGAAAATATCCGCCGGAAATCCCGGGGGGAAATCCAAGAACCTGCTTGGTAACTTTTCCCCCGTACACACAAGAGGTTTTTCCGTCTGGAAAATTCAGATGAGAGCTTTGGTCAGGAATCCGGGCCGTGTATAAGCTCCATCGCAGTTTTTCCCATAGGAAAACTGCCAAAAACTCCTGGGAAAAAAGAGAGCAGGTTGTCTTTTTTTTGTCCGGTGTTTTTTGGGCAGTTTTCCTGTCTGGAAAACTGCGAGGAGCATACACACGACCGGGATTCCCTGGCCAAAAGCTCTCCTCACAGTTTTCCCATCGGGAAACCCGGCCGCGTGTACGAGGCTTTAGAGAATCTTACTGATTAAATTGTTATTGTTTTGAAATTACAATTGGAAGTTTTCCCTCTGGTTCCCTTTTCAACTGCTATTTTCCATTATTTTATTTTCCCATTCCTGAGCAGTGTCCCTCTATTACCTGAAAACCCTCACAAATCCCAAACCTACCCATACCTTTAACCCCCATGGCCATTTAAAACGTTTTACAGTTCTTTAGCAAAATTGCAATAACATATTTCTTGATTTAAAACATTAACACAAATAAATAAAAATTCTGCCCAATAAACCATAACCTGACTAACAATATGCAGGTTAACAGTCTGCACGTCATCTACTAATGGTAGCTAGGGTCAACAATTTTTCATAGAGTAGCTATTTAGATATTTTCCAGTACAATATTGAATATATATTTCCTGATATAGTCATGTGAAATTTTTTTTCTTTTAGTTTCTCGTCAACCCTGTTAAATTCTGCTTTTAGCTTTTTTTAAATGCTGCATGTCCTTCTTTGGTGTGATTTTGTACCCTTGGGCCCAGATCCACAAAGAAGTTGTGTCGGCGTATCTATTGATACGCCGCATAACTTCTAGGATGCTCCGGCGTATCTTTGTTTTGTATCCACAAAACAAGATACGCCTGAAGCTGGGCTAGATCCGACTGACGTACGTCTTAGTACGCCGTCGGATCTAAGGTGCATATTTACGCTGGCCGCTAGGTGGCGCTTCCGCGGCGAGTATGCAAATTAACTAGATACGCTGATCCTCAAACGTACGTCCGCCCGGCGCATTTTTTTACGTTGTTTTACGTAAGGCTTTTTTCGGCGTAACGTTACCCCTGGGTCTATGAGGCATACGCAATGTTAAGTATGGACGTCGGGCCAGCGTCAAATTTTCCATCGTTTATGTTGTTTGCGTAAAACGTTCGCGAATAGGGCTTTGCGTAAATTACGTTCACGTCGTCTAGGCATTGAGCGGGCGTAATTTAATTTGAAAATTCGACGTGATACTAAGCATGCGCGTGCATGCGCCGTACGAAAAAAGCGTCATTTACGCAGGGTCATGCTTATTTTACATAAAACACGCCCCCCTGTTCCTCATTTAATTTAGGCGCGCTTACGCCGGCAGATTTACGCTACGCCGCCGTAACTTTAGAGGCAAGTGCCTTGCCTCTCAAAGTTGCGGCGGCGTAGCGTTACTACGATACGCTACACCCATTTAAAGTTACGCCTATCTACGTGGATCTGGCCCATAGACTTTAATAAAATTGTGTCAAAATGCATGACATCCATTTTAGTGTGCACATTCTAAACAGTCTAGACAGATGAAGACAGTACATATACAAGTAAAACTATATTGTATACCTTTGTTGACCAGTGATGTCAGTTATTGTAATTAATTGATTATTCTCCTCTATTTTCTTTACATGACTTTTATTCTAATAGTACAATGTTTCTTTTGTAGATGGTGATAATGAAGACAGAGCATGTGATGGAAGATAATGAGATTTCTAGCGCTGGTGACAACATAGAGGAGCTGTAAACTCTGCAAAAAATAAGTCCATTTTGAAGCCATTGCTTAACGCAGCAGAGAGAACTCCATTATTGGACGAGAGGCCAGTCACAGGACTTTCACAGGTCATGTGACCAGTTAACTCAAGTAAAAGGATCTACAAATATCTAAAAATGTACCAGACTTGCTGTATTGTTACAGAAAATTATATTAGAGGCTTTATTAGCTTTTCTGTGCTGCTGCATTCAATCTATTTAATAAGCCATTTCAGGCTAAGGCATAACATAGCAGAGTCCTAGTGCTTGTTCACATGAGAAGCATTGAGCTGCGTTGCTCACAGTTCCATGTTCCCTACTCACAACATACAGTATATCATATGTATGATTGTGTGTGTTGTGTGAAAATGCAGCATGTCTGCATTTTTATGCAGAGTAACACTTGTCAACACACTGCAGTGCATGGAGTTGAATGAAATGTCATGAAATATCAATACTTTTAAAATAGAAAAAAGTAAACAGTGTGATGAGTTATAAGAATATATTGAACCGCTAAACACAACATGCACCAGCTTGCACACTTAATAACAGAGCATATTGTGAACCTGCTGGCTAAAACATGGAGTCTGCTGAATTCTCATTCTGTAAATGCTAGCTGCCTGGCTGTCATTCTGAGCTTCTTATTTGAATACTTTGAGTCACTAAACCAGAACAAGTATTCAGATAATGAGGAACTTCGATGTAGAAAATTCAGCAGTTACAAAGTACATGGCATACAAGATAAAACCGTGCTAAAGGGTGAAAAAAATTAAGCTTCTAGCATGCCATTAAATATCAATAGCTATGGCTATGCATAACAACACCACACATATCTGTGTCCATATAATCATAAAGTCCAATATACACTATATTACCAAAAGTATTGGGACACCTGCCTTTACACACACATGAACTTTAATGGCATCCCAGTCTTAGTCCGTAGGGTTCAATATTGAGTTGGCTATAACCGCTTCAACTCTTCTGAGAAGGTTGTCAATAAGGTTTAGAAGTGTGTCTATGGGAATGTTTGACCATTCTTCCAGAAGTGCATTTGTGAGGTCAGGCATATAGAAAAAAGTGTAGCGCTAAGATTTCATGAACCAATATGACATGTTGAAATAACAACTGGAAACTGGTGCTGATCAAAGGGGTACTCTCAATATGGCCCGCATAAGCAATATGAAAAAAAGGAAAAGCCCCATATGTTGCAGGTTAAAAAACAGGGGTTTATTCATAAAAAGTACAAACATCAATAACAGATGAGTACAAAAAGTTTAAAAGTTTTTATCTTGTGATCACAACTTTTTGTACTCATCTGTTATTGATGTTTGTACTTTTTATGAATAAACCCCCTGCTTATTGGCCTGCACCATATGGGGCTTTTCCTTTTTCCATTTTGTTTATCCGGACCATATTGAGAGTACCCCTTTGATCAGCACCAGTTTCCAGACAGATCTTCCATTGGGTTACAGCTAAGATCTCAGTCATATTGGTCCATCAACGTGGATAAACGGGTTCACCTTCCTGGATTGACCCTCCTCCGGAATTCCAGTCCTATCCTGGTTGGTACGATACTGGATCTTCACTGCCATTCGGCAAGTGTGTCCACCTGGTCTGATAAGAGTATACATCTATACCTCTTTGGTAAAAGAACACCCTGTTTTGTGACAGCTTCACGACCAGCCTACACCTTCATTTGACTTATCAGGGTAATTTTCCCAAAGGTTCTGAGCCACCTTTTTTGATGGGCATTCGCCCAGAGAGGTTCACTATACTAGTGTCCTCATTTGGTTTTTCACTTTGTCAATTTTATTTTATATATGTTATTGTTGTGTTCACACATCACATATTCACTGATGTGGAAAAGAAGGCCTGGCTCGCAGCCTCTGCTCTAATTATTCCCAATGGTGTTCTACCAGGTTGAGGTCAGGACTCTATGCAGGCCAATCAAGTTCTTTCACCCCAAACTCACTCATCCATATCTTTATGGACCTTGTTTGTGCACTGGTGCACAGTCATGTTGAAACAGGAAGGGGCCATTCCCAAACTATTCCCACAAAGTTGGGAGAATGAAATTGTCCATAATGTCTTGGTTTCCTGACGTCTTAAGAGTTCCCTTCACTAGAACTAAGGGGCCAAGCCCAACCCCTGAAAAACAACCCCACACCATAATCCCGCCTCCACCAAATGATTTGAACCAGTGCACAAAGCAAAGTCCATAAAGACATGGATGAGGGAGTTTGGGGTGGAGGAAAATGACTGGTCTGCTCAGAGTCCTGACTTGAACCGAATAGAACACCTTTGGGGTGAATTCGAGTGGAGACTGCAAGCCAGACATTTCATCACAAATATGCTTCTGGAAGAATGGTCAAACATTCCCATACACTCCTAAACCTTGTGGACAGTCTTCCCAGAAGAGTTGAGGCTGGTATAGCCAGCTCATTATTGACCCTTAAGGGCTAATATTGGGATGCCATTATATATATATATATATATATATATATATATATATATATATATATATATATATATATATATATATCTTCCCTTATTCCCTTAGATATCCAACTTGTTCAAACAAATGTGAAAATAGTAGGCATCAGGTGTGTTCTTTCACCAAGTGCCACAGAAAAAGGCTTACTGGAAATGCTTGGCCCTCTTATTAGAGAAGTTAAACAAGGCTTGATAATAATTGCATGGAGCCCATTTTGCCTTTAAAATGTATGACTATTTTCACCAGGATACATTTCACCTCCAGTTCACCGGACATATAAGAAAATAAGAGGGCAAACACACCTCATAGTGTATATATATTCATGAAGGTATTTATTAAAATAGTACAAACAGCACTGTAATAAAAAAATTACTGGTCTTAAAGTAGCACAAACCCATTCTGGGTTCTCGATGCGTGGTGCCATCACGTACATTGGCTTGATGGTCCTGTTCTGGAGAACAGTGCCTAGCAGATCGAAAATATACCCATATATTGACATATCAAGAAAGACATGTATTTCACATATTGAATCAAGATACGATTAATCAAATTCAGTCCAAACTAAAAAAGTGAAAACTCAGGGTGATTAGTCCCACACTTTAAAAAACTCCTAAACAATCGTCCATAGATGAAAAAATCTATTTCACAGATGCAGGTTGAAAGGAATACAGATGAGAAGATTCCACCACCGATCGGAGTAAAGTTTGAGCAGAATGTAGAGAATCCACCAGGAAAAAGGGTAGGTAATAAACTCTTACCAGATGGCCAAACAAATACAGCATAAAGATACACTCCTCCAGGGGAAAGGAAAAAGAGACTGCAGCGCTCCACAGTAGTCAGCTGGTCCTCATTAGATTGTAAAGATCCCAATTGTTCTTCAGCTCACCTCGAGGCTCCAAACACCATATAGTACCCAGAAGGAATAAATACTAGAATAGTGAAGTACCGCCAAAGAAAACTCCAGTTTTATAAAAAAAAAGTGTGTATCCAATGCATTGGTACTCCACAGGTACAAAAATTACAGGACAAAATAATAAACAGGATAAAAACAAACGTGCGCCCGTGCTTCCGGGGTCACGTTACGACGTGATGACGTCAGTTCGTGGCTCCGCTCTGACCGTTTCGACATAAACAGTCGTTGTCTAAGGGCACGGGCGACGCACTGAGCCGTCACCCTTTATAGCCACAGAGCGGCAACCAAGCCTCGCTCTCAGGTGGCTTCAATCAATAGGGAAAAACCCCCGTTACGATCGCACACAGCCAATCCCCGTGCAAGAGGAGGGCAGAGAAGCGGGGAGAAGAACGCAAACCCTCTCACACCTCTACCACCCACAAAGGAAGGGGGAAGTGCTCCCATCAAATCTCTCCCCTCCAAGTGTCACTCTGGCTGCAACAACATACATTTTAAGTTTACGCTGTCTGTCACTTTACATGTATATAATCAATTATACATATAAACAGCTATAACTAAATATAAAATTAGTCTCAAAGGTACATAAATTAAATCATTAAACCTTGATCATAAAATCACATATAAACAGCAATATGACCTGATTTAAGTCTATAGAGCCATCTAGTGGGCAAAAAGTATATTGATTTTGAACATGATTTAATACAATACAGTAATCAGAACACTTTGCTAACTGTGGTGATGGTGTTGGGAGGAATAGGATGATGGCATGACCCACACTTTTCCAGTGCAATCAAAGTTTAATGAATGCAGTGTGGGTCTGGAGCTATGAAGGCCATTGTCAGGGGTCAGGCTTTCCTGCCAAATGCCCTCTTGTCATGTCCATGAAGACCTAGCCTAAAAGCGAGACTGTTTGACAAAGGTACTGTAGGTAAGGATAAAATTCAGAGCAATATTTATTTATAATCAATAAATTGCTTTTGCCTAGACTTCACCTTTTATAGTTCTGAATACCTGCATATCGTTCTTTTGAGGTGTTATGTGAAATGGCCCTCCCAAGCAGGATATTAAGCTAAACCTGTTAGGTTAATAAGACACCTTTCACCCTGAGGTGTTTTTAAGATGCTAAAGGTCTAAAAAAGTGCCTGAAAAACACCTGAAAAACATCTCCCCTGCAGCCACAGTGTGAAAGCCTGAGTGCTTTCACACTGGAGCGGTGAGTTTGCAGGACGTTAAAGTCCTGCAAGCAGCATTTTTGGAGCGGTTTAGGAGCAGTGTATACACCACTCCTCCACCGCCCCTGCCCATTAAAATGAATGGGTATCACTGCCGAAGCGCCTGCAAAGGGCAGCAACGCTTCGGCAGCAGCACTTTTCGGGCACACTTAACCCTTTCTTCAGCCGCTAGGAGGGGCTAAAAGCGCTATTAAAACTAGAGGTGCTTTACCGCTAATGCGGCCCACTCGCAGTGTGAAAGGGGTCTACCAGAACCAGAACCTTTGCAAAGTGGAAGAATGGGACGATAATAAAGCCGGCCCCCTGTAGTGATCTAATTTGTCCAATAAATGTAGTGATCATGTATAGTGTCCAGTACTCCGTAGTCCGGTTAGATAATTAATAGCTTACATGTTAGTATGATGACCATAAATTAAGTTGTTTCGCAGCAACACACCAGGCTCTCCAGAGAACGCAACATTTTATTAACTTCCAATAACATACAAAGTCCAAAGTCCACAGACGATACAAAGATCCAACATTTCAGAATCCCATCTTTTCCTAGACCTGTGCCATATTCTCCTCAGAGTGACAAGACCACACAAATGCCAGCTTGACTGCTTCAAATATTGGACTCACACTGGAGGGGGGTCAACCAAATGTTCCCATTGAATGAATACCCCACAAGTCTAATTACCATCAATAAATACTTCCTTATGTTTGCAAGGAAATACCAGGCCATCTCCCACACCTAGGTCATCTTAGATAAGATTAACACATCAAAGAGTCCTCTGTACCTTTTGATATGTGTCGTTTGACCACTAACCCTTTTGGTCAGCAAACACCTTTTCATGTGTAACCTTGAATGCCTGTATGTAAACCATGCCAAATATATATATATATATATATATATATATATATATATATATATATATATATATAAAACATAATATTTTAAATACCTACACATCTATATTAATATTACAACACCCCCTTTGATGAAACGCATTGTATGCTGTGTCTCTTTCATATTTGTAACTGTAAGTACCTTACTTTGAACTTAATAAAACAATCAGTTTTAAACTACGGAGCATTTGTTGCTGGTTTCTTACAGGAATTCTGACACATGCTGAGCAGAGGTGCTGGTGTTAAGAATAGCCTTGCAATTAAAGACATCCACCCAGATATATCGTCAGTCTATGTATGCTTTACTGAGTAAATAGCAGTGTGCATTACATATTACGTATCCTGTCTATTACATAGCGTCTACCTTAGTTCTTACTATTCTCTTTTTCAGGCACATATCCATGGGAAAAAGGGAAATTCTGATTATCTGAGATAACATTGTACATGTCACATAAATAAAAAAAATGGTGATAACTGCAGATACATGATGCTTGCATACTAATGGATGTTGTATATTAGCCAAAGCGATAATTAAAAATAATATGAAAGAAACCCATAATATAAAAGAAAGAACCTTAGACAAAGGAACAAGAACTTACGTCTTTTTCCTATCCACCTGCCGCTAATCATCATCCCACACATCAGTAACATTAGCTACCATCCTGCGCCTAGTCTTACAGACTTCCTCCTATTCCTGCATTGTCTAGACAAGGCTAAAAGTAGGAGAAAGAACTCAGAACACAAGAGGTAAACAACTGTTCACTTATAGTTCATTTGTAAGTCATGTGAAAATATTGGAGTGGAGTTCCCCCTCAAGATCAGCAGAGTACAAGCCGCATGCTAAAGTCGGAGCGTGCAAGACTGCTTTCCGACTTTGATCCTACTTCAATGATATTCAATGGAGTGAAGTGGGATCAAAGTCGGACCAAAGTAGTACAGGGAGCATTTGCAAAGTTGCTCCGACATGTGTCGGACCAGTTAAGACAGCTCTCATAGGGAAACATTCATATTCACACGTCATGCGACATGAGCTCCCAATGTCAGAGCGTTTGTCAGACTAGTGTGAACCCGGCCTCACAGCACTGTATAATACAGCCTCCCCCCCAAAAATTTTTTTTTTAGTGGGGATGTACGACAACAGAAGGATCAGAGAGAAGGGTAATCTAGTCTAAAGGACATATCAAAAAACAAAGCGGGGCTTCCTCTCAGCAGCCATGTTAAAGGAGTTGTAAAGGCAGGTTTTTTATCCTAAAAGTGAAGTATGTGTTTTTTGTTTAGTTTTTTGATTTTTTGAGACATACTTACCTAGGTGGATGCAGCATCAGACTGATACCGCAGCTGTCCCCCAGGAATCTCTGCACTGAGAACCGATCCACTGAACACCGCCGATGGCTGGGTTCTCACTCCCCCCGAATGGAGAGATGCTGCCTGTCAATCAGCATCTCTCCTGCACTGCTCCTCCGTGCTCATTGGAGCGATGAGCTGTGGAGGGGCGGGGAGTGGCAGTCTCAGTGTCTCAGCGGCCGCTGAGACTGCCATCAGTCAAGGCAGCTGGCAGATCTACTGTAGACTCCAGAAGTCGGGATGATGTGGTGCCTGATAGCAGTGACGCCAGTGGAGGCTGGACTTCAGACCACTCTCCGCTGAAAACGGGTCACAGGAGTGCAAAGCGGAGATCACTCCTGTGATCCTAAGGAGAAGCCCAACCTTGTGTAGTAGCCACCTCAGCACCCCCCCCCCCCCAATTACCTACCTGAGCTCCTTTTCTCTCCAGTGATGTCCATGATCCCCTCAGCCATCCAGTGCAATCCTGCTTATTGGCTGAGACAGAGCAGCTGCGCGATTGGCTCCAGAGGCTTTCAATCAAAGTCAGTCAGCCAATCAGGGGAGAGAGGGGGCGGGGACAGGTCAGGGCTCCATGTCTGAATGGGTACACGGAGCTCTGACTCGGCTTTGTTGCCCCCTGTAAGAAGCTTCTGGCTGAGGGGGCACTCACACGAGGGAGGGGCTGGGAGCAACAAAGAGGGACCCGAGAAAAGGAGGATCCAGGCTGCACAGAGAAGGTAAGTATAACATGCTTGCTATTTAAAAAACAAGCCTTTACCATCACTTTAAAGACCACATACACAGACCCCACCATATAAAATAAGCCAAAAAAAGGGGGGTCAAGCTAAAAACATTCTTAATCAAAAGTTGTCTATAATGCCCAATAATAAATGAACACATTCGAATTATTAGTATCCGGAAAAAAAACATTTAGATAAATATACTATAATAAAATAGCTCCCAATATGTGAATACAATGCTGTCATTTTACATGACACCAATAGTAAAATATATATGATATGAATGAAAAAAATCTTCAAAAACACTTAAATCCTAAAAAACTAAAAAAATCGGAGGAAAAAGCCTATTAAAAAAAGATGCTGAAGATTTGATAAGATATAACAAAAATAAAACATTGGCGCCATCTAGTGGCAACTCCTATTACTGCACAGTGCAGCAAAATTCTTCAAATTTACAAAACAATCCTCAATGAAACAATTTAAAGGATAAATTAACCTTTGTAAAAAATAAAAATAAAATAATGGCACATATTTTTTCAGGCAAAAAAAACAAAAAGAAATTGCATTTTTTTTTTACTAGGCGCCTGCAAAATATTGCGCACCCACGCTCAGCAGACTGCAATGCAGGACTCCTGCAGACTGTCTAGGCAAGCTGTCTGCTTGTACCTCGTATGAGCAGGCAGTTACACAATGACAGGAAGCACCTAGAGTGCTTAACAGAGCCTGGTACTTCATTGACAACTACAAGCTGACAGACGCAAAGGCTGTTGATACCTGTAGTTCATACATTCACAGAACACTGTGAATGAATGATGTGGCTGGGTAGGTGGAGCCCCGCAAGTCCACATTTAAAAAAAAGAATCCTCCATCAACCACCCACCTGGGGGCTCTGTTTCTCTCTGCCTTACGCCACCTTCTATCCTGACTGTCATCACTGAAGATTGCCCGCCTGAGAAACCTGCCAACTCTGAGACCTGTAGTCCTCCCTGAAGAACACCAACTCTGGAGATCTACCACTGTGCTGTTTTTGTATTCTTGCCCCTGTGCAGGTACGCTGGGGCAGCCGTACAAACAAATGGCCACTGCCCACACCTATAAGTGGCCTTTGCAGTAAGGAGCACATGGAAAGTTAACACATGCAAAACAAAACCAGAGAAATTCCCAGCTCAACTTACCAGCCAGTCTGCAAACAATTGAATAATCCTATCTATCAGTATGCGTTAAAAACAGGTGTAGCGGGGTATCACCCTTTTTAATGTGATATAAAAGACTACCATTGCTGATCGTGAAGGATCTCAGCTCCCTCCTGTGACCGAGATGAGTTAGAGCCACCTGTTGTTTACATTTTGTTCTGGTCCCGCTGAGAATGTTGGGGAATTGAGTACAGGAAGAGAAGATACTCTATTTTCCCTGGCCTGTAATAGACTACATCACCCAGAGAGCAGCTGTACAACCCCAAGATGATTTTCCTTCCACGCAGCCTGCTGGGGGAGGTAATTTAAGGGGGAGGACGTGTTTGGCGCGCTCTCTGGACCACCTCTTCAACCCAGGAGGACACTGTCGGAAGTGTCTCCACAGGGAGTAGGCCGCAGCTGAGGCCTACATACGCCAGGGCGGAGTTCCTTTGAGACGGAGGCTGCCGGCTACCAGGACTGTGACCGGAGATCGTGGACGGAGTGCCACAGAAGGACGAGGCCTGGATCGGTTGGGGGAGACGGGCACTTGCCCAAGCGTACTGACTGTCTTACAGGAGGGCGGATTGTTGATATTCATCAACTGTGGTTCGACTGTTCAGGAAAAATTTTTCCTCCTTTTCCCTTTGGATTACAAATTGTGTTTTTTTCTTCTTTGCGCGCCAACGCATGCCAACGCATACGTGCACAAACTGTTAGGATAAATTATATTGAGGTTTTGCCTGGGCCGCCAAACCACATTGGTTAGCATTGTATCACTCAGACTAGTTTTATAGGTATGCAGAAATCGTAAGAAAACCTTGCATAAAAACAGAGCTACGTCTTTGTAGACATTAAATTCGTCTATAGCATTAGTAGGCGAAAAAGACATACCTTTCTTTAACAGATTGGTATGTCTTGAAGCCAAGGGAAAATTGGACAAATTAATGACTTTCATGTCAATTTCTTCTCTATTGTCTACAAGACAAAGTACAACTACTACCAAAAGAGTGGTTGTACAAGCTGCCTCCCACCCCATGGCACAGTTACAGTAGTTTCCAAGATGGAGTATCTGGGTGTGGGGACGGTGCCGACACCATTCAAATAGTACTAACACCACATTTACCGTTCAAGTTTCAGCACGACAACTGTTATATCAATGTAACATAGTAAGTATTTCTCTACCATACGTTATAATGAATAATAAGAAACGTCATTGATTTCTTATCCTTCTGTATTATTCCTTTTTGAAAATCTCAATAAAAATTATCAAAAAAAAAAAAGACCACATAAAAGAGTTTTTGCTAGAAAACAATTAAACAAGTCTGATTTATTTTTATGAGGAAGTGAGCAAAAACTTAGATGAGGACATTTCTTCCCAGATACTGTCCTGGAACAAGGAGCGCTCAGAAAGATTTTCATTGGTCAGCACAGTTGTATGCAATTTATGACCAATAACTGCTCACCATGTGAGCCTCTGGGCTGTGTACTGCATTTCAAATGCCTAAATTGCTACACAGGCTGGCATTGGCGGCAGAATATAATCATCAAAGGAGCTCTTTAAAACTACATGTGCGCGCCCCAGACCCGAAAGTTCAGAATCGCATACAGGTATGTGATTTTGCACAGGAGAGCCACCTTGCCACTGTATATATACTCTATACAGTCGGCAAGCGGTTATAGTAGTTCCAAAGCCTTGTTTATTTTTCTTTACCTTAATGCGGTCTGTGCATTAAGTTGAAAAAACCTTCTCTGCTGCATATATTCCCCCAGCCCTCCATCTTACTTACCTGAGTCCGATTTCGATCCAATGATATGCCCAAGAGTAGCAGCTCTCTCCGCTCTCTCTCTTTCTACTCACTGTACAGATTGTTAGCAGTGGTAGCCATTGGCTCCCCACTGCTGTCAATTAAATTCTGTGATGAGGAAAGCAGCAGAGCTAAGCTGCACTGTCAATGGACACAGACAGAGGCCCAGATTCTCATACATTTACGTTGCTCTTGGGCAGCGTAACGTATGTGATTTACGGTACACCGCCGCAGGTTTACAGGTTTACAGCCTGATTCTCAGAACACTTACCTGTAAACTTGCGGCGGTGTATCGTTAAATCGCTTGGTGCAAGCCCGCCCAATTCAAATGGGGCGGGCACCATGCTCCCGACGTGCATTGAGCACCATGCTCCCGATGTGCATTACCCGACGTGCATTGAGCTAAATGACGTCGCCCCGACGTCATTTGCTTAGACGTTTACGTAAATGGCGTCCAGCGCCATTCACGGACGTCTTACGCAAACAACGTAATTTTTTTTAAATTCGACGCGGGAACGCCGGCCATACTTAACATTGGTTGCCCCTCCTAATAGCAGGGGCAACCTTACGCGTCGCGTACGCTACGGAAACAACGTAAATTCTCAGCGTCGACCGCGCGTATGTTCGGGAATCTCGCGTAATTACCTAATTTGCATAGACGACGGGGAAAACGACAATGCGACACCTAGTGGCGGGAAAAAAAATTGCTTTTAAGATCTGACAGCGTAAGAGCCTTACGCCTGTCAGATCTAATGGGTATCTATGCGTAACTGATTCTAAGAATCAGTCGCATAGATACCCGGGGCCAGATGAGGAGTTACGACGGCGCAAATGGTGTTGCGCCGTCGTAAAGGCCTTTGAGAATCTGGGCCAAGGTGCCTGGGAGCGAACCCTCATCATGGTCCCCAGCTTCCTATGGGGCACTCATTGAAGAGGAAGAGCCAGGAAGAAGAAGATCGAGGCCGCTCTGTGCAAAGGTCAATATAACATATTTGTTATTTTAATACAAAAAATTATGGTTTGGTGTTACTTTAAAACTGTAACCTTTATAATAAAATTACACAAAAGCAGTGTCTAGGTTATCAACAATACTGCTGTAAATAATAGTATTTTCTGTAAAACCAGAAGTGTATTACATAAATATATACTATCATTTTAATAAACGTTAAAGGATAGTCTCTAATCTGTTTCAGTACAGAAACAATAAAGGAAAATTTATATGAAATACTTACCGTAATTTTCCTTTCCTGATGGACTCCATGGCAGCCTACGTGTGGGTTAACCCCGCCTCTCATACCTCATAGGACCCTACTCCCATAAAGCTTTGCTTCCTGGCCATAGACAGTGTTCCGTAATATAGCCTACTCCAGCAAAGGGAGGGAACTCCGGCTGCCATGGAGTCCATCAGGAAAGGAAAATTACGGTAAGTATTTCATATAAATTTTCCTTTTTCCTGACAGACTCCATGGCAGCCTACGTGTGGGAAATGACTAGCCAAACACACCCGGGTGGGCAATTGCTGGTTAAAGAAACAAAATTTTAATTGACATTGTCAACAGATAATATATTCAAACCAAAATTCACCGACGACAAGGAGGCCGGTTCTACGCAATAGTGCGTCATAAATGTATTTAAGGACGACCAAGAGGCCGCTTTGCAAATAACTTCAGGGGAAACATGTCGGGCAGCCGCCCATGATGTAGAGACGCTCCTCGTGGAATGAGCGGTTACCGCTTCAGGAAGAGCCAACCCTTTAGCCTTGTAAGCCCTTTGGATAGCTTGGACGATCCATGTGGCGATGGTTCTGGAGGAAGCACGCATGCCTTTGTTTTTTCCATGGAATGACACAAACAAATGATCAGATTTACGGAAGGACGCTGTGGCTTCCAGATATTGTTTAAGGATTTTGCCGACATCCAGAGGATGAACCATAGAACCCTCAGAAGAATGAAATGTGGGAAGTACAATTTCCTGGTTTTCATGAAAGACTGACGTGACTTTAGGCTTGGAACCCAGCATTGGAATCAACACTACACGGTCCGGAAAAAAGGTGAGGAACGGTTCTTTGGAGCCTAGAGAGCCAATTTCGGAGACCCTTTTGGCAGATGTTATAGCCACAAGGAAGACAATCTTGAGGGAAAGATCTTTGATAGATTGATTAGATGAATTTTGATCTCCTGAAAAAAAGTCCAAGACTAATGGAAGATCCCACTTAGAAAATCTCGGTTTTCTTAAAGGTCTTAACCTCATGGCTCCTTTGAAGAATTGACGGACAAGGGAATGTCTGGCCCACGAAATACCTGTGAAGGCAGAGATTGCCGATACTTGGACCCTCAAGGAGCTGACTGATAAGGGTAGGTCAAGCCCAGTTTGGAGGAAGCCCAAAATGTCCTGTACTCTGGGGACTTTGGCTGAACTGTTCATGGAGGAGGTGTAATCCGAGAACTTAGACCATATCCTCTGATAGACTTTATTGGTGCTCACTTTCCTAGCATTTAGTAATGTAGAGATTGCTTGGCTTGGGCAACCTAGCGCTTCCAATCTTTCCCTCTCAAAAACCAGGCCATCAGGTGCAGGTGTGATGGACAAGGGTGAAGGGTCGACCCCTGGAGCAAGAGATCTGGTCTGGATGGGAGCTGAACTGGATCCCGGAAGCTCAACTGAAGCAACAGTGGAAACCATGGTCTGTTGGGCCAGTAAGGAATTATTGCGACCACTTCGACTTCCTCCCATCTGAGTCTCGACAGGAACCGGAGAATAACTGGAGTTGGGGGAAAAGCATAGGCTTTGTGGAACATCCACTGATCTGTTAGAGCATCCACCCCGAACGCTTGGGGACAGCGATTTCTTGTGTAAAATTTCTTCAGTTTGTAGTTGCATGGGGATGCAAATAGGTCCACTTCCGGTGTGAATCCTAGTGACAGGATCCAGACGAAAACCTCGTTGTGGAGAGACCATTCGTTGTTGTCGAGTGTCGTCCTCGATAGGAAATCTGCTTGAATATTCTGAGTTCCGGGGAGATAAACTGCTGTTAGATCTGTCAGATGTGTCTGAGCCCATGACATAATCGGCTCCACCTCCCTCAGAAGGGACAAACTGCGAGTGCCTCCTTGTCTTTTTATGTAAGACACGGCTGTCGTATTGTCCATCCTCAGAAGGACTGACGATCCCTTTATCAGATGGGTGAAGGTTTGAAGGGCACAGAAGGCTGCACGGAGTTCCAGGATATTGGATACTACCTTCCGAGATGGGAAATCCCACTTCCCTTGGGCTATTTCTTTCAGGCAAAGGGCACCCCAGCCGCTGTTGCTGGCATCGGATGTAACTGTGATCCAGGAGACAGGGGCTATTGAGAGACAATTGAGGAGATTTTTCCGCAGAAGCCACCAGAGGAGGCTGTCCCTCATTGACTGAGTTATCCGGATTAATTGGTCCTGGGGCCTCGGATCCCATTGTTGGAGAAAACCCCTCTGGAAAGGACGCATTCGCCATTGTGCCCATCTGACCATGGGAGTCGTGGACACCATGGTGCCTATAATTTTGAGACATAGTGAAGCTTTGAGAAAAGGGGACTCCAGTGCGAGACGAACTCTTTCCCGGATGACTGGGATTTTTTCTAAGGGTAGAGAAATTGTACTCTGGATCGTATCGAACTGGGCACCGAGGAAGACTAGAGACTGTGTGGGTTCTAGATGACTCTTTTCCCTGTTCAAAAGCCAGCCGAACTCGGTCAAAGTGAGAATAACTTGAGCCCGATGTATCAATAGCTGTTCCCTGTTCTGTGAAAGTAACAGCAGGTCGTCTAGATAGTGGTGTAGACGGATACCTTTCATTCTGATTAAGGCCACGACAGCCAGTAAGAGCTTTGAAAACACTCGCGGCGATGTTGTAAGCCCGAATGGGAGACACGTGAACTGTAGGTGAACACTGTCCACTGCGAACCGAAGGTATTTCTGAAATTCTGCCGCTATGGGCACGTGGAAGTAGGCATCTTTCAAGTCGATTGACACAAGCCAGTCGCCTGGTAGAATGGTCTGACGAATTGTGAGAAGTGACTCCATCCTGAATTTTTCCTTTTTTATAAAGGTGTTTAGATGCGTCAGGTCTATCACTGGCCTCCAAGAGCCGGACTTCTTCAAAACCATGAACAGAGGTGAGTACATTCCCTGAAATCTTTCTGCCGCTGGCACTTGTATAGCGGCGCCCTGGGACAAAAGAGTGTCCGTGTATGTTAGAAGGATATTTCTCTTTTCTTCTGAATGAGGCAGAGTTGTGGGGACAAAATGAAGTGTAGGAGGGTTGACAAAGGTCCAGGAGTGACCTAAGGATACTGTCTTGATCGTCCAAAAGTCTTTTATTGAAGCTGCCCAAACGTGCCGGAATTGTAGAAGCCGCGCTCCAACCTGCTCCGTCTGAGCGATCCCAATATCAAAAAGATTTAGGGGTATCTCGGTTACCCGGAGTTGCCCCTTTTGTGGGTTTTTGACCCGAAGGTTGGTTTCTTCTCCAATTTTTCCTGAACTCTCTACCCGGCTTGTATCGACGGGCCTCTCTAGCACGATCTTGGTCTTGCCTGGGAAAAAATTTTCTTTGGTTGAAGGGACGACGGTCCTGGGGAAGGAACCCCGACTTACCCCCTGTGGCGCGGGAGATAGCGCTGTCAAGTTTGTTCCCGAACAGGGAGGATCCCTGAAAGGGAATACGGCACCATGCCTGTTTAGAGGCTGGGTCGGCTACCCAAGGACGGAGCCATAGGGCACGCTTGGCTGTAACAGACGAAAGCATGACCCGTGCCACCAGGCGGATAATATCAAGGGAAGCCTCACCCAAGAAGGCAGCAGCCATTCTTAACTCATGAACCGGTAAGTCTCTGACTAGAAGACCAGACATATTGGATAGAGTAGAATCCACTTTATCCGTCCAAGCTTCCATTGCCTTGGAGAGGGCCGCGAGGGCCAGAGCTGGCTTACATGCCATACCCGCTGTGACATATATGCGCTTTAGATCTGTATCAATCTTTCTGTCCAAAGCATCTTTAAAGGAAACTGTGTCTTCCAAAGGAAGGGTAACATGTTTGACCAGTCTCATTAAAGCGGCGTCCACCAAAGGCGCTGATTCTAGATGTTTCACGTCTTCACGTTTAAATGGATACATCTTTGATACTTTAGAAATCAATGAATTTTTCCTTTCAGTGGAAGTCCACTCATCAGTGATCATTTCACCAAGTTCACCCAAAAGGGGAAAGCTGGGACGCTCCTTCTTGAGGTGTTTGAAATATTTTCTTTGTTTATTAGGAGATTCCACCGGGTCTTCCCATTTTAGAGCGGTTTTGACTGCCTTAACCAGATTTGGGACTAGAGAGAAATCAAATCCTGTGGAATTGATGACACTCTCTACCTCACTAGAGGAGGACAAACTTGAGGAGCGATTGCGCTGAGATGGACCCGGAACCTCAGAGTCATCCTGTATAAGGACAGGGGCTGGAATTACAGGAGAAAGAATACCACCAGAGGAAACAGGTTTGTTCAGGGATTCCTGAACCACCTTCCTGACCAGAGCTTCAACTTGTTGGTCTCCATCCACTCTCTCTCTTGCCGCACGAGAATAGCAGGGATCACAGAGAGATTTCCCTTCCGGGACCTGGGCCTTGCACCCCCAGCAAGATCTTCTTCCAGAATAGCCCGAATGACGGTGGGAATGGCGGTCAGAGGTGGATCTATATTTTTCCCCATGATGTCTGGAGGGTGACCTGCTCTTTGGACGTTTAGAGCTTGACCTGGAATGATGACGATGTGCACTAGCGACGTCAATGTCTTCCTGAACTGAGGGCTGATGATCAGACCTAGAAGGGCTGAAGGAGGAGAAAGAAATGATAAGAAAATAAAATACAGAAACCCAAACAACAGGCAGAGGAAAGAAATTTTTCCATCCTACCTGCGGCGTGAGGGTTGGCCACTGGGGGGCGGTGACACATCCATAGTGGTAAGATATATCCACTGAAAACAATTATAATAAAAATATTACCATGAGAGCTGAGCACAGGCAATAAGGTACAGGAGACAATCGGTGCAGTAATAAGAATAGTGCAGCCAAGCACCCTACCTTCTCCAATAAGGATTGAGCCTGGAAGCAGTGATCCTAGGAGAAAATCCCCAAAATCAGCTGTAGCAGACAGCTTTTTAAAAGCTGCCGCCATCGATGACGTCACCGCGCCCGCCGCGTACGCCGCGCACCTGCGCTGTGATTGGCGTGGCCCTGACTGCCGCGCGCGCCTGCGCGAATCGGCAAATGGACTCTAGTGCGCACGCGCGAACCGGAGACTTGCGCGCGCACACACAGGAGACTGAAGGAGGAGAGAGTGGAACGCACAATGCGTTCCAGCAGCCATAGATCCGGAAGGTAAGGAAAGAAACGGCGCTGACAAAACAACATACACAAACAGCTGCCATAGATACAGTAATCGATACATTACCAAGACGATCCGGTCCAGCCTGGGAGTGGGAGCATAGTAAATCACCTGGGCACCATCAGTGGGAAGAAGGTCTCCTGCTAATAGCTAGGACGATTGACCATAAGTAGCATATTAGCCAATGGCTAAATAGTAAGCTTCTACCAGGATTTCTATCTATAGTGTATAATCCGCCCAGCTAATAGCTGGGACTTGTTGGACTCCAACCATTGAATTCTCCCAAAAAAAAAACCGCCAGGACTTGAACTTTAAAGTGTAAAAACGTTATAGGTCCTAGGAGGAGGACAAAAAAGGAACACTGTCTATGGCCAGGAAGCAAAGCTTTATGGGAGTAGGGTCCTATGAGGTATGAGAGGCGGGGTTAACCCACACGTAGGCTGCCATGGAGTCTGTCAGGAAAGTCAGTTTATCGTTGCTGCTATATACATAACACTGCTTACAGATCATGCTAACCAATAAAGGAAGGTTAAACATAAACACAACAGTTTGTCCTTTGTGATAAACGCAGACCACAGGGAAAAGTCCACTTTATTAAAGTTAGCAGAGCATCTGCGCTCCCTTGTGATCATATTGTGAGCAGATTCTCCATGCTTAGTGATTCTCTATCCATTTGTGGGCGAGCAGAAAAGCCAGGTAAATGGATTTAGAATGACCCAGTAGAGACTGATACTGACTAATACCTGAGTGGGAAGGAAGTTACCCTTTCAGGATGCTGGTTAAAAAAAAGTCCCATAACCTATCAATCATTACTTTCCTGCTGATTTTTTTGTTTGTTTGTTTCTATTTTATTAAGAATTGGTTTTTGTTTGTTAATATTTTTGCACATTTACCATTTATTTACTCAAATCACATTTAAAAAAGTGAAAAATGGAAAAAAATAAAATAAACAGGTTATTTAATGTATAAATAACTTTGTAATGCTTTGTGCCACAATCATTATTTTAGTTTAATTTTAAACAGGACAAATTACTAAATAAAATGTGTACTTTATATCTTCAGTAACAAGATATATTTTTTAACTGACACTGGACAGTGGATGGTAATGGAGAAAACTGCGCTAGACTTAAAGCGGGATTCCACCCGCGATTTCAGTCGAGATCGAGTCATCATCTACTAACACTAGCTGCTGACTTTTAATAAGGACACTTACCTGTCCTAGTCGCCCGAGGTGTCGGTCACCCGACGGCAATTATTTGTTCCTGGCGCCTCCATCCTTACTAAGGGAAACAGGCAGTGAAGCCTTATGCCGCGTACACACGATCAGTCCATCCGGTGAGAACGGACCGATGGACCGTTTTCATCGGTTAACCGATGAAGCTCACTGATGGTCCGTCGCGCCTACACACCATTGGTTAAAAAAACGATCGTGTCAGAACGCGGTGACGTAAAACACACAACGTGCTGAAAAAAACGAAGTTCAATGCTTCCAAGCATGCGTCGACTTGATTCTGAGCATGCATGGATTTTTAACCGATGGTTGTGCCTACTAACGATCGGTTTTGTCCTATCGGTTAGGAATCCATCGGTTAATTTTAAAACAAGTTGGCTTTTTTTAACCAATTGTGACCAGCAGCAGAGGACTAGATGTTCTTCCTGCCACTGTCTCCCTACAGACAGTATGGGAAATAACTAGGTCACATGACAGCTGTATAAAGTTTAAGGAAAAATGTACTTAGATTATTTTCTAAATTAAAATAAGTACAGTGGCCCGGATTCAGAGACAGCGGCGTATTTTTGTGCGGGCGTAGCGCAACAAATATGCGCTACGCCGACGTAACTCTGAGAGGCAAGAGCAGTATTCACAAAGCACTTGCTCGCTAAGTTACGTCGGCGTAGCGTAAATGGGTCGGTGTAAGCCCGTCTAATTCAAATTAGGAAGGTAGTGGGCGTGTTGTATTAAAATTAGCCGTGACCCCATGTAAATTAATTACCGAACGAACGGCGCATGCGCGCGCATGCTCAGAATCACGTTGCATATACTCCTTAAGATACGTCGGCTCAATGCTTTCGACGTGAACGTAACCTACGCCCAGCCCCATTCACGTACGACTTACGCAAACGGCGTAAAATCCGACGGCTGTTCCGACGTTCATACCCTAACATGACTTACCCCTGCTTTATGAGGGATAACTTTACGCCGGACGTACGCCTTACGTAAACGGCGTAGCTTACTGCGACGGGCGCAAGTATGTTCGTGAATCGGCGTATCTAGGTCATTTACATATTCGACGCGTAAATCAATGGAAGCGCCCCTAGCGCCCAGCGTAAATATGTACCCAAGATACGACGGCGTAGGAGACTTACGTCGGTCGGATGGAGCCAGAATTCAGGCGTATCTGGTTTCAAGAATACAGCACATAGATACGACTGCGCATCCTAGAACTTACGCGGCGTATCAACAGATACGTCGGCGTAGGTTTTCTCTGAATCTGGCCCAGTGTTATTATATCGAAAAAAGAAAAAAGAATTGTGAAAAAATTAATTATAAGAAAAAATGATGATGATGGTAAGTCCATTAAGATAGTAAGTTCCAGATTCCATCCACCTTCACCAGGGAGAGAGAAAAAGAGCAGAGGGGAGGGAAATGCCAATCTGAAGAAAAATCCCACTATGTATGTGGAAGCCCTTACCCAAACTGGTGGACCCCCTAAAGAGCAAGGTCCTGAAACGCCAGCAGATTTAGCCCTGCTTGGTGGTCTCCTGTGTCACCGAGATCCTCCTGGTGTGGCCAGAAAAACTCTGCAATACTCAATGAGGAAACAGAAATTTCAACCTGGGGATATTCACTCTCATCTATTCTCAGCAGCATGGAAAATATTCTCAACATCATGTAAGATAAAGAAATAGAATAGAAATAAAAAAGAAAACATTTTTTTTCTATTCTCTTCCTTTATTTTCTATTCTATTTTATTCTAATTGGAAAACTAAAACTATTCGACTTCTAAAAATTTCGAATTTGAAAACTATTCGATTTCTAAAAGATTTTGAATTCAAAAACATTTCTAATTCGAATTTGAAAAGTATTTGAATTTCAAAAGTATTCGAAAAGTATTTGAAAACGATTCGAATTTCGTTGTTTCGGATTCGTTTAAATTCTATACTATTCTAATTCGAAAATTCGTGTACATGCGAATATCTGAATAACAAAAATTTGGCCGAATTTTAATTCGGAACGAAACGAACTGCACATGTCTACTGCTCTCCTCCAGTGATCCGACTTGTGTTGACACTCCCTCTTGCACAGCTTTTCACTGGGAAGATCCAATTGCTGTTTTCTCTCCTCCCCTAACTCTATGAGCTTCACATGCAGCAGAGAACAGAGGTTGTGAGATCATTTTTTTTTATATGTAGCACCCTGAAGTTTAGGCAGGGTAGCTATTACATTTATCTGCCAAGTGATAGTTGCCTTGGCCAATTGATAGGAGGTCAATTGATTTCACCCTAATTCTGGAATTGCTGAACTTCTCTCTTTTGTCACTAGATAGCCGGGTATTTGGTGGCATCAGATAAGACAAGGGCATTGCAAGAACAGATTAGAAATGAGTGGGTGTCTCAGCTAATGGGCAGGGATTTTCTTGGGTCCCTTGGCCTGCTGGGAGAGCCTATTTATTTGGGTGGGATCAGGTGATCAGTGTTCCATGCCACCTAGACAGCTGTCTGGGTGGACGTGTGTTGTATCGCTCCGGGCTGCTAGGTGAGAGACCTGAGGAATATCCCGGGGACAACGGGCTGCTGGACTGTCTGAGGGCCTATCCAGAAGCAAGAGAGCAGCGTAGGGTTGGGATTGCGGCTTACAGTCCAACCAGAAGTGGCGGTTCTGCCGGCTGGAGAATCTGCCATGTTCAGAGGTAGAGGGGAAGCTGTTGCCACTAAGGGACCATACACCTTATTACCAGGGACCACTGTGAGTAGCTGAAGCAAGTCCCATAGCAGTAATCTCACCAGCCAGGGACGGTGAAGAATTGGGAAACTTCAGCAGATTTCAAGCCAGGGACCCAGCCAGTGGAGGTGACACTTGCAGACCGGTATCGTGTGCCAAGCCAGGGACTGAGCAGGCCAGTGGGGTGACGCTTGAGGAGTATCTTTGAGTGCCAAGCTAGGGCCCCAGCAGGAACGTGGGAAGACGCTTGAGGAAGATACTCAGTGAAAAGATTGGAAGAGCTCAGGAGATCCAGTGGCAGTGGATCAGTAGGTCTAAGTAATAGACTGGGAGCTCAGTTGAGTAAAGATCCACAATAGGAGATTGTAGAAGAAGTTCATTACAACTTTTGTTGGAAACTGTTCAAGATTGTTGCCATAGGAGACAGCGGTCCTACTGATGCAAATGTGGTGTCCAGCTGGATGCCTTTCCCTGCATGGCTGTCTGTCTATAGAAGTCTTGGAGTCTGCCAAATAACATTGCGACTACTTAAGGGTGTCCTGGAAATTACCCCTCTCTCCCACAGTTCTGTTCAAGAGACATTACATTTCTTTGCATTCAAGAAGTGTCTGGCGCCCATTAATCCACCTCGCATCATGCCTTGTAACCCACTCTACACAGAAGGATGACGGCTGTCCCTAACCCTGGAGGTCACTATTAGGCCTCAGGGGTCCCGGGCCCTCTCTACATATATATATATATATATATATATATATATATATATGTTGTGGTACTGGAGAGATTATACTCATGTGGTAACTGCTTTTCCAATGAGTTGCGACAGTCCAAACTGTGCTTTAGGGCATGGCAGCCCAATGTTATTAAATAAAACAGAACATTTACATAGACATCAGTTGCTCACGCAGGGGTTCTTCCACATCGCTACAGTCGAAAGAAAATACCAAGCCACCTGGCTCCCTTGTTGGCAGCACCGCTGCTCTTCTTGCCAGTCCCTCTGACTGTGTTATCAAGCTCTGCTGGTTCACTTGTCTCTCTTAGCCTTTAGTCGCAGCACCCTCTTGCATGGCCCAATCCTGGCCTCTGAATAGGGGTTCTCCTGACACTTCAATGGAAACCCACCTGACTCCTGGAACGAGACCTCCTGTCTTCTAAAAACTGTCTGGGGCACCTCTGACCACTGAGTTAGACCACCTGTCTGGGGATCCTCTGAAACCAGGGTGAAACCTCCTGTCTCTTGACTTCTGGCTGGGGCTCCTCTGACCCCTGGATGAGACTTTCTGTCTCCCACACTGGGAGCTGTCTCCAAACTTGGAGTCCTGAGCCATTCTAAAGTTTGAGTCCCGGATTCACATACGAGTTACGCCGGCGTATCTCCAGATACGCCGTCGTAACTCTGAGTCCGAGCCGTCGTATCTATGCGCCTGATTGTTAGAATCAGTTACGCATAGATTTGTATTAGATCCGACCGGCGTAAGTCTATTACGCCGTCGTATCTCAACTGCATATTTACGCTGGCCGCTAGGGGCGTGTACGCTGATTTACGCCTAGAAATATGTAAATCAGCTAGATACGCGAATTCACGAATGTACGCCCGGCTGACGCAGTACAGATACGCTGTTTACGTTAGGCTTTTCCCGGCGTAAAGTTACCCCTGCTATATGAGGCGTACATGCGTCGTACCAATTTTAAGTATGGACGTCGTTCCCGCGTCGAATTTTGAAAATTTTACGTCGATTGAGTAAGTCGTTCGCGAATAGGGCTGGGCATCATTTACGTTCACGTCGAAAGCATTGGCTTCTTGCTGGTTAATTTGGAGCATGCGCACTGGGATACTTTCACAGACGGCGCATGCGCCGTTCGTAAAAAGCGTAATTTACGTGGGGTCACATTAAATTTACATAACACACGCCCACATCTACCACATTTGAATTAGGCGGGCTTACGCCGGCCTATTTACGCTACGCCGCCGCAACTTTGGTTTGAGAATACGGCACTTGCTGTCAAAGTTGCGGAGGCGTAACGTAAATAGGATACGTTACGCCCACACAAAGATACGCGAATCTGGGCCTGAGTATATAACGACCCTGCACACCTGGGTACCTGGCTGCAGGCATCTGATAAACTCCAGACACAGGATTGAAGGTTCTGATCCAGAACTACAGAATCCAGGGAAAAGCAAAAACACGGTTTCTCCGCTCAGAAATGATTGTCCGGAACCTCGCTTTAATACGAATCCTGTGTCGTATTGTTCTCCATTTTCACAGTGACAGGGTCTTGCTCTGTCACAATATATAATACATATTTTGCCTTTTATTTTTATCTCAAACTGACTGGATTGCTTTACAAGGTGCGGGTTTACATATACTTTAGATGCAAAATATTCTCTTATTGTTCATTCACTTACATTCATTTTATTACAGAATATTCATCAAATTTTTTTAAATCTTTCAAAACAGACCAGCTTATATAGCTAGTCGTACAGCTCTTTGTAAACTGATTTTAACTATATTATAAAGGCGCAATTTACTTGTTTGCTTTTTATGGCTTTGTGGCATTGTGTAGGCTAAAAAAAAAAAGATAGGTATTCTGGACAGGAAGAGCAAAACAGTAAAAATAAATCAGAGATTCTTCTACAGATCACAGTTCATGGAATAAGCTGCCACAAACCAAGTGCTGTGCTGGGGCCAGATTATCCCCGGGGCAACATATTTCTGCTTAGTGCATTGCCCTCTCTCAAACTGGCATGAAAAGAAAATGGAACATTCTAGCATGAAAGAAAAACACGATATGATGAGTCATGCCTACTACATAGCAATAAATAAAGATTTCATTTAATAATTCATATAAAATGTATAACTATACCCAGAGCTTTTTTTCTCAGAAAAAAGGTGCAGGAACTCAACCACGACCCCGTTCAGATTTCACAAACAGTAGAAGGGTATTAAAGGGGCTTTAAATACCAGGATTGCATTACATACAGAGTGCAGAGCTCATGGGGGTTACACACAGAGTGCAGAGCTGTCACTTGTAAACACAGAAACCAGACTTCTGTGTTTACAAGTGATTGTGGTGAGCAGGTACCAAAGGGTCAAAGGTGGTGAAACTGAGTTCCCCCTGAAAAAAAAGCCCTGACTATACCATTATAAAGAGGGACTCTAAATACAAATTTACACAAAGGCTACACAAGCGCATGGGGTAGCCATGTGCAGGCACCTTAACCACTTCCCTACCGGCCCATAGTAAAATGACGTCCACAAAGAACCTCTGCCGTTCAGAGTGGACGTCATATGACGTCCTGGGCTTTCCGGGTGGATATCTGAATGATGCCTGCAGCTAGAGGCATCATTCAGATATCCTTCTCTTGTGCCGGCGATTCTGCACAACGTAAGAACGATCATAGCGGCGGTTCCGCCGCTAGATCGTTCTTACAGGCGGCGGGAGGGGACATCCCCCCCCTCCCGCCGCCATCCGGTGCTTCTCCGGGCTCTCCCGTGCCATCGGGGGCCCGGAGAACGAATCGTCCGGCGCTCGTAGGAAGCATAGAGATGACTGGTGACCAGATGGTCACCAGTCATCTCTATGACCGTCGGAGGACCCGGGCGCGATGTGATGACGTCACGCCCGGGTCCCCGTAAGTAAACAAAGCCGCGATTGCGGCTGCTAAGCAACCACAAGCATGAGATTGGTGAATTTTTTTTCACCAATTTCATGCTTTCCAGCCTGGAGGAGAGATGTGGGGTCTTATTGACCCCGCATCTCTCCATAAAGAGTACCTGTCACACACATTCCTATTACAAGGGATGTTTACATTCCTTGTAATAGGAATAAAAGTGATCAAAAAAAATTAAATTAAAAAAAAAAGTGTAAAAAAAGAAATAAATATATAAAAAAAAAAAAAGAAATAAAATTTATTTTTTTAACGCCCCTGTCCCCGGTAGCTTGCGCGCAGAAGCGAACGCACACGCAAGTCCCGCCGACATATGTAAACGCCGTTTAAACCACATATGTGAGGTATCGCCGCGTGCGTTAGAGTGCCAGCAACAATTCTAGCACTAGATCTCCTCTGTAAATCTAAACTGGTAACCTGTAAAAAATTTCAAATCGTTGCCTATGGAGATTTTTAAGTACCGAAGTTTGGCGCCATTCCATGAGTGTGCGCAATTTTAAAGCGTGACATGTTAGGTATCTATTTACTCGGTGTAACATCATATTTCATATTTTACAAAAAAATTGGGCTAACTTTACTGTTTTTAAATTTTTTTAATTCATGAAACAATTTTTTTCCAAAAAAAAGGCGTTTGAAAAATTATTGCGCAAATACCGTGCAAGATAAAAGGTTTCAATGACCGTCGTTTTATTCCCTAGGGTGTCTGCTAAAAAAACATATATAATGTTTGGGGGTTCTGCGTAATTTTCTAGCAAAAAAATTATGATTTGTACATGTAGGAGAGAAGTGCCAGAATAGGCCTGGTATGGAAGTGTGTATAACTGCCCTGTATGGAAGAGGTTAAGGTGACTTACCTTGCAATTTTTCTTTTATTGAGGCCTGGTTCACACTGGGCTGCGGGAGTGAAGCCGTGCGAGTTCAGCTGAACTCGCACAATTTCACTCCCGCTGGCAGTCCCGATTTCGGCCGCGATTTAAGAGACATCTGTGCAGGTTTCTACAAGTTTTACAGCTTTCTGTTCTAAAACAAAAAAAATTGGATTTTAAATTTGAGTTTAAAATATGGAAAAATACATGAATTACATTGTCAACAATATCATACAATGTCTTCTATCCTTTTCTATATAAAGGACTTAGGAACATTGATGATTTTTGTAAGAGTTGCCTAGCAACTATATAGATGGCTGTGTTATCGAGGTCACAAGCTGCCGTCTCTGCTCAGCATGGCCCATTCATATAAGATAGTCTGGATGAAAGTCAGTGAAGGGGGAAAATAGACAGGTCTTGTTTCAGAGCCAATTAGACAGGGCTGGATTAACCATTAAGCAAAACGAGCATGTGCCACCAAGGGAAAGGGGCACCATAGAGGTTTCCCTCCAAGTTCACTTTATCAAAAATCCCAACAAAACAACTATGCAATAAGACAGGCTGAAAGTCTTGCTAACTATTAAAGCAGAATTGTTACGCCAAGTTTATTTTGGGGACTTGATCAAAAACTTTGCAATTGAAAATAATCTTTAATAATTTCAAATAAATATTAGAGCGGTATTAAACCCAAAAGCAAACCCTTATTATATTGCAGCTTGCCAATTGTTAGATGTGATGGCTGGCTTATAAATGATGAGTAAGTACGTTTGTGTGAAACGCGTCCACTGAGCACCTTTTGGATCATTGTGTGTCATGTTCCTTGCTTTTATGGATCTTCAATAAAATTCATAGATTTTAATTCCTGGATGTGCCGCCACCCTTCTTTGTTTCACTTAGATTTCTTTGGCTGCGGACCAGGGTGACCAGGCAGGCACCCAGATTCATTCAGCAGCATATCAGATCCTGCAGGTGGCTTGTGAGCGGTGTGTACCCAGTTCTTTTTTCTGATGACTGCCTTAATTTTCTATTCTAGGCTTTCTTTCTTTATTTTAACCTGGTGATCTAGCCATTAAGTCTGTCATTCAGATGTAGCAGTTAGGGGTGCTTACAATAGTTACATAGTTAGTCAGGTTGAAAAAAGACACAAGTCCATCCAGCTTTTATTTATTTGTGTAATAAACCAAAAGGAAAAACTGCAGAAAAAGTGTTACCTGGGGTTTGGCCAGTGGGGCCTGTCCATACGGGCGCCAGGGTGCTGCCCCCCTAATCCATGTGCCCGACCCCTAATCTACATGCAGGGCACCGGACGCATTGACTTCAATGTGTTTTTTTTTTTTTAAGCACTTGATTAGGCTCTAATTGGCTTAAAAAAAGGGTAGGCTCCGGGAGAAGAGCATTAATATTTGTTATTGTCTTCCTGATTCTCCTCCCGGCCAATCAGGAAGAGGGTCCTGAGACCCGATTGGCCAGGAGTCTTAGGACTAAGTGTGACCTTTGCGACAGTGGTAGTTCAGTCACTGGTGTCAGTAGTTTTTTTTATTGTATTTTTTTTTAGTAAATAATTCCCTTAACATTTTGTCAGTTAGGCAATGGAGAGGCAAAGGGGGCACAAATGGTGGGCTGTGCTCAGAGCATCATTTGCTCCTAATCTGGGCCTGCTCTTAGATGTAAATTAATAATAGCTATGGCTGTATCTACCAGCAGTGTGTGTGTTTGTGCAGCAGGTTAAAAAGAGGAGGCGCTAAATAGCATAAATTACAATACAAAAGTAATTGTTATGATTTACTTTTTACTGTGCATTGTCATCTTTCTAAGGGCTCATGCACATTGCAGCTCGAAGAAGCAGCTCGTACTGGCTTTTGAGCTTTTTTGAGCTCTCATTTGTTTCCTTCCTGCCTGAAAACTCGCCTCCATGTTAGCCAATGTGTCCATGCACACTATGGCATTTTTCAGAGTTTATAAGCATATGAGTACACAGGCAGAAAAAAACCCACCAATCTCGAGTTTTTGAGAGGAGCTTTTGAGCAGAAAAGATGCCTAAGCACCCAAAAACATGTGAAAAAAAAGGGAGAAGTAAATGCCTGTGTAGCGCTACCCCCACGGGAGCTGCTTAAGTATACAGCGCTGTGAAAAAGTAATTGCCCCCCTCCCATACTGAATCATGAATGAACTGTGATAAACGTGACGTGTTTTTGTGTGCTCCCTGAGTACTCATTGGCTACACAGTCCTCCTCCGTGCTCCGTACATTCTGAGTCCACTCTACCCTAGGGCTTGAATCTGGTGCTTGCCTGTACCGACGGCGCATGCTCCTAGGAGTAGGACGTGTGGCTCAGGCACCAGAACAGGCAGGGTTCCGCCGGCCCAGCCCAGCCCAGCTCCGATCGTTCTGCCTTCTCCTGGCTTCTGGCTCCCTCCTTAAGGTAAGCCCCTGGTCACAGGGGTACCCCATCGCACCACTGCTAGGAGCGGCCGTCCTTTTCAGGACAAGCCGCGGCGGCGGCCCTCGCGCCACCTTCTGGATCTAGTTGGCGGCCGCAAATTCAGGAAAGAGCGGCGCGCTGCAATTTTACACCGAGCTGCTTCCAAAAACCCCCTCAAACGGCTCACCGCCTCCCATCCACCTCCCATCCACCTCCAGATAGCCCAACAGCCCTTTTAGGATCTGGCCACCCAACTGCACAGCCCCCCAGCGGGAGCACAGACCCTCAGCCCGGGCCCAGCTTGGTACACCCCTGATTATCATCCCCCACCCCATTCTCAACCCAATAACTCCCTATTGGTACACCCCCCCACCTCTCCCCTAGAAGTTACCACAGGCTTCTGTAGTATCTTGATCCAGGGATCCACCCGATCGCCCCTTGGGGGGTCAGGAAGGAATTTTTTCCCCTGCCACGGCACATTGGTATAGCACGGAAAGGGGTTTTTCGCCTTCCTCTGGATCAAACAGGGAAGTACGATTCAGCGAATCGTCTCTCCCAGCATTACAGAAACCCCCCCGATAATACATCACCCCCCAGTGCGTCAACAATCATGACTAATCTGAGATACTCGGCAGTAACCATTTGGGGCATAAAGCCATTTGCCTCAATACTACCGACCGCCACCAAAAATGCCTTAAAGAAAGAACGACTGTTTAGAATCGATCGACGATCGACAGCTAAACATTACACCAACCTATCCCAACCAAAGCGCATATCATGCGCTCTGGTCAATACAATCCATGATCTCATCCTACAATGCGATTTAGACTGTCTTTTTATTACAGAAAGCTGGCTTACAGCAGACTGTAACACCATTCTAAGTGAACTGGTGCCAGAAAATTATCGCATAATAACAGAAAACCGAGTGGGGCAAAGAGGAGGAGGATTGGCGGTGATCCACAAGAGTCACCTCTCGGTCACTAAACCAATCCTCCAAAGCCCACTTCCATTCATGGAAACCCTCTCTCTGCAACTTCAAACAAATCCCCAGGAGACCGTCCATATCCTACTCTGCTATAGACCTCCGGGTCCAAAATCACAGCTTCTTTCTTCTTTAACAGAGTTCATCTCCACTTACACCCTAAACAGCAAACATCTTTTGCTGCTGGGAGACTTTAACCTCTGGGCCAACTCCCCACAGGATCCCATTGCTGACGCCTGCATTGACCACTTGGAAGCACTAGGGCTGCAGCAGCTAGTGTGTGGGCCCACGCATACCTCAGGTCACACCCTTGATCTTATTTTCAGACAAGAGCTGGAAGTAAAAATCCTGAAAAATGAGCCGCTACCATGGACAAACCACCATATAATCAAATTCATAATTATTAAAAACTCCCCTTCAACAAAAACATCAAAACCAGTGACTACACACTGGACAAGATCTCAGAAGAAGCTCAATTCGGAACTCTTCAAAACAACATTAGGGAACAAAATAAAAACAATCCAATCTCATCAATCAGCCACTGAAATCCTGGATGCCATAAACGCAGCGTTACTACAGTCAGCTGACGTAGTAGCACCCAAACGCAAAACATGCATCCGGAAAAACAACGCCGGCTGGTTTAACGACCAGCTGGCGTTAATAAAGCAAGAGCGCAGAAGAGCAGAAGCAGCTTGGAAAATAAGTGCCTCAGATGAAAACCACACCACCTATAAGGTAGTAACAAAAAAATACCACAAAGAAATTTTCAAGGCCAAAAAAGACCCATCTCCTTTGAAACTACCAAAAACATCATTGACTCCTTGCGTAATAGCACGGCGCCTAATGACATTATCCCCACCAAACTGCTGAAGGAATGCGCCGATATTCTGGCACCACCTATCAAGCAGCTTATAAATCAATCATTTAAGGAAGGCTTGGTACCCACCCTGTTGAAACAGGGCACAATCAAGCCTATCTACCCCAAGGCCCCTGAACATCGTCGTCCCATAACAGACCTCTCCAAGGTAATGGAGAAAGCAGTGGTACAACAGCTGCAACAGCATCTAGATACCCATAATTTGCTCGATCCTTTTCAATCGGGTTTCCGTCCCGGGCACAGGACGGAGACAGCACTGCTCAAAATATGGGACGATGCTCTCGAGGCTGCAGACGAAGGAGAATCTTGTCTTCTGGTTCTGTTGGACCTAAGCGCAGCATTTGACACAGTAGACCACAAACTCTTACTGACTCGGCTAGTTGAAGTAGCCAGAGTCACGGAAGGTGATTTATCTTGGTTCTCCTCCTTTCTGGAAAACCGATCACAAACAGTAAAACTTGGTCCTTTCACTTCTGAAAAACGCACGGTGTCATGCGGGGTCCCTCAAGGATCCCCCCTGTCGCCGGTACTGTTCAACATCTATCTTCGCCCCCTCTTTGAAATCATCAGCACCCAAAAACTACTTTATCACTCCTATGCAGATGACACACAACTGTATTTTCGCATCTGCAACAAAAAGGATCATCATCTCGGTCTAGAGAAATGCCTCTCTTTGATAGAAAACTGGATGACAAAGAGTTATCTTAAACTCAACGGGGCGAAAACAGAACTTCTTCTGTTTCACGCCAGTCGTAAGAATCAACCAGCATCACCCTGGACACCTGCGCCCATTCTGGGCCAAATCATCACCCCTAGCACCAAAGTCAAAAGTCTCGGGGTCATCTTTGACACCCACATGACAATGGACGCACAAATAGGGTCAGTAGTCAGCAGATCTCACCATCTGCTGCACCTACTATGCAGACTTATCCCATTCATTCCCAAAGAAGACATAGCAGTCGTAGTGGGAACAATTGTGAACTCCAGACTGGACTATGCAAATACCCTTTACCTCGGACTCCCAAAGTACCAAATCACTCGTCTGCAAGTCGTTCAAAACTCGGCCGCCAGACTGGTGACTGGGAAAAAACCCTGGGAATCGATCTCACCTTCACTGAGAACCCTTCACTGGTTGCCAGTAAAATATAGAATTGCGTTTAAAGCACTCTGTCTGATACATAAGTGCATCCATGGGAAGGCCCCCCAATATCTATGCGAAAAATAAAAGCTCACAACCCCAATCGCGTTCTGCGATACACTAACCAAAATCTGCTCCAGATACCCAAAGTCAAATACAAGTCCAAAGGAGAGCGAAGATTTGCGCTCCAAGGTCCCAGACTATGGAATGCTTTACCAACCAGCATTCGGTTGGAGGAGAATCACTTGGCCTTTAGAAGAAAGATCAAAACTCATCTCTTTTGATATCAAAAGAGACAGGAACAGCGAGCGCCCAGAGGCGATTTAGTTTGCATGTGCTGCGCTATATAAGTTTTTCACTCACTCACTCACTCATAAACCACAATTTTTTGGAAAGCTGAGTTAAATTTCACTTGCCGAACCCAGGCCTGATTACTGCCAGAACTGTTGAATCAAGAAATTAAATAAATTGAAGCTGTCTAACAAAGTGAAGCACGCTAACAGATCACAAAAAGCCACACATCATGCCACAATCTAAAAAAAATCAAGAGCAGATTAGTAACAAAGTAATGTACATGTATCGGTCTAGGAAGGGTTTCAAAACCATTTCTAAGGCTTTGGAACTTCAGTGAACCACGGGGAGAGCCATTATCCACAAATGGAGTGGTGAACAGTGGTGAACCTTCCCAGGAGTGGCCTGCCTACAAAAATTGCTCCAAGAGCCTGACGACGACTCATCCAGGAGGTCATAAAAGAACCCAGAACAACATCTAAAGAACTGCAGGCCTCACTTGCCTCAGGTAAGATCAGTGATCATGATTCAACAATAAGAAAGAGACTGGGCAAAAATGGCTTAAATGGGAGAGTTCTAAGGCCAAAGCCACTGCTGACCAAAAAAAAAAAAAAGTCTCATCTCACATTTACCAAAAAAAATCTTGATTATCCCCAAGACTTTTAGGCAAATATTCTGTGGACTGATGAGACAAAATAACTTTTTGAAAGGTGTGTGTCCCGTTACATCTGGCATAAAACGAATACAGCATTTCATAACAGGATATCATACCATCAAGTCAGATATGGTGGTGGTAGCGTGATGGTCTAGGGCTGCTTTGCAGCTTCTGGACCTGGATGACTTACCATAATTGATGGAACCATGAATTCTGAGCTCTACTAGAAAATCCTAAAGGAGAATGTCCGGCCATCAGTTTGTGACCTCAAGCTCTTGGGTTATGCAGCAGGACAATGATACGAAACACAACAGCAAGTCCACTTCCAAATGGTTCAAACAAAGCAAAATGTAGGTTTTGGAGTGCCTAATCAAAGCCCAGTCTTAAATACAATTGAGATGTTGTATCCTGACCTTACACAGGCTGCTCATGCTGGAAAAGCCTCCAATGTGGCTGAATTAAAACAATTCTGCAAAGAAGAGTGGGCCAAAATTGTCACAGCAATGTGACTCATGGCCAGATATCTCAAACGCCTGATTGCAGTAGTTGCCGCCAAGGGTGGCACAACCAGTTATTCGGTTTAAGGGGCAATTACTTTTTTACATAAAGCCAGGCAGGTTTGGACATATTTCTTGCCTTAAAGGGGTTGTAAAGACAAAAATATTTTCCTCTTAAATTAAAGTCTGACAGTAGCTGATAAAGTAAAAAGTAATGTTTTGCATTATAACTAGTTTGATACCTGTTGAAATCGAGCTGTTTTATTCACCTCCGTCACTCCTGAATCGTTATTCTTACTGACTTCCTGGTTTGCGGTGCGCATTCATTCTTGCTACATCACGGCCTAATGGGAACTACAGTTTCCATTAGGCTTAGCCTCCATGCCTGTGAGGGATAAGAGAGCATCTTCACGCAGGGCTGTAGTCATAGGGAGGGGGTGAGCACATTCTGCTTTCCACCATGCAAAACAGCTCAGATGCTGGTGGAAAGCAAGAAGAGGAATGACAGGAAATGGCATTTTCAAACCTGGATTACTGTATTTTGGAGGTCAAAAGGAAAAACGAGGTAAGTGATATTTAAATGCTCTTGCTTACAGCAATCAAGTGATCTATTAAAAAACGAACCTTTAGTGTTCCTTTAATAAATTAAACCATCATTCAAAAACTGCATTTTGTATTTACTTGGGTTATCTTTGTGTAATAATATTTTTTTTGATGGTCTGAGTCATTTAAGTGTGACAAATATGCAAAAAAAATGTAATCAGAAATGGGGCAAATACTTTTTCACAGCATTGTATTTGGTTCCGTACTCTGACTCTCAACCCCAATATCATTCTCAGCCCCCTCCTGGCACACCTGGCAATAATGTAATTGCAAGGACCAATGAGAAACAAAGGTTAGGATAAAACACAGAAATAACAAGATATCCTTTTCCTCTTTACAACCTATGATGGCCACTAGCTCTCCTATTTAGTCCTATACAAGAAGGGATCTGCTTCATACCTACTGTTACGGTGGGTTACTGGTTGACTATTAATTAATTAGCTATCAATGCTGTTCTGGTAGCTTATGTCTTATAGCAACATTTATTTCCCTATTAGATGGCGAGGTACATTTTTTCCTCTTTTCCTTTCCCCGCTGTCTGTGGGGGTTCCTACACCGGTTGGGGCGGACCCTGTTTCCTTTGGACTGCTTTGCATGATTTTACTCTGGGTAAGGCGGCTTATGGGAGGTGACACCATACATGCTATATTATTGTTTTTGTTATTTTCTTTTGTAAAATGACTCTATATATTCTACTTTATTTTTGTTATGATTAATATATGTTTTTCTTTTATTCTTAGTATGCTATGTCAAAATATGCGATTTAAACTCGTACATATGCAATAAGCTCCTGAAGAAGCGGTGTATTGTCCAACGAAACATGTTGAGCACGCTAAATACAGTTCATACCGAGTTAACTGGTAAAGCTAATACCTACAGTTGCAACTAAGACATTCTACAGAGCTTTTAAATCATATTATATTTTTATATATATATATATATATATATATATATATATATATATATATATATATATATATATATATATATATATATATATATATATATATTGTTAAACTGAATAAAACTCAATTTTTTACTTATAACCTGCTTTTCATGTGTCTGTATAGTACCATTAAAGTCCACTATGGCTTCAACATAAAATTACTCTCCAAAACACAGAAATTGTCTTTACTGCAATATTTCTGTGGGAAAGTAACACATAGTAACAGTATATATATTCAAGTAATCAACTGGAGAGAAAATACTAAAATTAAGAGCAATATACTGTAGCTCAAAACTATATTCAGGCTGTTTTTAGGAGATTTCAAACCTGAGAATGCAGCTAAGAGCAGAGGCACACTTAAATGGAAAACAAATCACAATATGACAATTTATATCAGATTGATTACCTCTACTCAAATTTGGCTCTATGAGTCCAGGCAGGAGAGTAGAAGACTGACCCTCTTGATTTCAGACCTCTCTCTTCTGTCTCCTGACACCACAGGCTCAACTGCAAACACTGTATTCAAATCAATATTTAATGGCTTAGCTCCGCAGATAAACTGTCCCTGCAACTGCCCTTTTTACCCTCCTGGCTACGGATGAGCTTCGTGTTCGACTCGAACATCGTGTGTTCGACCATTAGTCGAAATACAAACGTTACAGGCCGTTCGCGGCAAATTTGAGTGGCATGTAATTCACTACGGCATCGCAGTGCATTGCTGGCTATGACCCGCATGCTTGGCCAATCACAGCTTGCAAAAAACGGAGAGCCATAATTGGCCAAAGCCAGGGTGGCTTTGGCCAATTATGGCTCAGGGGGTTTAGTACACGCCCCACACTATATAAGGACGCCTGGAAGTCGGCCTTGTGTAGCATGTTGCGGTGGTTTACAGAGAGAGAGAGTGTCATTTTTTTGGAGTTAGATAGCGCAGGCAGGCAGGCAGGCTAGTTAGAGTTACAGGGCCAGATTCTCATACATTAACGTTGCTCCTGGGCAGCGTAATGTATGTGCTGTACGCTACACCGCCGCAGGTTTACAGGTTTACATCCTGATTCTCAGAACACTTACCTGTAAACTTGCGGCGGTGTATCGTTAATTCGCTCGGCGCAAGGGAGCTGCAGTGGCTCAACGCGATTGGCACTGCGCTGACAAGCCATTCACCTCTGCAGCTAGGGGTTCGGATCCCGGTCTCGGCTACATGTGAATTGAGTTTGGTGGTCTCAGCCCGGCTCCCGGTGGGTGTGCTATGCGAGGTAAGCCTGCGCCTAGTACGCCCACCCCCCTCCCACAAAAACCACCACACTTACACGCACTCGAAATTGGGTTAACATGCACGCACTTTGACCACGCGGTCTCTAAAAAAGAGAGGCGAAGGACTAACGGGGCTGGTTGAGCGGGCTAGATCCTCTCACTCCCTTATAGGGAGTCCCTCTGCCCCGTTGGGCTTCAAAGCGGAGCAGGTAGGGCGGGCTGTGTGGGAGGACCCCCTCACACACCTGCCATTGCCACCCGGGGCATGGAGAAAGGTGGCAAATTGCCTCTGGGGGAGGCCTGCCTACTCCCAACTCCTGCAGTCCGGCTCCTCTCTCGAGTACATACACAATATACACTTTAAAAAAAAAAAAAAAAAAAAAAAAAAAAAAATTCGCTCGGCGCAAGCCCGCCCAATTGAAATGGGGCGGGCACCTTTTAAATTAGGCTCGCTCCCGCGCCGAGCGTACTGCGCATGCTCCGTCGGGTAAATTACCCGACGTGCATTGCGCTAAATGACGTCGCCCCGACGTCATTTGCTTAGACGTTTACGTAAATGGCGTCCAGCGCCATTCACGGACGTCTTACGCAAACAACGTATTTTTTTTAAACTTCGACGCAGGAACGACGGCCATAGTTAACATTGGTTGCCCCTGCTAATAGCAGGGGCAACCTTACGCGTCGCGTACGCTACGGAAACAACGTAAATTCTCAGCGTCGGACGCGCGTAGGTTCGGGAATCTCGCGTACTTACCTCATTTGCATAGACGACGGGGAAAACGACGATGCGACACCTAGCGGCGGGAAAAAAATTACTTTTAAGATCTGACAGCGTAACAGCCTTACTCATGTCAGATCTAATGGGTATCTATGCGCAACTGATTCTAAGAATCAGTCGCATAGATACCCGGGGCCAGATGAGGAGTTATGACGGCGCTAATGGTGTTGCGCCGTCGTAACGCCTTTGAGAATCTGGCCCACAGTGTGTAGAGGATATATATGCATCCCAGGTGTTGTATATATATTTTTTTACACTGTATTTCAGTTTAGCTAGATCCACTCTTCATAATATACTGACAGGCAAGCAGGTGATTGTGCTAGCTGCAGTATTTTCACTTGGTGTACTGTCTCAAATTAATTTCTACAGGCAGAGATCTACTCATATTAATACCACAGGCAGGGGATCATTCTGCAAGTACTTTCACATGGTGTACCGTCTGTGTCCTCTGCACAGTGTGCACCTAAAGCTACAACAGTAGATTTGCTGGTGTTTCTCATATTAATTCCTACAGGCAGGGATCTGCTCATATTAATACCACAGGCAGGGGATCATTCTGCAAGTATTTTCACGTGGTGTACTGTCTGTGTCCTCTGCACAGTGTTCACCTAAAGCTACGTGGTGTGTGTACTGTCTGTGTCCTCTGCACAGTGTGCACCTAAAGCTACGTAAAGCTGGTGTTCTCATATTAATTCCTACAGGCAGAGATCTGCTCATATTAATACCACAGGCAGGGATCAGCAGGTATTGTCAGTATTTGTGCATCTCCCTGCATGCCATTAGTATGTCTGGAAGGACAACAAGGAGAGACAGAGAGTCATGAGCCGATAAAAGAGGGCAAGCAGGCTCTGCGTCTAGAGGCAACGGTGCTGGTCGTGGACACGGTGCATCCTCATCAGCACATGGCCGTGGGACACGATTGTCCTTTTTCTTTGGCAGCTGGCCGTGTTGAGCAGCAAAATGCCGAAGACTTGGTAGAGTGGATGACCAAACCGTCCTCATCCTCCTCATCCTCTCTCACCCAGGCTCAGGGTACTTTGTCTGGCAAAGCAGCTGCCAACTCGGCCGATTCCCTCTGCTCGATGGCATCAGTCACTCCTTCCCTAACCCCACCATGTCCTTCGAAGTCCCCCGAACTGTTTGACCACAGTGTTGGGCACATGCTCTTCCTAATATATGGTTGACGCCACGCCAGCTTAAGCCAGGAATGGTGGTTTGCGACAATTTCACCAACCTCCTCTCTGCCCTGCGACAGGGACAACTGACCCATGTGCCCTGTTTTGCTCATGTCCTTAACTTGGTGGTGCAGCGGTTCTCGGGCAGGTACCCGGGCTTACAGGATGTCCTAAAGCAGGCCAGGAAACTCTGTGTTCATTTCCGACGGTCATATAACGCCAGTGCTCGGCTGGCAGACCTCCAAAAGGAATACAACCTGCCCAAAAACCGCCTAATCTGTGACATACCCACCAGGTGGAACTCTAAGTTGGCCATGCTGCAGCGGCTGCACATGCAGCAGAGGGCCATCAAAGAGTATCTGTGCCAATATGGCAGCAGAACAGGGTCAGGGGAGCTTGTTTTTTTCCCCACGCCAGGGGCCATGATCAGGGATGCATGCACTGTCCTGTCACCATTTGAGGAGGCCACAAGGATGGTGAGCAGTGACAATGCATGCATCAGTGACACTGTCCCTCTTATCCACCTGTTGGAGCACATGCTGCGTGGAATAATGGACAGGGCCCTTAGGGGAGAACAGAGGGAGGAAGAGGAGGACTTCCTTACCTCTCAAGGCCCCCTTTATCCAGACAGTTTTCCTGCTTGCCCGCCTATCACACAGGAAGCGGAGGAGGAGGAGGATTGTGTCAGCATGGAGGTGGAGCCTAGTACTCAGCATCAGCAGACGTCTTTAAGGGATCAATTTCAGTCCCAAGAAACCCATGGACTTGTACGTGGCTGGGATGAGGTGGCTGCAGATCATGTCGTCCTCAGTGACCCAGAGGACTCCGCACCGAATGCCTCAGCAAACCTACGCTGTATGGCCTCCCTGATCCTGCAAAGCCTGTGGAAGGATCCTTGTATTCGTGCTATCAAGGAGAGGGATCATTACTGGCTGTCAACCCTCCTTGATCCACGTTACAAGGGTAAGGTTTGCGGACCTTATTTGCCGGCGCAGAGGAAGCAGAAGATGAAACATCTTCGGGAGGCCTTGCAGAAAGGTCTGTGCAATGCGTACCCAGAGACTGGGAGGTTACAAAATCCTGGTCCTGAACAACGTGTTTCTGAGGCTTCAGTCAGTCACAGAAGGAGCGGTGGAGAAGGTGGCTGTCTGACCGATGCGTTCAGACAATTTTTTAGTCCACAGCCCCAAGGTATGACTGGTTCCAGCAACAATCGCCAACGTCTGTTTTACATGGTGCGGAAATACCTAAGGGCAAGATCAGACTTGGACACCTTTCCCACCGAAAATCCTCTGGCTTACTGGGTCTTAAGGATGGATCACTGGCCAGAGCTTGCATGGTATGCAATTGAGCTACTGGCCTGTCCTGCATGCAGCGTTCTTTCAGAACGCACATACAGTGCTGCTGGAGGCTTTGTAACTGATCACAGGGTGCACCTCTCCACCGACTCGGTCGATCGACTGACCTTCATTAAAATGAATCAGGCTTGGATCACCACCAGCTACCAAGCACCTGATGCTGATGTAACTGAATATTTTTTTTGGAAATGTCAGATCCCTTCATGAATGCCTATGCTGATGCCCAGTGACTATCCTGTTATGCTGAGTGACTATCCTTTTCCTCCTCAATGATCACGCTGATAGCTTGTAAGAACATTTTTGGTTCTGGGCAGTGGCTAAGGCCCAATTTTTCTGCCCCTGTTTAACTGGGGCGTGTAATTACAATTTTTGATGCAATACTTTGCAGCGGACTCATTCCTGCACTCCAACTAGAGTATCTGTGAGGGATTGCAGTGTTGTGGCACCAGTGTCTAAGACCCAATTTTTCTCCCCCTGTTCAACAGGGGCATGTAATTACAATTCTTGATCTAATATTTCACAGCGGGGCCCATTCCTGCGCCCACCAAGAGTAACTGTGAGGGCTTACAGTGTTGTGGCACCAGCACCATCACCACCACCACCAACAAAGGCCCAATTTTTCTGCTCCTGTTCAACAGGGGCATGTAATTACAATTCTTGATCTAATATTTCACAGCAGGGCCCATTCCTGCGCCCACCAAGAGTAACTGTGAGGGCTTACAGTGTTGTGGCACCAGCAACACCACCACCAACAAAGGCCCAATTTTTCTGCCCCTGTTCAACAGGGGCATGTACCGGTAATTACAATTCTTGATCTAATTTTTCACAGCAGGGCCCATTCCTGCGCCCACCAAGAGTAACTGTGAGGGCTTACAGTGTTGTGGCACCATCACCTCCACCACCAACAAAGGCCCAATTTTTCTGACCCTGTTCAACAGGGGCATGTAATTACAATTCTTGATCTAATATTTAACGGCAGGGCCCATTCCTGCGCCCGCCAAGAGTAACTTTGAGGATTTACAGTGTTGTGGCACTAGCGCCAGCACCAAAGGCCCAATTTTTCTACCACTGTTCAACAATGGCATGTAATTACAAATTTTGATATACCGTATTTATTAGGGTATAGCGCGCTCCCGCGTATAGCACCCCTAAATTTGCCCAAAAATTCCTGTGAAAAAAAGATTTTTGTACTTACAGTTTGGTGTCTTGCACGGCGTCCATCGGCGGCCTCGTCGGGTCCGGCGTCCGTCTGCGGCTTCGGGTGTCCTCTTCGTCGGGTCCGGCGTCCTTCTGCGGCGTCCTCCCCGCTCGTTTCCCGCTTTCCTGCGCCGAGTTTGAATACTGCGCCGGCATATACCGAGTGCAGTACACTCGTGTATAGTCGGCAATGCTCGGCTACTCTCGCGCTGACGTCCTGGACGTACAGGACGTGAGCGCGAGTGTAGCCGAGACTGCCCGACTATACACGAGTGTACTGCGCTCGGTATATGCCGGCGCAGTATTCAAACTCGGCGCGGGAAAGCGGGTATCGGCGTATATCGCACACCCACGATTTTGCCCTGATTTTCAGGGCAAAATAGTGCGCAGTATACGCCGATAAATACGGTAATAGTTCACAGCAGGGCCCATTCCTGCACCCACCAAGAGTAACTGTGAGGACTTACAGTGTCGTGGCATCACCAACACCTAGGGCCCAAGATTATGCAGAGTATATGCGGCAGGCCCCTACTTTCAAACATCCAACTTACTAATGACTCCTACTTGCAAACGGAAGGAGACAACAGGAAGTGAGAGGAAATCTACCCCTAGGAAGGGAAACTCTCTTCTGTAAGAGGTGTCTCCTGTCCACTGATGCTTTATCACAATCCTTGTTTCACAAAAAAAAAAAAAAAAAAAAAAATCATTTGTCATTGAGACAGAAAGTGAGGTGCAATCTTCTGAACAGATGCGCACAGACAGCAAAACAAATGTTACAGGGGTGATAACCCTTCTCTATGTTTTCCAAAAAGCTTAAAAATAGATTTTTTGGCTGAAGCTATACTTTAAAAAAGTACCAATTCAAAATTACAAACAGATTCAAACCTACAGACCACAAGTTTTATTGTTTTTAACCCGGCTGGGTAATAAAGAGCACAGCAAAGAGCACCTGTTGCGGACATTCCTTTACTTCTACAAAATGCATCATGCACCCCTAGGAATTCGGAAGAGCCAGAGGAATCATGCCACCCAAAACAACCAGCAGCTCCTCTGGGGGTAGTGCTACATACTTATCACATTTTTTTTTTAATTTTAAGTTGGAATATGTTGTTTTATTGAGTGTATAACTTATATGTGATGCTGCTACACTTACATTATGCACTGTCCTGTGTCTATGTCCCATGCTGTGGATATTTGCCCTTGCACGTCCTGCTGAGCATAATCACTGTGACAAAAAGGGATGTGAAATCCAAAATATAAGCTTATACTCGCAGGGATATGCAATTAGCGGACCTCCAGATGTTGCAAAACTACAAATCCCATCATGCCTCTGCCTCTGGGTGTCATGCTCATGGCTGTCAGAGCCTTGCTATGCCTCATGGGATTTGTAGTTCTGCAACAGCTGGAGGTCCGCTAATTGCATATCCCCGGCTTATAGTAATAAAAATCATAAAAAAAATTATTATACTGTGAACAAGATCATGGGGATAAATTGGTGAATCTCAGTCAGAAAATTTGAGGTCTCTGTTGTATAGTTATGAGGGAAAAATGTAAAGCCCTTCAGAGAAGGCTGACGCACTGCAGACATATCCGATTAGCAGGTAATCAACTAACTAATTGAGCATTACATATGTGTATGCCTGCTCTCAGCCCAGCCTGTCATCCGACCTGTAACAAGAAGCACTCCTCAATAAGCTGTCAGAATGTATCTGCATCTCTCTCCTCTGACCAGTAGAGGTCGTGTGTTGGCAATAATCTGTTGTGTGACTCAGACTGTGACAACGCCAACATGAGTGTATTGGTGGTTGCTGCAAGTCTCAACTCTCAGCAGCCTAATAATGTCAGGATAAAATCATCTGATAATAGATTCTGCAGAACAATGCATTTTAATAACAACAGTTTTGTGACTCAGTTGCCACGGAGTGTTTCTGAACCTTTTTCCAGTCAATGTACCCTTTAAAATTTTGCACAATCTCAAGGCACTCCATTAAAAAATGTAAAAAAAATAAACTAACCGTGTTAGGCACCTTTCACACGGGCGGCTGTTTTGCCGCAGATAAAAGCATGTTTATGTTTTGCTGGAATTCAAGACTCCAGGCACAGCGATCAGCTGCATTTGTACAGTGCTTTTAGCTGCGGTTGCGTTTAGCCGCGGCACGATATTGAACGGGGATCCGACTTGGATCCTTGCCAATAACAAGCACTGTGTTTGGTATGAATCTTGAGGGGGAACCCCACTCCATATTTCAAATGAAAAAACTTAATGGGTTCCCCCTCCAAGAGCATGCCAGGCCCTTGGGTCTGCTATGGATTTTAAGGGGAACCCCCGTACCCACAGGGCACCCCCCCGCCCCAAAGCACCTACCCCCCCATGTTGAGGGAATGCGGCCTGGTATGGATATGGATGGGGGGTGATCGCTCGTCCCCACCCCCTTTCCTGACCGGCAGGGCTGCTGCTCAGATACGGGTCTGGTTTGTATTTTGGGGGGAACCCCACGCCGTTTTTTCGGCATACGGGGGTTCCCCTTAAAATCCATAGCAGACCCAAGGGCCTGGTATGCTCTTGTTTTTTTATGCCGTTTTTTTATTTGAAATTTGTAGGGCTGTGCAAATTAACTTTTAATTAATCGATTAATCTTTAATTTTTTTGATCGATCAAAATCTTTTTGATCGATCAAAATTCTTTTGATTGGTACTCACCTCTCCGCCGGCTTCTGGGCCTTCAGGGAGTTCCGTCAGAGATCCAGTAACGTCACGGACACCGGTGGGGCTTGCCGTGTCCATCTGAAGGGCTCCTTTGCTGTGCCTTCCTATCTGCATGCCGGCGGGACCTCACTGTCTGAAACACGCAAGGGCTGTTACACTTCCCTCTATCACTTCCCTCTATCAACCTGGAATTCTACAACCATCCACTGGGAGTTGTGATAGTTCCCTTCATGGGACATCTACATGCCGACGGACTGATGTTAACCTCTCCTCATCTGGAATCAGCAGTGGTATCGTTGTACACATTTTTATACTAGTATTATACTTAGCTACATGTTTTTATGACTGCTTTTGGTACCGTTTGGTATTACTCGCACCATTTTTACAGTTTATGTAGCTACATTGATTTTATCTCCAGTGCAATATTTATTTTGTTACCTACTTGAAGACTATAAAAGTTTTAATGCTATTCCCATCGAGCGCTGCCTTTGTGTGTTTTTTGTATCCTGCTATCCATTTATCCAGTTGTTGGTGGCTGCACTGGGAATCAGCCTACAAGAAGGAGATCATCTAAAAGTAGTTGGATCTGTATGTGCGTTATAATTAATCGAAATTAGTCGATTAATCGATTTTAAAAAAACGACTAATCGAACAGAAAAATTTTGATCAGTAACAGCCCTAGAAATTTGGCATGGAGTTTCCCCTCAAGATTCATACCAAACGCAGCTAACACAGTGCACTGCGGTTATGTGCCTGGGGATTTCGCAGCTGGACGCTTTCAGTTCTATTTTTTCTATCCGCACAAAACCGCGGGTAACAAAACCGCAGGTAACCGTAGTGTGTGAATGATGTCATAGGAAAGCATTGTGTGCTTCTAGCTGCGGTAAAATCCGCAGCGAAAAGCACCATTCTATCCGTCCGTGTGAAAGAGGCATTACATAACACAGCAACATCCACACACATAGGATACCAACATTAAAGGTGATTTATTCTTCCAAAGCAAATACAGTAAAACCTTGGATTGCGAGCATAATTCATTCCGGAAACATGCTTGTAATCCAAAGCACTCTTATATTAAAGTGAATTTCCCCATAAGAAATAATGGAAACTCAGATGATTCATTCCGCAACCATTTATTCTAAGTCTTTCAGTTTATAGTCCATATAAAAAGATTATAGCAATGTGATAGGTTGTGTAACCATAAAATGTCTATCCACAAATGGAAGACTCCACAAGGGGATTAGAAGCAAAATCCAGCAGGAGCTACAGAGTATAAAAGAGAAGAGAGGCACCTCTAAGTGTAGCAATATGGTTACATTTAATGAAGGTACCGTGTTTCCCCCGAAAATAAGACCGGGTCTTAAATTAATTTTAGTCACCAAAAACACACTAGGGCTTATTTTCAGGGTAGGGCTTATTTATTTATGGTATAAACAACAAAACAAGTTTGTCGCCAAAGACTGGAAAAGTAATTATACAATAAAAAAATCTAGAAAATTAATCGATGGTTGGCTGCAATAATTAGGAAGATTCTGCCAGGCATTGATCAGCAGCTAAATGGTGTGGCACATCAGGAGTCATGTGAAAATGGTGAGCAGAACAACAATAGTGAAAACAAAGTAATATTTATTGCTATGAACACGTAAAAATTCCAGCAATCCTCTGTGTTGTAAATAATGTAACTGACAAGCAGGATCAGTGTAGTGATGGAATTTACACAGTCAATCTACCTTGCAGTGTACAGCACCTGTCACCCACAGGCACAGCTCCACTGGCAGAGGGAGGGGGCGTATGGAGCCCAGAGGCAGCACGTCTCTGCTATGACATTCTTACCCGGTCCACGGGAGACAGATGTGAAGGGGGAACCGAAGCTGTGGAGGGCTCGGTGGTGTGACTGTGGTATCTCCGCTCCGCTGTGTAGTTTAACTCCACTCACGTGTGCGCCGGCAACTTCCTGGTCGGGACGTCTCGCCGAATCAGGAAAGCAGAGCAGGAACGAGGCTTGGAGAGGGCGGAGGGGATTGGCGGTAGCTCTCCCATTAGCCGAGATCCCTGGCTGATGCGCGCACAGGAGGCAGCATCACCTGGGAGGAGAGAAGATGACCTCCGGCGGGGCAGCAGTGGGTGCAAACACGTTTTTCTTATTTATACCGGTAGCAGCAAAAGGCAAACAGTAACAAGCATTTAAAAAAAAAAATTCACGGAGATTGACTAGGTCTTATTTTCGGGGTAGGGCTTATATTGCAGCCCACCCCAATAATCCAGGTAGGGCTTATTTTCGGGGTAGGGTGTATTTTCGGGGGAAACACGGTACAACATTTAGAAACTTACATGGTTGATTAAAAGAGGCACATCTAAGTTTGCAGGCACCCGGGGTAAAGCTGTCCATCCGCCGGCTCTCACCGCAATCGTGACCAGGAAGACTACAATGCAGTAGAGAAATCTGAAAGTCAGGCTTGAAGAGCTGGAGGAGCACAGCGTGGAAGGGATGACATTGATGGCAGTGCGGGGGATGATCTATGTGGACAGCTTTACCCCAGATGCCTGCATACTTAGATGTGCCTCTTTTAATCATCAACCATGTGAGTTGCTAAATGCTGTACCTTCATTAAATGTAACCATATTGCTACACTTATGCCGCGTACACACAGTAGTTTTTTGTGATGAAAAAAAACGTGATTTTTTTGCATGAAAAAAACGACGTTTTTCAAACTTCATTTTAAAAAATGACGTTCCTACACACCATCGTTTTTTCAAAATGCTCTAGCAAAGCGCGGTTACGTTCAGCACGTACGGCGGCACTCTGTTCCATTCAAGCTCGCGTCATAAAACGTTGTTTTGAAAAACGACATAAAAAATAGAAGCATGCTCGAATTGATGATGTCACACCTACAGCCACATCCCCCTACAGTTAGAAACACATATTAGATCATACATAACCCCTTCAGCGCCCCCTTGTGGTTAACTCCCAAACTGCAATTGTCATTTTCACAGTAAACAATGCATTTTAAATGCATTTTTTGCTGTGAAAATGACAATGGTCCCAAAAATGTGTCAAAATTGTCCGAAGTGTCCGCCATAATGTCGCAGTCATGAAAAAAATCGCTGATCGCCACCATTAGTAGTAAAAAAAAAGAATTAATAAAAATGCAATAAAACTATCCCCTATTTTGTAAACGCTATAAATTTTGCGCAAACCAACCGATAAACGCTTATTGCAATTTTTTTTTACCAAAAAATAGGTAGAAGAATACGTATCGGCCTAAACTGAGGAAAAAATGTTTTTTTTATATTTTTTGGAGGGATATTTATTATAGCAAAAAGTAAAAAATATTGTTTTTTTTTTCAAAATTTTCTCTCTATTTTTGTTTATAGCGCAAAAAAATAAAAACCGCAGAGGTGATCAAATACCACCAAAAGAAAGCTCTACTCGTGGGGAAAAAAAGAGGCCAATTTTGTTTGGGAGCCACATCGTACGACAATTGTGCAATTGTCTGTTAAAGCGACGCAGTGCCGAATCGCAAAACCTGGCCGGGTCCTTTAGCTGCCTAAAGGTCCGGGTCTTAAGTGGTTAAAGCGGTAGTAAACCTGCTGGTTTTTTTTTTTTATATATACCTCATTATGAAATACTTACTTTGGAACGAGGTGTGGGGAACTTACCTGGTCCACGCCAAGGGAGATGTCATCTTGCCTTGGCGTGTCTTCCGGGTATCGCCGCTCCAGCGCTGTGATTGGCTGGAACGGCGATGTCGTCACTCCTGTGCATGCGTGTGGGAGACTTCTTTCCGGCAAGGTCCGGCGGCTGCCGGGCCTTTAGCCGAGGATCCCCGCTGCGAATGCAGCGCTGCAGTCAGCGGCGCATTGTGAGGGGAATATCTCCTAAACCGTACAGGTTTAGGAGATATTCTTTATACCTACAGGTAAGCCATATTATAGGCTTACCTGTAGGTAAAAGTGGTAGTACAGAGTTTACTACGACTTTAATGATCAGCCATTGGCATGGAGAAAAAAAAGCTAAGACAGCCTGAGCCTGTCGTCATGCCGTATTCGCACAGGTACTCGTTGATGGCCCTCTGCTGCATGTATAGCCGCTGCAGCATTGACAAAGTCTAGTTCCACCTGGTGGTCATGTCAAAAAACAAGTGGTTTACGGGCAGGTGGATTTCCAACTGAATTTCAGCCAATGGAGCACTGGCTGTGTATGACCGCCTGAAATGGCTACAGACTCTTCTGCCCAGCTTTAGCACATCTTGCAACCCTGGGTACATATTTAGGAAATGCTGCACCACCAAATTGAGGGCATGTACCAGGCATGGCACATGTGTCAACTTTCCCTGTCTAAGGGCGGACAGTAGGTTTGAGCCATTATCACACACCACCCTTCCTGGCTCCAGCTGGTGTGGTGTGAACCACCTCTGGGCCTGTCCCTGCAGAGCTGCAAGGATCTCTGGTGTGGTTCATATCCCCTAAACACACCAGCTAAAGCACTGAATGGCACCTTTTAGCCTGACTCATGGAATAGCCCTTTAAACGTTTAGGGGGTATGTTCATAGTACAATTCTACAGAGGAGGGCATGGAGGTGGCGGAGGAGGAGAAGGAGGGGGTAGAGCTCACAGGTCTGGCACCATCACCACCAGCTGTATGGAGACATGGGAGCACAGCAAGCTGCAGCCTGAGCCCAGTCCAAGCACCGTTACCCAGTGTGCTGTGAACAAAATATATCATCCCTGCCCATGCATGCTGGACCACGTGTCAGCAGTAAGGCGGATTTTAAAGCTGACTGCCTTGCCCAACAATGCAAGAACATTCCCTTGTACGTGATGGTAGAGAGATGTGAAAAGTAGATAAATGTCTAGAATAGTGTCACCCTGCTGTAGATAAATGTCTAGAATAGTGCCACCCTACTGTATAAAAATATGTAGAATAATGTCACCCTGCCATAGATAAATGTGTATAATAGTGTAACCCTGTTCTATAGATAAATGCCTAGAATAGTGTCACCCTGTTGTATAGATAAATGTCTATAATAGTGTCATCCTGCTGTAGATAAATGTCTAGAATAGTGTCACCCTGCTGTATAGATAAGTGTCTAGAATAGTGTCACCCTACTGTATAGATAAATGTCTAGAATAATGTCATCGTACTGTAGATAAATGTCTAGAATAGTGTCATCCTACTGTACATAAATGTGTATAATTGTGTCACCCTGCTGTAGATAGATTAATGCCTAGAATAGTGTCACCCTACTGTAGATAAATGTGTAGAATAGTGTCACCCACCTGTATAGATAAGTGTCTAGAATAGTGTCACCCTACTGTAGATAGATGCATGACTAGAATAATGTCACCCTGCTGTAGATAAAGGTCTACCTGCTGTAGATAGATAAATGTGTAGACTAGTGTCACCCTACTGTAGATAGATAAATGTGAAGAATAGTTTCACCCAACTGTAGATAGATAAATGTGTAGAATAGTGTCACCCTACTGTAGTTTAGGGTGACCCAACGTCCCCAGTTTCCGGGAATAGTTCCCAGGCTGTCCCTGGAGGTGGTCTGTTCCCGCTTTTGTCCCCGGATTGCAGGGCCGACCCTGAGCATGTACACTGCGAGCTGGAGCTGGTGTCCAGGACCGGCCCTACCATGGGACTGTCTTGGAGGGGGAGGGCAAGCGACGCCGGATAATATAGAGTGGGATCTTCCACTTACCTGGCTGTCAGATGAAGACCCTTCTCCTGGCCCAGTTTCTATGATAAGGCATAACACTGGTGACGTCTAGCACAGGAGGTGAGACTTTGTCTGAGGACAGTGGCGGCGCGGTTAAACAGGAGATTCTGTGTAATACGGCTCCTCTCCTCTGTGATCACAGGTAAGGCAGAGCTGCTGGGCACTGAACAGGCTGGGCACCAAACAGGCTGGGCACCAAACAGGCTGGGCACTTAACAGGTTGGGCACTGAACAGGCTGTGCACAACAAAGGCTGGGTACCGAATAGGCAGAGCTTCTGGGCACTAAACAGGCTGGGCACCAAACAGACAATCAGGCTGGGCACCAAACAAGCTGGGCACTGAACAGGGTGGGTTACTGAACAGGCTGGGAATCAAAAAGGCAGAAGTGCTGGGCACTAAACAGGCTTGGCACTAAACAGGCTGTGCACTGAACAGGATGTGCACCGAACAGGCTGGACACTCAACAGACTGGGCAATAACCAGGCTGGGCACTAAACAGGCTGGGCACTGAACAGGCTGGGCACCAAAAAGACTGGGCACTAAACAGGCTGGGCACTGAACAGGTTGGGCACCAAATAGGCAGAGCTACTTGCCACTAAAAAGGCTGGGCACTAAAAAGGCATGGTACCGAACAGGCTGGACACCGAACAGGCTGGGCACTGAACAGACTGGGCACCGAATAGATTGGGCACCTGTAACGGTCACCACCGTTTACGATATTCCATCAACCACGACAGCTTATTTGACACTCCACAATCCAACAGACACGATCCATACCAATTCCCCAGAAATAACGAGACAAGCTCCGTTCTCTGAGTCAAAATGTATGAATGAATCTTTAATGGTATCTCTCAGCTTTTTATGCAGTTACAGGCATGTTACAGGGACAATGAAACTCTCCACCCACACAGCACACAATGGGGGGGCTTCAATACACCTTCATTTAGACAATGACATCCAGTTGAGCTAATCATTAGTCATCCCCCAGACGTCCTGTCTCCGCAATTAGAGGAGGTAATTACTACAGCTTGACAAGTCACATTCCACATACAAAACAGTGTTATTAGCATATGTAGCGCTACCCCCAAAAGGAGCCACTGATTGATTTGGGATCTACTCTCTTTTGGCTTAGCTCACCCCTGTTTAACTAGCTCGAACCCTCCCTTGACACATCAGAAGTCTGGTGAATGAGATATTGTGACCTCTGCTGGGCTGGGGTCACAATAGGAGGCACACAATACACAGTGACAATATAGCAATAAAATTACCTGCGGTTATGGACGGTCTCTCCAGACGAGGAAAAAAATACACTCCACACAGTGAATATATTTAAATATAAGGGCCCAGATTCACGTACCTGGGCGCATCTTTGTGCGGGCGTAGCGTATCCTATTTACGCTACGCCGCCGCAACTTAGACAGGCAAGTGCAGTATTCACAAAGCACTTGCTCCGTAAGTTGCGGCGGCGTAGCGTAAATGGGCCGGCGTAAGCCCGCGTAATTCAAAGTAGGCTGGTAGGGGGCGTGTTGTATGTAAAAGAATCGTGACCCCACGTAAATGACGCGCCTAACGAACGGCACCTGCGCGCGCATGCTCAGTATCACGTCGAATTTTCTCCGTAAATTACGCCGGCTCAATGCTTAGTCGATGTGAATGTAACCTACGCCCATCCCCATTCACGTACGACTTACCCAAACTACGTAAAATACGACGCTGTTCTGATGTTTCCAACATCCATACCTTAACATGACTTACCCCTGCTTTATGAGGGGTAAAGTTACGCCGGTCGTACGCCTTACGTAAACAGCGTATTTTAAGTCTGTGTGGAGATGTCACATGTTCCAATAACACAGGGCATTGTGGGAAGTGTAGTCTGTTTCTCCTAAGAGTCAATGGAGTCCATATCTCCTGCTACTTGCAGTCCCACAATGCATAACTTCCTTAAAAGGTATCTTACATATTTACAAATGTGGATAAAGTTCCAGTGGGGATGACCTGTCATAAGGCTCAGACAGGATGACCCCACTACACATACATAATGAAAGGTCTTAGGAGCAGACCTAAAAGCTAGACATCTGACCTTTTACAGACTGAATTAGCATCACACAATGGAATGTCTAGGAGCAGCCCCAATTAACACCTCAAAAACATGTGTCCTCACATTGAATGAAAACACTCCACTGACCTGGTGGGGTCAGAATAACCACTTGTAATATCTCAAGATACCCTGCAACATGAATTATCAGTAATGTCCCATCTCATGTAATTTATAATTAATATTTCACAGTCATCCTATGCCCAAAAGGGGCACAGGATGGCCCTAGACCCAAGAGTCATTAGTGACGCTGGCACAGGAGTACCCCACATCCTTCAAAAGTCTCTGGTTGTCACGGGTCATTCTGTTACAGCACCGAACAGGCTGGGCATCGAATAGGCAGAGCTGCTGGGCAACAAAAAGGCTGTGCACCGAACAGGCAGAGCTGCTGGGCACAGAACAGGTTGGGCACTGTAAAGGCTGGGCTGATGGGCACTGAACAGGCGGGACACTGAACCAGTTGGGCACTGAACAGGCTGGGCTTCTGGGTACTGAACAGGCTGGGCACTAAACAGGCTGGGCACTGAACAGGCTGGGCTGCTGGGCACTAAACAAGCTGGGCTGCTGGGCACTGAATAGGCTGGACACTGAACAGACTGGGCTGCTGGGCATTGAACAGGCTGGGCTGCTGGGCAATGAATAGGCTGGGCTGCTGGGTACTGAACAGGCTGGGCACTAACAGGCTGGACTGCTGGGCATTGAACAGGCTGGGCTGCTGGGCACTGAATAGACTGGGCTGCTGGGCACTGAACAGGCTGGACACTGAACAGGCTGGGCACTGAACAGACTGGGCACTGAACAGGCTGGGCACCAAATCGGCAGAGCTGCTGGGCACAGAACAGGCTTGGCACTGAATAGTCAGAGCTGCTGGGCACTGAACAGGCTGGGCTCCTTGGCACTGAAAAGGCTGGGCTGCTGGGCACTGAAAAGGCTGGACACTGCAGGCTGGGCACTGAACAGGCTGGGCTGCTGGGCACTGAACAGGCTGGGCTGCTGGGCAATGAAAAGGCTGGGCTGTTGTGCACTGAATAGGCTGGGCTGCTAGGCACTGAACAGGCTGGACTGATGGGCACTAAACAGGCTGGGCTGCTGGGCACTGAACAGTCTGGGCACTGAACAGGCTGGGCTGCTGGGCACTGATTAGGCTGGGCTGCTGTGCACTGAACAGGCTGGACTGCTGGGCACTGAATAGATAGATAAGTGTCTAGAATAGTGTCACCCTGCTGTAGATAGATAAATGTGTAGAATAGTGTCACCCTGCTGTAGAGATAAGTGTGTAGCATAGTGTCACCCTGCTGTATAGATAAATGTCTAGAATAGTGTCACCTTGCTGTAGATAGATAAATGTCTAGAATAGTGTCACCCTGCTGTATAGATAAATCTCTAGAATAGTGTCACCCTGCTGTAGATAGATAAATGTCTAGAATAGTGTCACCCTGCTGTAGATAGATAAATGTCTAGAATAGTGTCACCCTACTGTAGATAGATAAATGTCTAGAATAGTGTCACCCTACTGTAGATAGATAAATGTCTAGAATAGTGTCACCCTGCTGTAGATAGATAAATGTCTAGAATAGTGTCACCCTAATGTATAGATAAGTGTGTAGAATAGTGTCACCCTGCTGTATAGATAAGTGTGTAGCATAGTGTCACCCTACTGTAGATAGATAAATCTCTAGAATAGTGTCACCCTGCTGTAGATAGATAAATGTCTAGAATAATGTCACCCTGCTGTAGATAGATAAATGTAGAATAGTGTCACCCTGCTGTATAGATAAATGTCTAGAATAGTGTCACCCTGCTGTAGATAGATAAATCTCTAGAATAGTGTCACCTTACTGTATAGATAAGTGTGTAGAATTGTGTCACCCTGCTGTAGATAAATCTCTAGAATAGTGTCACCCTGCTGTATAGATAAGTGTGTAGAATAGTGTCACCCTGCTGTAGATAGATAAATGTGTAGAATAGTGTCACCCTACTGTAGATAGATAAATCTCTAGAATAGTGTCACCCTGCTGTATAGATAAGTGTGTAGAATAGTGTCACCCTGCTGTATAGATAAATCTCTAGAATAGTGTCACCCTGCTGTAGATAGATAAATGTCTAGAATAGTGTCACCCTGCTGTAGATAAATCTCTAGAATAGTGTCACCCTGCTGTATAGATAAATGTCTAGAATAGTGTCACCCTGCTGTAGATAGATAAATCTCTAGAATAGTGTCACCCTGCTGTAGATAGATACATCTCTAGAATAGTGTCACCCTAATGTATAGATAAGTGTGTAGAATAGTGTCACTCTGCTGTATAGATAAATGTCTAGAATAGTGTCACCCTGCTATAGATAAATGTCTAGAATAGTGTCACCCTGCTATAGATAAATGTCTAGAATAGTGTCACCCTGCTGTAGATAAATCTCTAGAATAGTGTCACCCTGCTGTATAGATAAATGTCTAGAATAGTGTCACCCTGCTGTATAGATAAATGTCTAGAATAGTGTCACCCCGCTGTAGATAGATAAATCTCTAGAATAGTGTCACCCTGCTGTAGATAGATACATCTCTAGAATAGTGTCACCCTAATGTATAGATAAGTGTGTAGAATAGTGTCACTCTGCTGTATAGATAAATGTCTAGAATAGTGTCACCCTGCTATAGATAAATGTCTAGAATAGTGTCACCCTGCTATAGATAAATGTCTAGAATAGTGTCACCCTGCTATAGATAAATGTCTAGAATAGTGTCCCCCTGCTGTATAGATAAGTGTGTAGCATAGTGTCACCCTGCTGCAGGGATGGACTGGCCATTGGGACTACAGGGAGTTTCCCGGTGGGCCGATGGCTCAGTGGGCCGGCTTCAGTAACAGCGGACCGCCTCCCCCATCCTCTCCTTTGTCTCTCCCTTCCCGCAGCGCTCACCTCCTCTCCCTCCCTGCAGCGCTCACCTGGGGGGCACAAGGAAGCAGAGGGAGGACCAGAGGAGCAGGGGGGACGACAGAGGAGCATGGGGGAGGGGACAGACAGCTGACTCAACAGCTATGGCCTGGGAGTTACTCACTTCTGCCTAATCTTGTCCCATAAGGGGGGGCACCAAACTGATTCTTTGCCCCGGGTGAAATAATGTCTAGCTTCCCCACTGGTACTGCCTATAAGAGTACCAGTACCAGACGTTCTACTCTAAAAAAGTAGAACAGCTAGTGGCTAGTGAAGAGGGAGAGGGGGCTTTGGTGGCCGGGAGGGGGGGTGCGGGAGTTGTCCCGCCACCATGGGAGAGACCTGTCAAAGTGGGCCAGTCTGGATGAAGTCCAGGGCCAAATTGTTGTCCCAGTCCAGCCCTGCCCTGCTGTATAGATAAGTGTGTAGCATAGTGTCACCCTGCTGTATAGATAAGTGTGTAGCATAGTGTCACCCTGCTGTATAGATAAGTGTGTAGCATAGTGTCACCCTGCTGTATAGATAAGTGTGTAGCATAGTGTCACCCTGCTGTAGATAGATAAATCTCTAGAATAGTGTCACCCTGCTGTATAGATAAGTGTCTAGAATAGTGTCACCCTGCTGAAGATAGATAGATGTCTAGAATAGTGTCACCCTGCTGTATAGATAAGTGTGTAGCATAGTGTCACCCTGCTGTATAGATAAGTGTGTAGCATAGTGTCACCCTGCTGTATAGATAAGTGTGTAGCATAGTGTCACCCTGCTGTATAGATATGTGTGTAGCATAGTGTCACCCTGCTGTATAGATAAGTGTGTAGCATAGTGTCACCCTGCTGTATAGATAAGTGTGTAGCATAGTGTCACCCTGCTGTATAGATAAGTGTGTAGCATAGTGTCACCCTGCTGTAGATAGATAAATCTCTAGAATAGTGTCACCCTGCTGTATAGATAAGTGTCTAGAATAGTGTCACCCTGCTGAAGATAGATAGATGTCTAGAATAGTGTCACCCTGCTGTATAGATAAGTGTGTAGCATAGTGTCACCCTGCTGTATAGATAAGTGTGTAGCATAGTGTCACCCTGCTGTATAGATAAGTGTGTAGCATAGTGTCACCCTGCTGTATAGATAAGTGTGTAGCATAGTGTCACCCTGCTGTATAGATAAGTGTGTAGCATAGTGTCACCCTGCTGTATAGATAAATGTCTAGAATAGTGTCACCCTGCTGTATAGATAAGTGTGTAGCATAGTGTCACCCTGCTGTATAGATAAATGTCTAGAATAGTGTCACCCTGCTGTAGAGAACGTGCAGCTTTAGTGCTGTGACTCCAGCAGAGAACGCAGGCCGCCCCCTTCTTCTTCTTCTCTGACACATGGAAAGTCTTAATTATAATTTAAATGTCACCTCTTTAATTGTTAGGAAGTCTTCACTTTATAACCTCCCACTAATTGCACTGCACATTGGATGTAATTTATTAATCATATGTTGAAGCAGCGGGGGAGAATGGATTCCGACTGTTACATTGTATTCTGAGGAATCTATTGTTCCCCTCCACTAATCTCCAGTGTTATAAATAGGCGGCTGGCTGTGCTGGGCTTTCCTCCCTGCATGTATTATCCTGGCGATCAGACATTGTATTCATCTGATGGTGGTGTGTAGGGAGGGCTGGTGATGACAAGGTGTCCCCAGAGTAGGGACTCTCCGTGTGAAGACAGGGGCAGTGTACAGACACGGCTAGTGCACAGAAGTTGTCAGCAACAGTTTGTAGGGAGGGGGGGGGGAGCTCTGACAACGTCATTGATTGCCAGCCCCCCGCCTCCTCCAGGCAGATGGAAAAGTCCTTATAATAAGAAGGTCCCTGGCTGTGTGTCTCCTCCTCCCCATCTCGCTGGGGCTCCACCTTATCCAAACAAGTCCGTGCTGTTCACTGATCTGTTCAGCACCGGGGACAGCTACCTCCAGACACACAAAGGGACTGGGATCAGCGATCTTCTGCATAGTGGTCCTCAACATAGTGGTCCTCAACAGTGATCCTCAGCAGTGATCCTCAACATAGTGATCCTCAGCAGTTATCCTCAACATAGTGATCCTCAGCAGTGATCCTCAACATAGTGATCCTCAACAATAATCCTCAACATAGTGATCCTCAACATAGTGGTCCTCAGCAGTGATCCTCAACATAGTGATCCTCAGCAGTGATCCTCAGCAGTGGTCCTCAGCAGTGATCCTCAACAGTGATCCTCAACATAGTGATCCTCAGCAGTGATCCTCAACAGTGATCCTCAACAGTGATCCTCAACATAGTGATCCTCAGCAGTGGTCCTCAGCAGTGATCCTCAACATAGTGATCCTGAGCAGTGGTCCTCAACATAGTGATCCTCAGCAGTGGTCCTCAGCAGTGATCCTCACTATAGTGATCCTCAGCAGTGATCCTCAGCAGTGATCCTCATCATAGTGGTCCTCAGGATTCAGTCTCTTCCTTGCCAGCCATTGACTGCCAGGCTTACAGGAGGGGAGAGAAGAACTCTGGGCAGGAGAGACAAGGTAAGACACACTACTCACTTCTCTGCCAGTGTGATTGAAAGTCCTGGATGATGTGCACTGTGCCTTTCCCAGGACTTGCCTTACAGATCTATTATTTAGAATGCACATATTATGTGTCGGATTATGAGTTGGGTGGGGGTTTAATAAGACTCAATGCCTGTAGCTAATATGGCAGTGTTTACACAGTTCTATGTGCTGCTGGGTGTGCCTTCCCACCAGGCTAAGACAAGAATCAATGATGTGCAAAGTGCATTAACCCTTGTACTAACCCTTTTTCTGACAGCTAAAAAGCAATGAAAGCGGGTTGCTGCGGGTCACTGCAGGTTGCACCCGTCGACGTTGGCCTTTTTTTACTGTCGTACATCGGTTGGAGATGACAAGTGTGTGTTTACTGTATCAGCGTCTTTAATAAATATGTGTTTGCTGATAGGCAACCTGTGGTTCTCCACTTGTAGCACAGCTACCAGCCAAGGATTGCCAAGGGATTCCTGGTGCTGGAAGTTTCACACCTGCCACAGAGGTAGGCTGAGACCTGCAGCTTCTCCAGCAACCCAGCATGTACCATTCTGGATACGCTTTGTCTTATTAGTAAAGATAACTGCCATTTTTGTTGGCATTGACAATGTGATGAGGGATAGTACATTACACCTAATGCATGGGATACACACAGGCTTTACAGGTAATCTGTCTCTCTCAAAGAATATCCATCACTAGTCTAACGTGACACCGACCTTTCTGATTGGTAGATTATGTCATTAACCCCAGAGGAGCTTTACCTGCCGCTTTTCCCATGGCGCTGCTGTGCGTACGTGGTGAGGCCAGCAAGGAGGAAAGAGATCTTCAAAGTTGGTTGCTTGATAACATCATATTGAGTCGCTCCTTGTATGCTATTTAATAGCAGAAGATTGTGGTTATAAAGCAAGACACAATCAGCGCAATATCTCTTTGTACACTCCCCACTTGCGAAATTGCCACTGACACAATAAAGTGATTTCACAACACTTCAAAATGATATAGAACAGGGGTCTCAAACTGGCGCCCCCTCTTGCAAAACTACAAGTCCCATGAGGCAATGCAAGTCTGACAGTCACAAGCATGACTACGTCAGGTAAAGGCATGATGGAACTTGTAGTTCCGCAGCAGCTTGAGGACCACCAGTTTGAGACCCCTGATTTAAAAGATTGTGGTTGACTGTGATACATTAACGTGAAACATAAGACGAATGCTAACTAAGATACACTGTTAATATTGAGGTCAAATTTCAATTTAGTTTTAGTCATAGGCCCAGATTCTCAACCGAGATACGACGGCGTATCTCCAGATACGCCGTTGTATCTCTGCGTTGAGCCGTCGTATCTATGCGACTGATTCTTAGAATCAGTTACGCATAGATATCCATTAGATCCGACAGGCGTAAGTCTCTTACGCCGTCGGATCTTAAGTGCATTTTTTTTTTTGGCCCGCTAGGTGGCGCTTCCGTTGAAATCCGCGTTGAGTATGCAAATTAGCTAGATACGCGAATTCCCGAATGTACACGCGGCCGAAGCAGTAAAGTTACAATGTTTACGTTAGGCTTTTCCCGGCGTAAAGTTGCCCCTGGGTCTATGAGTCGCAGCCAATGTTAAGTATGGCCGTCGTTCCCGCGTCGAAATGTTAAAAAGTTACTTTGTTTGCGTAAGTCGTCCGTGAATGGGGCTGGATGTCATTTACGTTCACGTCGAAACCAATGACGTACTTGCAACATCATTTAGAGCAAAGCACACTGGGATATTTTACGGACGGCGCATGCGCAGTTCGTTCGGCGCGGGGACGCGCTTCATTTAAATGATACAGGCCCCCTACCCGCCGAATTTGAATTCCACCAGATGATTTACGCTACGCCGCCGCAACTTTACAGGCAAGTGCTTTGTGAGTAAAGCACTTGCCTGAAAAACTTGCGGCGGCGTAACGTAAATGAGATATGTTACGCCTGCATAATTTTGCGCCAATGTGCGTGAATCTGGGCCATAGTCTTTTGACTAAAATGCCATTTTTAGTTTTAGTTGTATTTTAGTCATCTCAATTGTTTTAGTCGTATTTTAGTCATACCAATTGTTTTAGTTTTAGTCGTATTTTAGTTGACTAAAAATACCAGTACATTTTTTTAAATCTGATTTTATTTTTTATTTTTTATTTCCTTTTACATTACAAACATATACAAATAAACATAACAACCAACAATAAAAAAACTTTTTTTTCATTATTATCAAGTATACCAAATACTCCAAAAATATCCAGGGCAACTGATACACTATATAAAAAGTTAAAGTGGAGGTTCACCCGGAAATGTTAATTTTTAACATTAGATTGAGGCTCATTTTGTCAAGGGGAATCGGGTAGTTTTTTTAAAATCGAAGCAGTACTTACCGTTTTAGAGAGCGATCTTCTCCGCCGCTTCCGGGTATGGGCTGCGGGAATGGGAGTTCCTATTTGATTGACAGTCTTCCGACAGACTTCCGACGGTCGCATCTATCGCGTCACGATTTTCCGAAAGTAGCCGAACGTTGGTGCGCAGGCGCCGTATAGAGCCGCACCGACGTTCGGCTTCTTTCGGCTACTTGTGACGCCATGTATGCGACCGTCGGAAGCCTGTCGGAAGACTGTCAATCAAATAGGAACGCCCAGTCCCGAAGACCATACCCGGAAGCGGCGGAGAAGATCTATCTCTAAAACGGTAAGTACTGCTTCGTTTTTAAAAAAAATACCCGATTCCCCTTGACAAAATGAGCATAAATCTTATGTTAAAAATGTTTTTTCAGGTGAACTCCCGCTTTAGATTAAATAGGTCAACCTGCTCCTGTAGTCCCTCCCTGCTCCTGTAGTTGACTAAAATCTCCAGTACCCACCTGAACTTCCATTTCTCTTGGAGCTCCGCCTCTTTGTTAGAGCCCCAGCCCTCTTAAGCCGCGTACACATGATCAGTCCATCCGATGAGAACGGTCTGAAGGACCGTTGTCATCGGTTAACCGATGAAGCTGACTGATGGTCCGTCGTGCCCACACACCATCGGTTAAATAACCATTTGTGTCAGAACGCGGTGACGTAAAACACAACGTTGTGCTGAAAAAATCGAAGTTCAATGCTTCCAAGCATGCGTCGAATTGATTCTGAGCATGCGTGGATTTTTAACCGATGGTCGTGCCTACTAACAATCGGTTTTGACCTATCGGTCAGGAATCCATCGGTTAAGTTTAAAGCAAGTTGTTTTTTTTTTTTTTTAACCAATTGTTAAATAACCTATGGGGCCCACACACGATTGGTTTTGACCGATGAAAACGGTCCATCAGACCATTGTCCTCTGGTTAACCTATGGTGTGTACGAGGCCTTACTCTAATGGAAAGCTGTGTTGGTTGAGAGGTGCAGGCTCCTTCTGTCTACCTGCTGCCTGGGAGTTCTGAAACGATGATCTGCAAACCACAGAAGAGGAACTCCTCTGTCAGATTTATGTTTGTCTGAATGTGATGTGGTGAGTGTTTACCCTCCCAGCAAGGTAGCAGTGCTTAGCACTGTGTAAAAAAAAGCCTCCCCAGACTGTCCAGTTCTTTTTCTGCACTCCCTTGTTCCCATTTACTTCCCTATCCCCACTTGCAGAGCATCTCAACATCCCCAAAGTATAATGCAATCTGCCCTGTGCACTCCCTCAATTCCGTTTACTTCCCCATCCCCACATACAGGTCACCTCCCCATCCCCAAAATATAATGCACCCTACCCTGTGCACTCACTCAATCCCATTTACTTCCCTATCCCCACATACAGGTCACTTCCCCATCCCCAAAATATAAGGCACCCTACCCTGTGTACTCACCCGCTCCCATTTTCTTCCTCATCCCCACATACAGGTCACCTCTCCATCCATAAAGTGTAATGCAACCTACCCTGTGCACTCACTCAATCCCATTTACTTCCCCATCCCCACATACAGGTCACCTCCCCATCCCCGAAATATAAGGCACCCTGCCCTGTGTAGTCCCTCACTCCAATTTTCTTCCCCATCCCCACATACAGGTCACCTCTCCATCCATAAAGTGTAATGCAACCTACCCTGTGCACTCACTCAATCCCATTTACTTCCCCATCCCCACATACAGGTCACCTCCCCATCCCCAAAGTGTAATGCACCCTACCCTGTGCTCTCCCTCACTCCCATTTACTTCCCCATTCCCACATACAGGTCACCTCTCCATCCATAAAGTGTAATGCAACCTACCCTGTGCACTCCCTCACTCCCATTTACTTCCCCATCCCCACATACAGGTCACCTCCCCATCCCCAAAATATAAGGCACCCTGCCCTGTGTACTCCCCTGCTCCCATTTTCTTCCTCATCCCCACATACAGGTCACCTCTTCATCCATAAAGTGTAATGCACCTTGCCCTGTGCTCTCCCTCACTCCCATTTGTTTCCCCATCCCCACATACAGGTCACCTCCCCATCCCCAAAATATAATGCACCCTACCCTGAGCTCTCCCTCACTCCCATTTACTTCCCCATTCCCACATACAGGTCACCTCCCCATCCCCAAAGTGTAATGCAACCTACCCTGTGTACTCCCTCACTCCCATTTACTTCCCCATCCATACTTGCAGCCTTGCATTACAGACAATAGAGTTTACTTTTTTTTTTAAGTTGCACTTGTCAAAAAGCATATTTTATCTTTATTTTTGTCCTGGTCACTCGTTTTTTCATTATTCAGAGATTTGCCCGAATTACAGGATAAACAAATGCTCCGAATGACGAAACGAAATTCGTCCAGATTTCTGAAATTCAAATTGAAATTCAAATCAAGTTTTACATCAAATTCCAGTCGAATTCGAACTGTAAACATGTTTTGAAATCAAAGACTGTGTGTGTTATTAGATACCATTTTGAAATATTGCTGTTTTAGTTAAGCCAAAGGTGATTTAAAGCGGCTCTTCAGTAATTTGTTTATCTTTCCATCTATTAAACCTTGCGTCCTTCTTGTTTTAACTTTGGATAGTAATTTTTTTTTGTAAATATCTTATACAGCCCACTTCCTGTTTCTTGTCTGGTAAAAAGCCTAGGCTTATGGCATCATGCACAGCTCTCTCTCACTCTGGAGAGAGTTTGTCAGGAAGGGAGTAGGTGAGTCATAAGAGGGCCAATGAGAGCTGCAGACCTGGAGGTGGGCCTTTGTGTAAATCCAGGAAGTGAACAGGCAGCAGCTTCAGCTGCCCACAGTTAAAATGGTTGCAGCCAGACTCAGTGGAGGGAGATTTCTGCAGCATATTTGGCAAGTACACTGACAACGGCATCAGGGCTCAGCAGCCCTGATATATCGTGGTCAGTGTACAGTGGAAGGACAAAGCCAGGCAGGATCAGACAGGTATTACAGGTGATAAAGGGGGGAAAATGACACAGCACAAGCACTTTGCTATAGAACATGCTTTAAGGGAACAGGATCAGTTTTTTTGGGGGTTAACAAACGTTTAAGAGAGAAGCGATTAACTACTTGTCGACCAGCTCACGCACATTTACGTTGGCAAAGTGGCTCCTTCCCGCGAATCGCCATACCTGTACAGCGGTTCCTTTAAGAGCCATAGCAGGCACGCGTCGTTGCTGCTGTGCCTGCATTTCATGCAGGAAAAAGGTTCCTGTACCATTTTTTTTTTAAATGCAGCTGGAGGGAAATCGCATGGTGCTTTTTTAGCATACCTTATGCCCTGTACACACGAGCGGAATTTTCATCGAAGAAAAGTTTAATGTTTTTTCCGACGGAATTCCGCTCAAGCTCGGCTTGCATACACACGGTCACACAAAAGTTCTCAAAACTTTTGAGCGGTAAGAACACAGTGACGTACAACACTACGACGAGGCGAGAAAAAGAAGTTCAATGCTTCCGAGCATGCGTCGAATTGTTTCCAAGCATGCATGTTTTTTTTTCCTGTCGGAATTCCATACAGACGAACGGATTTTCCAATAGGAATTTTTTCCATCGGAAAATTGAGAACCTGCTCTATATCTATAAGTCCGATGGAAATTCCGACAGAAAAAGTCTGATGGGGCATACAGTACACACGGTCAGAATATCCAACGAAAAGCTCCCATCTGACTTTTTCCATCGGAAAATCCGATCATGTGTACGCGGCATAACAGTCAGCTTCTGACAAACCAGGAGAACTATATCCAGATCAAAATTCGGCCAGTCCCTTCTGAACCAGCCATATTTCGATCTGTGTGCTCCCAGCTTTAGAGACAACTAGTTTTACCTTTATTAATTTCCGTGCTGTTACTCTCTGGCAGCCTCTTTGCAGAAACTTCCTATCTAAGTGCTCACTTTACAGTGATGGTCTGGTTTCCTGATGAATACAGCAATGCATAATGTGTGTTAAAGTGGGACTTCTTGTCTCCATTAGAAGGACAGAGGGATGTCACTCAATAACAGGAAGTACCTGAACTATGATCTCCCTCTAGTAGAATTTAGTTTGAAATTTTTCATTTTAACCACTTCAATGACCAGGCCATTTTTTGCAATACGCTTTTACTGACATCGTGCAACGCTGTACCCAAACAAAATTTACATCCTTTTTTTCCCATAAATAGAACTTTCTTTTGGTAGTATTTGATCATCCCTGCGGTTTTTATTTTTTGCGCTATAAACAAAAAAAGAGTGACGATTTTGAAAAGAACACAATGGCCCAGATTCACAGAGAGCAAGGCGCACATTACGCCACCGTAGAGCACACACCGTACGGCACTCCAACGTAGCGCGGAGAGGCAAGCATTGCATTCAGCAAGCCAGTGCTCCCAACGCTGCGCCAGCGTGGCGTGGGTTTCGAAGGCGCACGCCGGCGTAGGTGGAAGTGGGCGTCACGCCCACTTCCACCTACGCCGGCGTGCGCCTTCGAAACCCACGCCACGCTGGCGCAGCGTTGGGAGCACTGGCTTGCTGAATGCAATGCTTGCCTCTCCGCGCTACGTTGGAGTGCCGTACGGTGTGTGCTCTACGGTGGCGTAATGGGGTCACCCCATGCAAATGATGGGCCGAGCGCCAGACAGGTACGTATCACGAACTGCTCATGCGCCGTGACGTGGACGCATGCACAGCACCCCCCTGCACCTGCTCACAACCACGCCGGCACAACTGCCTAAGCTACGCCGGATCACTGCGTATGCCGTGAACATAACGTACGCCCAGCCAGACACACGTCCAATGCACAATACGCCGGTTCGTGTTCCCTGGTGCAGACCTGTCTGTTGCACCTCATTTATGGGGAATAACTTTACGCCGGACGTACAACTTACGCGCATCTCGCGTAGCATGCGCCGGGCACACGCACGTTCATGAATCGGCGTATTTCCCTCATTTGCATGTTTGAATGGCTAATCAATGGGAGCAGCACCATGCGCCCAGCCCATATGTGCGCCCACCCTACGCCGGCGTGTGCAAGCTGCGTCGGCGGGGTGTAGCCTGTTTTTAGGTGCATGTTGGTTCGTAGGTCTGCCGCACACATACGCCGGCACACATTGGCACTTACGTCGGCGTAACGTGTTATATGTCAGCGTAAGTGCTTTGTGAATCTGGGCCATAATTTTGTACTTTTTGCTTTTAATAAATATCCCCATATTTTTTTTTTAAAAAGCAAGGTTTTTCCTCAGTTTAGGCCGATATGTATTCTTCTACATATTTTTGGTAATAAAAATCACAATAAGTGTATATTGACTGGTTTGTGCAAAAGTTATAGCGTCTACAAAATAGGGGATAGATTTATGGAATTTTTATTATTATTATTATTTTTTACTAGTAATGGCGGCGATCTGCGATTTTTATCGGGACCTCAACATTATGGCGGACACATGGGATACTTTAGACACATTTTTGGGACAATTGACAATTATACAGCGAACACTGCTATAACGGATTAGTGTATAAATGTCACTGGCAGGGAAGGGGTTAACACTAGGGGGCGATCAAGGGGTTAACTGTGTTCCCTAGTATGTGTTCTAACTGTGGGGGGGGGAAAGGGATTGACTATAGGAGATGATAGATCATTGTTCCTAGCTATTAGGAACTCACAATCTGTCTGTTTACACACACATGTTCCTGTTCTGCCTCTCCTGCCCGCGATCACGCTTGGCCGGGGGAAGCCGCCGGCCACGAGCATTGACACCCCTGCAGTGCAGCTGCACTGCTTAAAGGAGCCGACGTAGATACGATGGCCTGTGGGATTGTGCCGACCTGCCACAGTATAATAAATAGTTAATAAAGCTGCGCTATAATCAAAAAAGTGAAATTATATATATAAATATATATAAAGTGACCAGTCAGTCCATAAAAAATATAGTATAGGTGTGTGTACACTGCCAAATAATGTATATTAGTCCATAAACCACAAATGTGTAGACATAGGGTGGTCCTTCTCAACACCAAACAGACTTGTGCACAGGGGTCAAGTCCTGGGGAAAAAAGTGTGGGAACTCCCACCCAAGATCCACTCCCCCACCAAAAAAAAAAAAATGATACGCTCATATGCATAATTACTAAACCGCATGTTTTAATTACTAGAAGCAAGTTCTTTCTAAATCCCGCGATAACTCGTGGCAGACCTCCGCAATGTCTCCTGGGAACAATGACAAAAGCTCCCAGGAGACATTGCGGCATCGAGGAAGTGACGGAATACCCACACACTACCCGATGAATCCATATACAGGAAGCGGCCAGTAACATAAAGGATTACTAAGGTTCACCTGCTCTTGACAGTGACTCAAGCTGGGCATCGCCGCTTAGTGAAGGATTGGCTCGGCTGCTCTCAGCTGCTCTAGTCCTGCAAAGGGAACTGAGTTCCTGCTGTGAAAAAAGTGCAGGAACTCCGTTCCCACGCGTTCCCGCAGGACTTGAGCCCTGCTTGTGCACCTCTACCAAATAAAGTGCAGGCTTACTGGAAGGCAAGCTGTATAAGCTTGCGGCTATAAGCCAAGCCAAGGCCTTTCATCCAGGAGGATGAGGAGCAGCAACTCAGGATATATGGAGGTAAACCACAGCAGATAGCCAGGGATGATCAATCGCTCCATAGTCACGAACGTGAACCAATCCTTTACCCAAAAATGAAAAGGAACTTGACATTGTTACGATCATGTAATTTTATATACTTGCACCTTGACTAGACTGTATTTCCCCGACCAACATGGTGAAATTATATTACATCCCACATTTTTCATGTGGTTTTATTAGCTAACATTTATTAGATAACTTTCCTTATCCCCAAATTGTCTATTATCTACCATTATGATCCATGTATCCCTAACCTTGTTATTTAGATTATTGTTCTAATGTTCACCCTCATTGCCTCGGGAATATCAGTCTTTGTCTACAGGTGTAATTTATTGGTGATCCTTTCCCATACCATTTTTTAATTCTCTTCATATATACCAACCTACTGCATTCCAACTTAGCTACCTTGTTATCTTAAACAACTATGGGCATTATATAAATATACTTTTGTATCACTTTGTCCCAATTCTGGGACTATTCACAATGTATCACTTCGGTTAGTTTTATATTTACACCTAAACAACCGTTCTCTCTTTCACCCTTTCTATTCTCATCACCTTCACTTATTCAATTAACATTCACCACAAGACATTATAATTATCTAATTATTATGATTAAATTACTATGGCTCAAATTTAAGCACATCCTGGGTTCTGTGCAATAGGGGATATCAGTCTTGGTTGTCCCATGAGGCTTAGCCTCCCCAGTTTCTTAATTTTCACTTTAATTTTTATCTTCACCACCCAATTGCACTAAATCACATGTTTCCTTTTATTTATCCCCCGCCCTCTTGCAGGTTCTTTTTTGCAATGGCAGCTGTCATTATTGATCAATATTCTAGGTCGCCATAAATTATCAATCATGTCTGTGGGATTCATACCCCCACTTATTATATTTACCCCCTTGTTTTTTACTGTATTATCAATGTTTTTTATTCTTGTTATCATATTACCCCTTGAGTGCATTGTGTGCGGTCCCTGGGTGCCCGCGCTTCCCCACTGCGGCGGACATGTGTTTCCCCTGGAGGGGGTGTGTTCCCCCCCCCCCACTCTCTCTTGCTCCCCCGGCTGGGCGTCCAGCCCGCTGGCCCAGGTGGAGCGCGCTTGCACAGGAGGGCTAATTGCGCACCTGTGCAGTGCGGGGAAACTGACCCGGTGACGTCACGGCGCCGCCAAACGGCGGCGTCGGTGATGTCTCCGGGTTGGGGTAGCTCATTTAAGGGCCGTCTGGCCCCTGGATGAGTCGAGTGGATCTCGCCTCTTGTGGCTCCCGGTCTGGGCAGTGACAGGTCTGGAGTCCAACGGCAACCTTGGGGATCCTTATGGATGTACGTGCAGTCCCTTGTTTTAATGGTTCTGTCCATGCACTACAGTGCATTGTCTCCGTTTTGGGTACTTCCATGGATGACACAACACTGGTTCTCACCAGTATTCTTGGACTTCATTTTAACATTGCACCACCATTGATCCCCTTACATTGCCACGCTCCTGTAACCAGCCTGCTGCCTAATTGTACCGAGACTTTTCCATCTTCCATCATGGCTCGGCTTTCAAATTCCACGGATGTAACTACCGTGGTAAGCATTATTTTTGGCACAATTCCCATCCAATTTTCCTTTCTTTCACCTCATCCTCCTCCTCCTATCCCATCCTAGCCCCTTCCTTCCCTGTTTTCATTCCCCCCCCCCCCCCATTCCATTTTTTGCCTCCCCCTCCCCCCCCCCATCATTCATCTTCCCTTTCTTCTTCTCCTTTTTGTAATTTTTTCTTTATCCTATCCTCTACCAGTCAGCCTTTACCTAATTCTGCCTGTTCCTTACCTATCAACACATCCCCCACCCCCCTCCCTCCCTCCCAACCAACCCAACCAACCTGGTTTATATATATATATTCACTATACTGTTATGCCCATATTCAGATTTCCACTACCAATACCCCCATGCCCGCCGTGGGGGGAACCATCCTTCGGGCACCCTGGTTCTGTGCCTTATCAGTTCACTCATGTGGTAAGTTGTTATTCCCTTGTACATTACATATTGTATTGCTGGAATGTATTATATGTGTTTATTCTATTATATAATTCACAGATTGGTTTCCTGATGAAGCGGTGAACCTCCGCGAAACTAGTCGACCTTGACCAACTGTTGATATATATATATATATATATTTGTTTTGTCTATTTTAATAATAAATCCTTTTTTTATTTATTCCTGTTTTATATTGTTTCATCTGTACCGAGATAGTCCCGCTTCTACTCAACTGTGTGGGCTGTTGTGGGTTCAGCCTCAGCAACTGTTCCCCTCCCCCCATGCCCCCCCTTTTTCGCAATTAACTGGGATGATGGTACATTACTTTTACATATTATTTTTTATATGAGGCTATACTCTCAATTTTGTCGAACTTGACATAGTGTAAAATCGTAACTAAAAGTTTTTAATAAAAAAACAAAGTTGCATTTACAAGAAATAAGAATAAAAACATCAAAAGCTTTAAGAGCCAGCTGGCTAGCGAACACCCGTCCACTTCAGAGATACAACGCAATGACGTCAGCACGTCAGTCATCCCAACGTGCGTTTCGTCACACTCTGACGTCGTCCTGCCGCAGTTTAATGATGGCGGCCGGTTGGCAAGCGGTTAAGAATGTTCAGTCTGTATGCACCCATCCACGATTATTACAGGTGATCGATGGCTATGCGAACCACCAATAATAACTGTGGCCGCTGGCAGCCTGTCATTGCAGTGTATGGCCTCAGCAAGCAACAGCTACAGTATCTGCTTACAGCTGTCATACCCAGCTTCAAAAATCAGCAGATTCCTGCCACTGGGATTTGCACCATGGCAACAAACCTGTGCAAATGCTGCGTTAGGGAGCGTACATTTACCTTCCTGTCCTATACTGTTAGACCAGGACAAGAAGTGAGGGAAGTTACAGAGACAAATAAACACATAAAACAGTAATATCAACAGATGTGGGTCTAAAGCTGACCATAAACTAGTTTAATTTACATTATTTTAGATTTAATTTTCTAATCATTAGTGGGGTCAAATCAGCATTAATTTTCAACAGCAGTCAGATGGAAATGTTTTCTTGAATGTACAAATTTCTAATGGGGAATGTTTTTTTTTCGTTTGGTAAAGTCCATTTGTTCCAAAATTGAACGTTAAAAGCAAATTAAACTTTTGAAAAACATCCACCAAGCCATTGAATGTACTGGGAATTTCCATATGAACATTCGTTTGAGAATCTAATAGTGTATGGCCAGCGTTAGCTTTTTCATTTTACTAAGTTGCCAGTAGACATGTGCTGTTTGTTTCGTTCCGAATAAATATTCAGACAATTTTTTCATTATTCGGAGATTTGGATATATCCGAATACCCGAATTACAGGATAAACAAATGCTCCGAATGCCAAAATGAAATTCGTCCAGATTTCTGAAATTCAAATCAAGTTTTACATCAGATTCCAGTCGAAATCGAGCTGTAAACATATTTTGAAATCAAAGACTGCGTATGTTATTAGAGTACCATTTTGAAATAATGCTGTTTTAGTTAAGCCAAAGGGGATTTAAAGCGGCTCTTCAGTCATTTTTTCATCTTTCCATCTATTAAATTCTTGTTTTAACTTTGGATAGTAAAACATTTTTTTTCTGCCAGTAAATATCTTATACAGCCCACTTCCTGTTTCTTGTCTGGTAAAAAGCCTAGGCTTATGGCATCATGCACAGCTCTCTCTCACTCTGGAGAGAGTTTGTCAGGAAGGGAGGGGGTGAGTCATAAGGGGGCCAATGAGAGCTGCAGAGCTGGAGGTGGGCCTCTGTGTAAATCCAGGAAGTGAACAGGCAGCAGCTTCAGCTGCCCACAGTTAAAATGGTTGCAGCCAGACTCAGTGGAGGGAGATTTCTGCAGCATATTTGGCAAGTACACTGACAATGGCATCAGGGCTCAGTAGCCCTGATATATCGTGGTCAGCGTACAGTGGAAGGACAAAGCCAGGCAGGATCAGACAGGTATTACAGGTGATAAAGGGGGCCAAATGACACAGCACAGGCACTGTGCTATAGAACATGCTTTAAGGGAACAGGATCAGTTTTTTGGGGGTTAACAAACGTTTAAGAGAGCAGCGATTAACCACTTGTCGACCAGCTCACATTTACGTCGGCAAAGTGGCTCCTTCCCGCAAATCGCCATAACTGTACCGCAGTTCCTTTAAGAGCCATAGCAGGCGGGGGACCCGAGGCGCATGCCCAGTGGCCGCGATGTCCGCCAGCCACGCACGATCGCGGGCACGAGAGCCAGAACTGGGATTTGTGTATGTAAACACACAAATCCCTGTTCTGACAGGAGAGAAAAGATAGATTGTCTGCTCCTAGTAATTAGGAAGAGCGATATGTCTCCTCCTCTAGTCAGTCCCATCCCCCCAACAGTTAGAAACACACATAAGGGAACACATTTAACTCCTTGATCGCCTCTTAGTGTTAACCCCTTCCCTGCCAGTGCCGTTTATACGGTAATCATTGCATTTATATAGCACTGATCGCTGTATAAATGTCAATGGTCCCAAAAAAGTGTCAAAAGTGTCTGATCTGTCCGCCACAATGTTGCAGTACCGCTAAAAATTGCAGATCACTGCCATTAAAATTAATAAATAATAAAGATGCCATAAACCTATCCCCTATTTTGTAGACATTATAACTTTTGCGCAAACCAATCAATATAAGCTTATTGTGATTTTTAGAAGAATACATATTGGCCTAAACTGATAAAGAAATTGGTTTTAAAACATTTTTTTATATATATTTATTGTTATTTTTTTCAAAATTGTCGCTCTTTTATTGTTTATAGCACAAAAAATAAAAACCACAGAAGTGATCAATACCACCAAAAGAAAGCTCTATTTGTGGGGAAAAAAAGGACATAAATTTTGTTTGGGCACAGCGTTGCATGACCGCGCAATTGTCAGTTAAAACGACGCAGTGCCGTATCGCAAAAAATGACCTGCTCATTAAGGGGGAAAATCTTCCGGGGCTAAAGTGGTTAATGTACTGTGTTAGAAAAACACAGTAGATTCAAGCAATCCTGAGGCAAAATTGTATATTTCATGCTATCCTTGTGAATGGACAGCACCGTGGCTCAGCAGTTAGCACTTCTGCCTTGTGTGGGTTTCCTCCAGGTACTGCGGTTTCCTCCCACACGCCAAAGGCATGCTGAGAGGTTAATTGGCTCCAATCTAAATTGGTCCGGTATGTTTGTGTATTATTGTACATATATACTATATATATATGTGTGTGTGTGTGTATAATTATAGTATGTGTATGCCTGATTTATAGAGATCTCTTAGATTGTAAGATTATGGAGGGCAGGGACTGATGTGTATGTAGAGTATGTAAATCACTACCTAAAGTCACAGCGCTATATAAATACTGTGATCTGACACATGTATAGAAATATAGAATTCAGCTTCATTAAACACAAATATCTTTTTTTTAATACGTTTTTATTTTATTCTTTACATTACATTCCACCTTGAAAAAGAAAAAACAACAGATAACAAAAAGGAAACAAAACAATGAAGACAAATATCTGATACAAAACCAGCTATCTATCTCATAACAAAACATACCTGGCCAATTTAAAAAAAAAGTAGAACTTAATTTAAGTTCACCCCCTTTTTGGAATTATTCCCAAACATTTATTTTTAATTTTTTCCATTTTCCTTCCCTACTCCCCTATTCTGTCTGGAGGATACATTTTAAAGTTTTCTTTTTCTCACCCAATAATGTGATCATTCATTAAATGCATATTCACTATACAGTATGTACAATGTGCCAACACATAGAACACACAGAACATGGAAATGCAATAGTTTTAGTAAATATAAACTGCTAAATACCTTTTCTCGTCAGCAGCATATAGCAGTCTTGTGACTTCTATCAGTGTCCAGCCGAGCACTGGTCGAAGCTTGTAAGAAGAGTTTTCATTCTCCCCTGATTGTCCTTTGAGGCTGCATGACTCCTGACCCTCTGCCTGGACAGTGCTGATTGGCCCTGTGCTGAATACAGAAAGAAAAAAAAACACCAAACTGAGCTTGCCTGAAAGGCTCTGTTCTATCAGCGGATGATTGGGGACTGTGGAAGAAGGGGAGGACCAGAGAAGACAGGATCAAACAGCCTGTTTACACAATGCAGAGGATTAACCCAATAGGCGTGCGCAAAGGGTGTGCCAGGTGTGCCCAGGCGCACCCTAATCACCCTGTGCAGCACACATTCCCCCTACTGCCCTGGCTCCCATCTTCCCCCTCCCCGCAGCGCTGCCAGCTTCCCTCCTCTCCTAACGGTTGTTGCTCCTGGGATGTTTTGGGAGTGGGGAAGGGGCCAGTAAATATGTAATTTACCGGCCCCTTCCCTTTCTGAATGAACATCGTGATTGATCGGTAGTGTGTGTTTGGGCTTTGGGCTGCACACCCTAATGGAATAGGCAGTGCACACCTATGATTAACCCCATATGCCCCGTACACACGATCGGAATTTCCGATGGAGAAAGTCAGACAGACTTTTTCCATCGGAAATTCCGACCATGTGTATGCCCCATCAGATTATTTCTATCGGAAATTCAGATGAATTTCATCGGAGTTTGGATAGAGAACTTTTACTCCGATGGAATTCCAAAGGTCTGAACGTGTGTACAGGGCTTTAGGTTCCACAGTGAGTAGAACAAACATGCTTTACAGACTAATTATACTGTTGTGGGTTTAGGCTGGCAATGTATGGGTCAAAATTCTAAATGGCCGTTTCCAGTCAAGAGGTCATCTAGCGATCAACTCCTCCGTAATGGGATTGTTGGTTAATTTTTGCTTGATCAGCTCTGGCAGCCAATGGGACTCCTCCTCCACTGCTAAAATACAATAGCGCATACCTCCCAACATTTAAATAATCCATTGCGGGGCGGGACATCTTGTTAAGCGCGGGGGGGGGGGGGGGGGGGGGGGGATCAAAGTTGTTGAGCGGGGGGGGGGGGACCGGGGATCAAAGTTGTTCAGCGGGGGTTCTCCTACCTGTGCAAATACCGCTCTGTCCTGACTCAGCGCCTGGGCCATCCGCCTGCAGCCCGCTCCATGGTGTATGACTGCACCTACATCTTCCGTATTTCACCTCGCACTGTGATTGGGCGTGTAGCGGTCATGTGCGGAGGCGAGACTTCGAGACGATCGCAGACAGGCCAGCACCACGCCGCACATGACCCCCATACGCCCAATCACAGGGCACCAGACACCAAACATGGCGGCGGGAAACCCAAACCAAACATGGAGGCACGGAATGTCGCCCCACCAAATGTCGCGCCCAGGGCACTGTTTTGCGGGAATCTTGTCTAGTCCGCGGGACCGTGGGACACACTTTGAATTGCGGGAGGATTCTGCATAATCCGGGACGGTTGGGAGGTATAAATAGCGCAGTGGGGGGATTCCCCCACCTGTCTCAAATGTGCGCATCAGAAGATTGGTTTTCTTTTTTGATCAGCTGGCTGTCTAATCAAAAAAATATAAAAAAGATCCATCTATGGCCAGCTTTAGCCTACAGGGTTGCACTTATTATTCAGATAATCTCTCATTGTGAGTGAAAAGGTTGTCTGTTCACCATAATAGACAATTAGATTCTCTGTTTCTTTCTCTAACATGCAATGTAATAAGAGACTTTAAGTAATCAACTGCATTAGGAAGCACAGTCTGTTCTTTCTTTTACTTTGAAAAATGAAGCCTGATGATTTTTATGAGAGAACAGGAAGCAAAAGCATGGCAGCGTTGCACACCGATCAGATGCTATCTTTCTACTGTATTTCGTGTTACAGAAATGAAACATGGAATCTCATGCCGCGTACACACTGTAGTTTTTTGGCATGAAAAAAAACGACGTTTTTAAAAACGTCATTTAAAATCATCAGGGCAGATCCACAAAAGAATTCTGCCGGCGTATCTATTGATACGCCGCGTAATTTTAAAGTTCCCGCGTCGTATCTTTGTTTTGTACTCACAAAACAAGATACGACTGCATCTGGGATCCATCCGACAGGCATACGTCTTAGTACGCCGTCGGATCTTAGGTGCATTTTTTCCGCCGGCCGCTAGGTGGCGTTTCCGTCGAATTCCGCGTCAAGTATGCAAATTAGCTAGTTACGGCGATCCACGAACGTACGTCCGGCAGGCGCATTTTTTTACGTCGTTTGCGTTCGGCTTTTTCCGGCGTATAGTTACCCCTGCTATTATGAGGCGTACTCAATGTTAAGTATTTTTTCAATTTTTTACGTCGTTTGCGTAAGTCGTTCGCGAATAGGGATTTGCGTAGAATGACGTCACCGCCGTAAACATTGGCTTGTTCCGGTTTAATTTCGAGCATGCGCACTGGGATATCCCCACAGACAGCGCATGCGCCGTTAAAAAAAACGTCGTTTACGTCGGGTCACAACGTATTTACATAAAACACGCCCCCATCACATCCATTTAAATTCCGCGCCCTTACGCCGCCAAAGATACACTACGCCACCGTAACTTACAGTGCAAATTCTTTGAGGATTCGAAAAAAAAAAAGTAAGTTACGGCGGCGTAGTGTATCTTAGATACGCTACGCCCGGCGGAATAATGCGTCGAAGTACGTGAATCTGCCCCATCGTGGGCTTCGCATCGTTTTTCGGCTTCTGAAAAACTTCTGTCGTTTTTCAGGTTGTAAAAAATTATTGTGTGTGGGCTAAACCCGCGCATGCCCAGAAGCAAGTTATGAGACGGGAGCGCTCGTTCAGGTAAAACTACCATTCATAATGGAGTAAGCACATTCATCACGCTGTAACAGACAAAAAAGCGCGAATGGTCTTTTACTAACACGGAATCAGCTAAAAGCAGCCCAAAGGCGAATAGAACTTCCCCTTCAGAGTGTCGTCATACGTGTTGTACGTCACCGTGCTTTGTTCATCATTTTTTTAAAACGATGGTGTGTGGGCAACATCGTTTTTAATGATGAAGTTGGAAAAACATCGTTTTTTGGACATGCTAAAAAATGTCGTTTTTTTTATGCCGAAAAACGACCGTGTGTACGCGGCGTCATAAATAGGCCTTGGTTGACACTGTGCTTTCTTTTCTGTGGTTAGTACATATGATACTTTATACATTGAAAGAAAGCCAGGCTGTACACATCATCGTTATCTCACAGGCCCCTATTGCTGGCAATTGGCCAAGCAGGCCCCAAGCCTGCACTGTGGGGAGGCAGGTGACATATAACATATTCCTTTATGGTACGGGGTGGTGGTCGGTAAATTTATTGTTATGACAAGTTTGCCTTAAAGGAAAATCAATTCAAGGGTCAATATATCCTTTATTCTTGACAGTAAAGTCACAAACAGTGGAACGAAAGAAGCAAATTGTGTTTTGGAGGCCTGATTATCCCTATTTATTAGGGCTCAGACTTGGTTGTTAGGGTTCCGATATTGACTCTAGTATATCCTCTTGGATCCATTTCTCAAAAGTAGAACACAAGCGGGTATCCAGAACTCAATGACTGTTTGGTGGTGTATTTGGCAATTCCACCACGTAGCCAATCGGCTTTGCACAGCCTGCTCATGTTCCCGTTTTGAGATGCCCATCCGGGAGGTTATATCACAGTCCATATTGGAACCCTAAAATCCAAGTCTGAGCCCTGATGAAGGGGGATTATCTGGCCCCTGAAACGCGTTGTCTTCTTTTTTTTTTCCATTGATTGTGATTTTAATGCCAAGAACAAAGGATATGAAATGTAATTGCCTGCTTGTGTGATTGGCTCATTGATTTGAAAAGTCTGCACTAACATACAAGTCACATTTTAAGCATCCCCTGCAATATGAATTTTAGTTTTGGTGAGATACTTTACTCACTTACATGGAAAAGTTTGACGGGTGGTGCTGCCTGTCACACTCTGAATGTAGCATTAAAGTTTTACGACAATGTATTGCATCCATAGCAATCCCATCTAACTCTATGTACAAATGCAGATCAAGGCAGATTCAGAGCGAGTTACGCCGGCGTATCAGTAGATACGCCGTTGTAATCTACGCCATCGTTAATTTAAGCGTATTCTGGAAACCAGATACACTTAAATAAGGCTAAGATACGAGCGGCGTAAGTCTCCTACGCCGTCGTATCTTAAAGTGTAATTTTTAGGCTGGCCGCTAGGTGGCGCTTCCGTTGAGTTCGGCGCAGAATATGTAAATGACTAGATACGCCGATTCACGAACGTACGTGCGACCGTCGCAGTAAAGATACGCCGTTTCCGTAAGAGATACGCCGCGTAAAGATAAAGCTGCCCCTAGGAGGCATAGTCAATGTTAAGTATGGCCGTCGTTCCCGCGTCGAAATTTGAACATTTTACGTTGTTTGCGTAAGTCGTCCGTGAATGGGGCTGGACGTAATTTATGTTCACGTCGAAACCAATACGTCCTTGCGGCGTACTTTGGAGCAATGCACACTGGGATATGTACACGGACGGCGCATGTGCCGTTCGTAAAAAACGTCAATCACGTCGGGTGACGAGTAATTAACATAAAACACGCCCCCTCATCCTCATTTGAATTAGGCGCGCTTACGCCGGCCCCATTTACGATAAGCCGCCGTAAGTTAGGAGGCAAGTACTTTGTGAATACAGTACTTGCCTCTCTGACTTAAGGCAGCATAGCGTAAATACGATACGCTACGCCGCCTTAAAGTTGCAGCAGTGTCTTTGAATCTAGGTACAAATGTCTGTTTAAACCATCCTCTGGCCACCTGTGTAAAAGGAGCCCTAAAGTAGTTGTAAACCTCAGACATGAAATATGAAAAAGCATATCCCACTATAATGTGTACTTGTTTCAATTCAGAGCACTAACTGTCATTTCTGTCTGCTGCTTCATTCCTCTGCTATCAGTATGAATCACTTCTGACAAGTTTTCCTGACACCAAGAGAAAATTGGTGACAGGGGGAGCTCCAGCAAAGTGACAGCTGCAGGTCTGTTCCAGTGTGCTGTGTGAAGGGGCTGTCCCTTTCCCCCAATCAGCTCTCAGATCTCTCGTCACTGAGCTCTACAGAGTGTAGCTTCAGCTCTCTCTGCCCCCTTTTTTCTGAATTCTCAGGCAAGCTTTAAAATTCAGTACTTTGAAACAGATGTGGATAAGTAAGGATTGTAGATAGACTGGTACAACTTATGTAGGAATATTTGATTTATCTCTGCGTATTACCCGAGGATAGTCTCTTCACTGGGTATATCTAAGAGTTTACAACCTCTTTAACCACTTACCGACTGGCTCACGCCAATATACGTCGGCAGAATGGCACAGCGTTTTATAAGGATGTTCCAAACAGTTGATTTGGCCACACCTAATGTTTTTGCTATCTGTCTGATGGGTTTGTTTTGTGGGTTTTTCAGCCTAATGATGGCTTGCTTCATTAATAGTGACAGCTCTTCGGATCTCATATTAAGAGTTGACAGCAACAGATTCCAAATGCAAATAGCACACTTGAAATTAACTCTGGACCTTTTTATCTGCTCCTTGTAAATGGGATAATGAGGGAATAATACACACCTGGCCATGGAACAGCTGAGCAGACAATTGTCCCATTACCTTTGGTCCCTTAAAAAGTGGGAGGCACATATACAAACTGTTGTAATTCCTACACCGTTCACATGATTTGGATGTAAATACCCTCAAATTAAAGCTGAACGTCTGCAGTTAAAGCACACCTTCGTTGGTGTATAGAGCCAAAAAGATTAGAATTGTGTCGATGTCCCAATATTTATGGACCTGACTGTATCTGATCTGCATGCTTGTTTCAGATATTGAAGCCAGAGTGCCAACATAATAGCCAGACAACTAGCCTTTTCAAGTTAGTAATACAGTCCTATAGCTAGATTCAGAGAGGGCGTCCTAACTTTGCGGCGGCGTAGCGTATCGTGTTTACACTACGCCGCCGTAAGATAGCGAGGCAAGTACATGATTCACAAAGTACTTGCCTGCTAAGTTACGGCGGCGTAGCGTAAATCGGGCGGGCGTAATGGCGCCTAATTCAAATTTAGCTAAGGGGGCGTGTTTTATGTTAATGGAGCTTGACCTGACGTGATTGCCGTATTTTTTACGAACGACGCATGCGCAGTCCGCCTACATATCCCAGTGTGCATTGCGGCAAAGTACGCCGCACAGTCCTATTGATTTAGACGTGGACGTAAATGACGTAAAACCATATTCACGGACGACTTACGCAAACGACGTAAAATTTTCAAATTTCGACGCAGGAACGGCGGCCATACTTAACATTACTATTCCAGCTATTTGATGGAATAACTTTAGGCCTGATAATGCGTTACGTAAACGGCGTATCTATACTGCGTCGGCCGGGCGTACGTTCGTGAATAGGCGTATCTAGTGATTTACATATTCTACGCCGACCGCAATGGAAGCGCCACCTAGCGGTCAGCCTAAAAATTACACTTTAGGATAAGACGGTGTAAGACACTTACGCCGCTCGTATCTGAGCCTAATTTACGCGTATCTGGTTACCAGAATACGCTTAAATTAGCGCCGACGCAAATTCAGACTTAGGCTGGCGTATCTACTGATACGCCAGCCTAAGTCTCTCTGAATCTAGCTACTAGTATTTTTATTAAGGCTTGGTTCACACTGGAACCGGCTGCGGAACGCTGTGCGCCCCCATTCTCTGTTTCAGGGACGGATCAGGGCCGACTCTTTGCCTGAATTCAGCCCTGAAACGGAGCCAAAGACGCACAGTGAGCTTCACTTGAACTATTTTGTGAACGTTGTAACTGGGCAGAAGAGGTTTTAACCATAGTCAGGCTATACTACTGCTTTTTAAATGGGCCTTATAGAAAATATCCTGACATACAGTAAGTAGAGAATTTGGTTAAAATACCCAATACATAATCTGTTTTTAGGAAACGCCATATGTACAATATTACAGAATGTTGTCATTTTCAGCTGAAGCCATGCATATCTTTTGCATCTCTGAAGTGTCTATCTTATTTTGCTTGGGTATGAAGGCCTGCCTTCTGTCAGCTTTAATAACTGCCACTCAAATCAGAATCCTCTGCACAAGTTTCTTATAGCACCGAAAATAGCCTTAATCTCTAGCAGCCAGCAACAGCTGGGAGATGACTGCCATAGAGATTCAATATCAATATGTAATTACTGTGCCTCTTTACTAAACTGTGTTTGTACATGATTCATGCAGTAATAAGTGAAACACATTATATTCTGTATGCTGTAATAGTGCACTACTCCTTAACGAGATATTAGTCAGCCTACGATAGAAAAGATTGATGTTTATTCCCAAAGTAAATCTGAAATACTAATTCTTAAGGAACAATTTTTTTTTTAAATATATATGCATGTTAATGATTAATATAAAACAACCTGTATCACACCTTGGCACTGATATTGAGACATTTCTGTGTATATATAGGGTTGGGTGGGAAAGCCTCCCCAAAGCAATACACACTTATTTAGAATTTTTTATTTATTTTTTCTCTTTCCTTATACACATTAGAGTGCTCACTTGGTTAGGAATCCTATAGAGGGTAGCAAATGTCCTTTATTTATTTTTTGAGAGGGATAGGGCTTTTTTCCCCAGCACCTCGTGATCCAGCTCCCTCTTTCCATAGTGCCCTATTGAATTCTCTGGCTTATTATTTCTCGATAGTTTGTCTAATCTAGAAAAGAAAAGTTAGAAGGTACAGGACTGGGGACGATGTGTATGAGATAAGGGGATATGTACCGTATTTATTGGGGTATTGCGTGCTTCAGCGTATAGCGCGCACCCCTAATTTTGAACTCTAAAATCCTGTAAAAAAAACATTTTATTACATTTTACTACTTACAGTTTTGGTGTCTTGCCCGGCGTCCATCGGTCGCCTCGTCCGGTCCGGCGTCCGTCTGCGGCCTCGGTGGTGTCCTCCCGGCTTCTCCCGCGCTGTCTTTATGTCGAATCCCCGCTTCCCGCGCTCAGTTTGAAGCCTCCGCCGACGTATACCGAGCGCAGTACACTCGGGTATATTCGGCCAGGCTCGAATGTACCCGAGTGTACTGCGCTCGGTATATGTCGGCGCAGGCATTCAAACACTTCGCCGGAAGCGGGTATCAGCGTATATCGCGCACCCACGATTTTGCCCTGATTTTCAGGGCAAAAAAGTGCACGATATACGCCGATAAATACGGTAACTATAAGAGTCGGTTCACACTGGGGCGACTCGTCAGGCGACTCAGCCGCCTGACAAGTCGCGTCCCATTCTATTCACCAGAACCGTTCTAATAGGAGTGACGCAAGTCGCTCCGACTTAGAAAAAGGTTCTTGTACGACTTCGGGGGCGACCCGGGGCGACTTGCATTGACTTCTATACAGAAGTCATATTGCAAGTCGCCTCTGAAAACGTCTTCAGGAACGCCTTGCCGAGTCGCCCCCGAAGTCGTGCCGCCGCAGTGTGAACCAGCTATAAGAGTGTGAGACTGTGTATGTGTGTTTGTACAATGTTTGTCTTTTAAATAATGTATATTTATTTATTTATTTGTATGTAATGTTGAAAAAAAATAATAATAAAGAAATCTAAAAAAATAAATAAAACAACCTGTAAAAAATCAGGATGACTGAGATCATGCTGGAAAATGAAGGCATAAGTACAAATGATCAGCAGTTAAAATTGCATGTCAGTATGATTAGTATTACCCAGAGATCTAGAAAGCTGGATTCAAATCTCAACTTTTTCTGTATGCCTCCAATATCTTAGGCCTCGTAGACACGACTGTTTTCCTCAAAATCAAAATCCATCAAGAAACTTGGTGGCAGAGCTTTTTTGCAGAGAAAAATGTTTGTCGTTTGTCGTGTGTATGTTTTTCGTCGAGAAAACTGTCCTGGTTCTCGACGAGAAAAAAAGAGAACAAGTTCTCTTTTTTCTCGTTGGGAGTCTCAATTTCCTCGTTGTGTTTCTCGTCGGGCCGGATTACAATGAGAAACACGTTCGTGTGTATGCTTACAAACCCCGCGCATGCTCAGAATAAAGTATGAGACGGGAGCACACCTTCGGTAAAAGTAGCGTTCGTAAAGAGATAGCACATTCGTCACGCTGTAACAGACTGAAAAGCGTGAATCGTCTCTTACCAAACTTTTACTTAACACGCAGTAACATGAGATTAGCAAAAGCAGCCCCAAGGGTTGTGCCAGTGGAATCAAACTTCCCCTTTATAGTGCCGTCGTACGTGTTGTACGTCACCGCGTTTGAGAACGACGAGATTTTGTCTTGACAGTGTGTACGCAAAGAAAGCTTGACAAGATTCTCGACAAGCCTGACAAGGAACTCGTCGAAGAAAACGATGTTTCTTTTACGACGGGTTTCTCGGTCGTGTGTACGAGGCCTTATGGTTCCCTATAAGCCCAAGTTCACATTGAGGGCGGGTTTGAAATCGATTTTGAAAAAGATTTCAAACCTGCATTTCAGTGCGAGTTCGGGGGTGATTTACCAGAAATATGCACGAGTTCATGCACAGGTGTCTATTAAAAACACCCCCCGAAGTCGCCAAAAGTAGTGTAGAAGTGGTGCGGAGCCACAAAATCAGTGTCACACCTATTCGGATGGTGCCATCGCTGGCGATAGGCTCTGATTTGGCATGTCTGATTTGACATGCAAAATCGCATGCCAACATGGCCCAGTGTGAACAGGGGCGTATTCTTATTAAAACCTGCGTTTACCTACAATTTTTTCAAGCTAAGCATAGGGGACATTATTTACCTTTAGTGTGATTTATCCTTTGTGCTTCTGTCTTCTAGTTCAGTAGAAACCCTTCATGCCCCAATGCTCCCCCTGCACCACTGCTGTACTCTTTCAGCGTGGCCAGGGTTAAGAGAGCTGAGGAGCTGTCACAGGGTCTCATTAAGAGTGCCCAACATTGCCCACCCTTTCTGTCCAGATCCTCCATTCATAGAAGCCATTACTACATGATCTATGAATGGATCACAGGCGGATGATTCATAGATCCACCCCCTCCATTCATGGATTATGTTTCATCGAAAATGTAGTACAGATTCTATGAATGAAGGAGCTGGGCAGAAAGGGTGGGCAAAGTTGGGCACTCATGATGAGAGCCTGTGTCAGCTCCTCAAATAAATATGTAGGTTGTTAGCACATGGTCACACAGTGCAATAATAAGTGGGCTACTGGAAAAGTATTTAAAGAGCAAGTAAACCCCAACGGATTTTACTTCTTTTTCTCTGTGCAAACCCTGCAAATGAAAATCATAATGGGCTAGTATGCATTGCATACTAGCCCATTATGTGACACTTACCCGCACCTACACACTTACACTTATATGACACTTACCCGCAAAGGAAGCCCACGCCGTCCCCTGTGAACACTGCGTCCATTTTCGCCCCTCTTCCTTCCGGGGCCACGGACTCCGGCACTGTGATTGGCTGGAGCCACGTGACGACACTCAGTAACGCCACACGCCAGGGAAGAAACGGCTTGGAGGTCCGTTTCTTCCCAGCGCATGCACTAATTGCATCATTGGTGAAATATCCCCTAAACGGCGCATGTTTAGGAGATATTTCCACTGCCTATATGTAAGCCTTATTCTAGGCTTACCTATAGGTAAAAGTCAGCAGGGAGGGTGTACAACCACTTTCAATGTGGTGTGATTTCAGGCTGAGGCTCTAATTGGCTTGATTTTCCAAAATCAAAAGTGGGAGGGTTTGGGGTGCAGTGCTCTGCGCCTCGAACACTCCCACTTTTGATTTTTGCAAATCAATATTTGTCCTCACGTCACTTCCGGTGTCTGGCTTCTTGTGGAGGGGTCAGTTATGGAATTTATTGTCTGTGTGATTGTTGCAATATTAACCACTAGCCGACCGCCCACCGCCGTTATACGTCGACAAGTTGGCTCGGCTGGGCGAGAGCACGTAGTATGACGTCCTCTCTCCCAGCCGCCACTAGGGGCGCGCGCGCCCCCCGCTCGCCCCCGACTCCCGTGCGTGTGCCCGGCAGGCGCGATCGCCGCCGGGCACACGCGATCGCTCGTTACAGAGCGGGGACCGGGAGCTGTGTGTGTAAACACACAGCTCCCGGTCCTGTCAGCAGGGGAAATGCTGATCTTCGGTTCATACAATGTATGAACCGAGGATCAGTGTTTCCCCTAGTGAGGCCACCCCCCCCCACAGTAAGAACACACCCAGGCATACTTAACCCCTTCCCCGCCCCCTAGTGTTAACGCCTTCACTGCCAGTGGCATTTTTATAGTAATCCAATGCATTTTTATAGCACTGATCGCTATAAAAATGCCAATGGTCCCAAAAATGTGTCAAAAGTGTCCGAAGTGTCCGCCATAATACCAAAAAAAAATCGCTGATCGCCGCCATTACTAGTAAAAAAAATATAATAAAAATGACATAAAAATACCCCCTATTTTGTAAACGCTATAACTTTTGCGCAAACCAATCAATAAACGCTTATTGCGATTTTTTTTACGAAAAATATGTAGAAGAAAACGTACCGGCCTAAACTGAGGAAAAAAATGTTTTTTTATATATTTTTGGGGGATATTTATTATAGCAAAATGTAAAAAATATTCATTTTTTTCAAAATTGTCTCTCTATTTTTGTTTATAGCGCAAAAACTAAAAACCGCAGAGGTGATCAAATACCACCAAAAGAAAGCTCTATTTGTGGGAAAAAAAGGACGCCAATTTTGTTTGGGAGCCACGTCGCACGACTGCGCAATTGTCTGTTAAAGCGACGCAGTCCCGAATCGCAAAAAGTACTCTGGTCTTTGGGCAGCAATATGGTCCGGGGGTTAAGTGGTTAACTGCCCCCCAGATTGTATGTATGTATATATATATATATATATATATATTGTGACAGGAAGTCAGGTAAATCTGTGGGTGTTGTCACAGACGGGACATACATTTCTGCCTTGTTTAGACAATACACCAATTGTTATTAGGCGTCGGCTGCAAAAGTGGCCAGAGAAGGTGTTCAGAATGAGGCAATTAAGGCCTCTATAAGAAATCCAGAGGATTACCACTGAATTGCTGCATCCTGAGGCTTTGTGAGTAAGGAGAGCAGCGTACTGAAAGTCTTCTGAGAAGGTGAGGAGAGGATTGATTTTTCTGTGTGATAAAAATCAAAAGACTATTGTTTTTCTGCTGTATGACCAGCAGTGTCTGCCCAGCACTAGGCTGTGCCAGACTCCAAAGATAGGTCCCTGTGTGGTGAAGATAGATGCCCTAAGTGGCCAGGGTTTATTTTATGTTTGATTTTGTTTATGCTGTTTGGATGCTTGCACTTGTTTCCAGCAAGATGGAAGAATAAACCAAAATCTTTGTTTTCGTCTTCCGTCTTCGAATGCCTGTCTGTATAAATTCAGTGTGTAGTGACCCCATCCAAGGGGTCACACACCCCGCTACCGAGCTAACCCCTTACAATATATATATATAAAAGAGCAAAACTGCAATAATCTCTGTTGGCCAAATTTTCTTCGGCATCATAGGAGAAGTCGTTTAGCCACAGATTAAATGACAGGGTCTGCACATCCTTGTCATAGAGATTATTCCTTGCTTGTCTACAAAATAAGCTTCAACAGGCGACACAGGTTGATTTCTCTAATGCACTGATAGCTGAAAAAAACATAGTGGCAGCTCACATCCAGCTGTGCTGTATTTTTATCAAGCCTGGAGGATAATCCGTCCTTTTCTCTTGATCTAATTTCTATACTTGGGTGATGGATGGGATTTAGGAAACAGTGAGTAGGTGGATGGGTGTGGCAAAACCAGTCCTTTCCCCATTAAAGCTCTTATTATTAGATGTATCCAAGTGTTATGTCCCAGCAGTCACATCACATCTTCTATTAAATTGACAAACACTGAGCACAATATGGGTCTGTGAAGGCTCATAAAATTGCAGGAGCCAGGTATTTTTGTTGCACGTATGCAGTTAAATAGCGGGGGCCTCCATCAAAGACCTGCTTATGTTTGTACAAGTCATGTGGTGGCATAGCAGGAGAGGCACTAGGCACTTAGCATGCCAATTTTCAATTAAATGTCAGAGAGCAGAACTGGAATACAAAAGAGCAGATCTCTGTATACCTTCATTCAATCCAGCAGACTGAACAAAAAAAAAAACAAGAGGTCGCTGTACTAACTATGCAATGCGCTATTGTGTTCTGACAGCCCCCCCCCCAGAACACACCAGTCAGCTTTTGCAGCCATTGGATGCAAGTGCTGATGGGTTGTCGATCAGGTGCTGGTTTTCCAGCATGCTCGTTAGACAGAAGCTGGTTCTGAGAATGGCTGTCAGACAAACAGGACGAAACTCATCCGGTTTCTACTGTAATGGCTAATATTCAGCCCGTGTGTACAGGGCTTTACTTGGTCATTTGCAGGTTTCCTTCACTTCTTTACTTCAGCCTTTTATATTTGTTACTGTTGGAATGTAAATCATTTTAACCTCCTCCCACCTGCCGTATTGTCAAATGGCAGGCAGGGGTGACTCTCATGTTCTGGGAGGATGTCATATGATGTCCTCCCACTCTCTGTGTACATGCACACCCGCTGTGGCGTGCAGCGTGGTGACCAGTGGTGCGCTCTTATCCTGGAACACACTGCATCCTGCTTTGCTGGATGTTGGGGTGTGCGGCTGGCTTCTCCGACTACTCTTCAATCTAGTTGCTGCAATTTGTCTTTTACCATTAGTGGCTATTCCTGGGCCCTCTGAGTGCATCCATCATACTCAGGGATTTCCACCTCTGGCCCCAGTATATCCTCTTGGCCGTTCCGCTGCCTTGCAATTTGAGGAGACAACTCTCCTCTGGGACACTAACCACCCCTTTAAGTCTCTTCTGTAGACTTTTAATTTGCTCACTTCGATGCCCATATGCCTTGAAATGGCAACCCCATCGGCACAGCTTTCCATGTTATTTGCCTACATCTTTTAACTGTTACCCAATGAAATTTTGAAAATCACCCTGCTACCTTATACTATGTAAGTAAATCATTAAAATATATTTTATGTATTATGATAGCAATTTTTCATATGTGTGTAGCACTACCCCCGTAGGAGCTGCTGGTTTAAATTTGGGCCTTGCACGTTACCTCAACATTTGTTCATCTAGGGGAAGAAAGTCTGAAAGAACTCCAATGTCCACACAAGATGTAAAACCTCTAGCTGTCAGGTTTTATTATTTTGCTCAAAACTTGTGAAGAAGGTAGAAGGATGAAGGGGGGGGGGGGAGGATCGGGTGCCTGGTACAGATCACTGGGGAAAAACCTCTATACTCCAAAGTCATTCACCACTCCCTCTTGAGTGGGTATTGCTCATCCAGATAGACCCCTCTCACCTGGCCTAGCAGTCGGGATGATGCACAAAACAGTTCGATAACAGTCTCTGCCACAGACTGATTGGGAACAAATTGAACAGGCTGGAATCCTCTGCCACAGGATTTAATACCCGAACTTCCAGCCATACAGTTAAAGAGCCTTTAAGCCGACCCGGCGAACTGTAGGACAACTTGAGTCGTGGATCCCTCCTTAATAAGATCACCAGGCCTATCCCGAGACATAAGCCTTCCGCTTGGTCTCCTCCAGGGCAGGTCCTCCCCCGGTTTCCTTTATTAAGTATAGCTTCCTTCGCTTAGATGGACAGCTTGAGATCCCTCATGATTTGTAGGCCCCAGTCAGCATAACTGGGCCTAGTGATAGAGATGCAGCCTCGGGCCAACGTGGTCCCGGGGCTGGAAATCACACAACACATACCTCGTGCCAGGAGGGCCACAAGGCGAAGGATCCCAAAATATGGCGTCTGCCCCTTAAGTATCCCCTCCCGGCATGCACAGCGGGGCACCACTCGCACTGGGCTGTTCCCGAGGAAAGATACTCAATGATCTATGGCTTGCCGGTGTTCCAACACTGGCCTGTGGGGGTATCGCCACCTACAGGCAGCAGTGGGAAAATGCTATCAGGCACAGCCACTGCCAGGACAGAAGCTAATTTAGTATATCTTATGAATCCCTGTAAAATTTAACTCATTGTATGTCTCTGGGAGGGCGGGAGGGGACGAGTATTATGGCAATGACTCTGCGGATTCTTAAACTCACTAAATTGCAAATTCCCCTCAATGGCAATACATACTCACCGAACACTCCACTTTGGGGGAATCCGAACCTTCCGGAATTTTTCCGAAGAACGGACAGGGGATATTGGTCAATAAGGGGGGTGAAAACTATTATGCATCTGTTCTCGGGCAATGTGTTTCGTCCTTTTGAGGAATTTCGTAGAGATTATAATCTGCCACGCACAGCTTATTTCCTTTACCTACAGATACGCCACACTGCGCAACGCAGTTTGGCCTTCGTAACATAGTCGTTCAGCTCTCCCTGTTGGAACGATTGCTAACTGACTCCTCTCACGCCAAGCTAGTTTCCACATATTATGGGTCTCTCCTGCACACTACGACTCAAAGGCTGAGCAAAGAGGCTGCTAGCTGGAGAGCCGACATCCCTGAGCTGACGGAGGACATCTGGCAGGAGGTATTGCCCCTCCAGGTCCCCTCTGTCATTTCTTCCTGACGAGGTAATACAGACCAAACTGTTGTACAGATCCTATTTCACACCATGCTTATTGTTTAAACTGAACAGAATTACATCAGCGCTATGCTCCCGATGTGGCGCGGCTGATGGCACATTTTTTCATTTAGTGTGGGAGTGTGCTCCGATCAAAAAGTTCTGGTCGGAGATCACGGCCTTCATTAGCTCGCTGCCGCAGATACCCAATATATGTAATCCCCTGAGGTGTTTACTAGGCTATATTGATGACGAGACTATATCTAAGAATACGCAAACCTTCCTGCGAATAGTATTGTTCTATGCTAAGAAGTCTATAACCTTCCATTGGAAGTCTCCATCCTTACCTACCATTGCCTTCTGGCTCACCACAATCAATCATGCTATACCGCTCTACAAGTTGACATATGAGGCCAGAGGGTGCCCAAAAAAATTCTTGACGGTTTGGGGCTCTTGGGTTGATTCCAAGAGCACCATACCACCTGCTCCTTGAACTTTGACTGATGAATAATGCCTCTGCCCATTGAGAAGACCTGAGAGAGTAAATTGATGATTTATTGGTTCTATCCCCCTATTCTCTGTATATTCTATGAATCTGCTCAATGTGTACCAGCTACCAGAGTTTTGTAAAATAATGTAACGGGCGATGTTCGCTCAGTATATGTGTTTGTTGTACTGTTTGTTTTGTACGTAAAAAAAAAAAAAAAAAAAAACATGCCCGGCTTGGTTAAAACTGCCTGTGTGAGTGCACCTGCTGAAAATAGTGCACCAGCATCGTGTCAAACTGGCACCTATTTTATTATTCTCTCAAGGAGCCAGCAATAGATGGTCCGAATCTCGGCTGGTTCAGCAGGAACCGGCTGAGATATGAACCATGTATGGGCAGGCTCAGTGTACCAAGTTGATCATCTATCAGCTTTGGTATAACCACCCTGAGGGATTATACATTCGATCACTAGCGGTTTGCATAGCTGCTAGCAATAATCACTGTCTTTTTGCAGCAGGGACAGCTTCCCCCTCTACCAGGAAATACAATGGCTCAGTGGGAGGGGTTCCCTTGTCAACACTGGCTATGACCCGTGGTTGCAGGAAAGAAATGAGCTCCGTGTATGGGCTGCTTAAAGTAGTTCATATGCCTCTGGGATGGAGGTGACCAGTCTTCTTATCAACACTTTGATGTTGTTGCTCCATCTACTACTGAAATGAAAAGATATCAGGATGTACTGTACAGCCATTACAATTTACTGGTGTTTGTTTATGTAATTGACTTATAAAGTAGTTCTGCTCATACGGTTTTGGCCTGAATCCTTTTTCTGGGTTTTGTCTGTAAGAATCAACACCATGTCCAGAGAGATGTCCTGAAGCATAATATGAACCAGCATCCAAGGAGGACTAGCGTGTCTACTGGCTTTGAATTCATAAGTAATTAAACTCACCCAGAAATTGTCAGAAGGCATTTAGGGATGTATTTAGAATGTGGCAACAGAGTGTGTTGGAACCTTTAATATATTTTATATGTGGTATGCTGTTAACGTTTTTTTTTTTTTGGTTCAATACATTTTTATTGAGTTAACATAAGTAAAATACAAATGGTCAGGGCATAAAGTTCAGTACAAGTTTCAAAGAACAGTCTGTTACAATTCAGTAGTATTCAAATACTTCCAGATATACAAAGTTTAGGGTACATCGTTCATTACTATTATGTAGCCATACTGGGGAGAGCCAAAAGTCTTTCTGTCCAGATGTTCCATGACTTGGAGATGGCATCATATTTCAAAGTGTTCATGGTCAATAGGTGCTCAAACGTATAATTATAATTGACTAGTCTCACTATATCTGAGAGATTAGGAGCCAGAGTCGATTTCCAGTTCCTAAGTACCACAAAACGTGCTACTAGTAATATGTGGGTAACGACTTGTTGGTATGGAGGCACATAGAGGCAGGGGCGGACTGACCATTTGGGCACTTGGGCACTGCCCGAGGGCCCCATGCCACTAGGGGGCCCCATCAGGGTTGCCACTCTCAGTAAAACCAGGGACAGTATGTAAAAATGTGTGTTTTTTTTACATCTGTCCCTGAAATGTCCCTTACCGACATCCTTTTGGTCTAAAAATCCCAAGATTATAGCTGCCCCGCCTCTCCAGTATCTTTTCAGTGTGTGTATGTGTATTCTATGTGTATGTATACTGTGTTTCTCCAAAATCTATTGCCTGGGGGCCCCATAATATCCTCTTGCCTGGGGGTCCCATAATCTCCTATTGCCCAGGGGGGCCCCATAATGTCCTATTGCCCGGGGGCCCCATAATCTCCTATTGCCCGAGGGCCCATGAGTTGTCAGTCCCCCCCTGCATAGAGGTCTATCCCAATATTTAGTAGGGCCAGGGCAGGTGTTGGGCTTACTAATATCTCAGTGAAACTGGCTACTAATTGGAACATCTGCCTTCAGAAGCTAATGAGATTAGGGCAGTCCTAAAGAATATGTAATAAGTTCCCTACACTGTCACAGTTGTGCAAGCATAGAAGGGAGATGGAGGGAGAGAATCTCGCCAGTCTAAATGGAATGTAGGACCATCTGTTGGTAATCTCTGCATGATTAGTACAGTGAGTTGCCTTGAGAATTGATCTGAAAGCAGCCTGCCATTGGGAAGGAGAGTAGGAAGTATGGAGGTCATTCTCCCATTTCAACATGGAACTGGATTTACAAAAGATGTTTTTATCCTGAAGGATGTTATAGAAAAGAGAGATCCCTGTTTCCTTGGACTTGGCTAGAGTGTAGAAACTCTACTCCTTTGGATGTAGGTTACTTTTGGGGATGGAATGTTTAGTTAGTAAGTGGAGCATCCTCAAACATGTAAATTGTAGCTGTTTGGGTGGGTGGTATTGCTTCTCAAAGGGGCCTTTCAAACGGACGGACCGTTCAGGTCCGCCTGTCAGTTTTGTCAGCGGACCTGAACGGCCGCTCCATGCTATCCTATGGAGTGTCGGATGTCAGCGGAGACATGTCCGCTGACATCCGCCCTGATCCGATCTGCCAAAATCAGACATATGGCGATACGTCCCCATCTGTCCATGGCGGATCGAATCAGGTCAGATCTGATGAAAACGGGCACGCTGTCCGTTTTTATCAGATCTCTCCATAGGAGACAGCGGCGCTGCACAAGCCCCTCCCCGCTCAATGAGCAGAGAGGGACTTGTCATTGGCCGGCTCAGCGGAGATCAGTGGAGAGAAGCCTAATTCCTCAAAGGTGTAAAGGATGTCTCCATTAAGTAGGTCAGACACTTATATGGATATGCCATATAGTGGGTTGTTAAACGAGTTTTATGGTTACAGCATACACTTTAATTTTATAACACCGGCATTGTAATACCAATACAAACAATAGCTATACTTGACAATATGCTTACTTGAAAAATCTCCTTTTCTGTTATAAGTGCCGCCCAGGGCCGGCCTTCGGGGTGTGCGAGCTGTGCGGCCGCACAGGGCGCCATGGGCAACAGGGGCGCCGTGCAGCCATCCAGAGGCGTACTAAGGGGGGGCGGGCCGCCCCTGGGTACCACACACTGGGGGAGGTGTCAGACCGGCACCCCCCTCCGCGATTTTATTACACCCGTGGTGGCAGCGCCTCGGGTTTAGGCAGCGGCACACTGGCACAGGCAGGGAGAGGCGAGCTAGCTACAGTGGCGAGGGGGAGGGGGTGTGCGGGGGGGTGCAGGGTGACACCGCGGCACCTACCATCCCCTCCTCTTGTGGCCATGGGCTGCCTGTCTGTGTGATCCCAGATGTCACACAGGCACAGCCGAGTGAAGCTGCCTCCCCCTCCTCTCTTTTTATGTGTAAACGGGGAGGGGACCTGCTGTGCATGTGCCGCCGTGCTGATCTGAGGTACTAAAGGGGGTGCTGCACTGAACAAGGGGGGCTGCACTGAACAAGGGTGGCTGCACTGAACAGGGTGGCTACACTGAACAGGGGGGCTACACTGAACAGGGGGGCTGCACTGAACAGGGGGGCTGCACTGAACGAGGGGGCTACACTGAATGAGGGGGCTGCACTGAACGGGGGGGCTACACTGAATGGGGGGGCTACACTAAAGGGGGGTCTGCACTGAAGGGGGGTCTGTGTAACATGCAGGGGGTCCAGAGCTGCAGGGTTCTGTGTAAAGTAAAGGGGTCCAGAGACGCAGGGTGCTGTGTAATGTAAAGGGGTGCAGGGTGCTGTGTAATGTAAAGGGGTCCAGCGATACAGGGTGCTGTGTAATGAAAAGGGGTGCAGGGGGCTGTGTAATGAAAAGGGGTCCAGAACTGCCGGGTGCTGTGTAATGTAAAGTTAAATTAAAACAAATTATTTGTTACAAATATATTTTTCCTCTTTGTGTATGTTTAGGTGACCAGGGGGCGAGGGGTGAAGATGGGGGGGGGGGGGGAGAGCGCCACAGGATTAGCTCGCACAGGGTGCCTGAACACCTAAGGGTGGCCCTGGTGCCGCCTATCTGTTGGCCACCTCTTTCCATACCATACCTTCCTGGATTCCCTGTATGCTTTGCAGCTTTTTACTTTCTATTTCTAAGACCTATCTATCCTATGTTACCTTGCCGCCTGTACTTACTTTGCCTCTTAAAACTCCTCCTTTCAGCACCTCTGTAGTTTAGGAGGCAGGCCCTGGGAATTACATGACATGTCTACATGACATGTCTACTCACAGGCCATAGTGAATATATGTCACAGAATTAATTGTGTGGGGGTCTTCAAAAGGTAAGTTTTCAAACTTTAGGATAGTTAAGATTATTAATAATTAAGAATAATAAAACACAATGTAGAAATGAATATATGATGGTACATTTTCACCATTAATATGTTTTAAATGCAAAAAGGTTATACCATACAGTTTTCAGACTGTCCAAAACTGACTACCACTGTGTAATGTACTATTCATGTTATTCATGCAAAATGTTCAACCCATCTGACCTTTTCTTCTTTGATTGTACTTATCTTCTTTGATTGTACTTAAGAACTTGAAAGTGGTTGAACAAAATTTACACACGTGCTTAGATTTTTCTTAAATACAGTCAGAAGAGCAAAATAATTACAGTATATCAAACACACAATCGGATTTTCCGTCTGAAAAACCTTGGATGGTTTTTCCGACGGAATTCCGTTTAAGCTTTGCTTGCTTGCATACACACAAAATATTTTGTTGGCGGAAGTTCTGACAGCAAAAGTCTGATGGAGCATACACACGGTCGGAATTTTGGACCAAAGGCTCACATCAAACTTTTCTTGTCGGAATTTCCGATCGTGTGTACGTGGCATGAGAGTAGTGTGTACAGCAAACTTTTGCATAGCTTTTGAGATGGTTCAAACAGCTTTGTTGAAGCATTTAAAGCCTATCCCCGGGGAAAACTTTTTGGGCCAGATTCAGCATTGAATTACGCTGGCGTATCTATAGATACGCCACGTAAATTCAAAGCTGCGCCGACGTATCTTTTTTCTGTATTCAGAAAGCAAGATACGCCGACATTAGCCTAAGATTCGACTGGCGTAAGTCTCTAACACCGTCGTATCTTAGGGTGCATATTTACGCTGGCCGCTAGGTGGCGCTTCCGTCGTTTTCGGCGTAGAATATGCAAATGACCTAGATACGCCGATTCACAAATTTACGTACGCCCGGCGCTATTTTTTTACGCCGTTTACATTAGGCTTTTTTTGGCATAAGGTTACTCCTGCTATTAGGAGGCGCACGCAATGTTAAGTATGGCCGTCGTTCCCGCGTCAAAATTTGCGTAACTCATCCGTGAATGGGGCTGGATGTAATTTACGTTCACGTCGAAACCAATACGTCCATCCACATTTGAATTACGCACGCTTACGCCGGCCCCATTTACGCTACGCCGCCGTAACTTAGAAGGCAAGTGCTTTGTGAATACAGCACTTGCCTCTCTAACTTACGGCTGCATAGCGTAAATACAATACGCTCCGCCGCCGTAACATTGCGCGCCCCTACCTGAATCTAGCCCTTTGTTTTTCACTCCCCTTGCAATGCCCTCACCCCCTGCCTTCCCACCAACACACTGCATTGGGGGTTCGATGTTTGTTTCTTCCATTCTCTCCTGTTGCAGATGCACATGCCCACCAGAATTTTCACATTGCTATAGGCACTTTCCATCTCGTACTCTGGCCTACAACAAAATGGCCATCAAGCCACCTTCTTTGAGGACAGTTATTCCTGTTCTGGTGACCACTTCAAAATTTGAGCTTTTTCCTTGATAATGGTCACAAGGAAAAATAGAGAGGGATCTCTCTAACAAGGACACAGAAAGCAATAAAAACCCAACATGTCTTCTAATCCTTCTCCACTCTCCAAACAAGTTTTGCCTTCAGTTCTACTTTTACAGGAAGTACGAACAAAAATAGCTTTTTTTCATTAACTGTGAATCTCATCAACCTGGAGATGAACAGGGGCATACATTTTTAAGGTCCAGCCAGACATGGCTTCCTCCATAACTACAGCAGAAGAATGAGTGTAGCCAGGAACAGGCCAGATTACTAAAAAACAAAAACAAATGCAGGCATTTCATTTAAGAACTTAGGCTGCAATATATATTTTTTTCTTTAGGTTTAGAAAAAAGTTAAAATTGACAGTTTTGTGGAGATTATGCTGTTTCTTTTCTCTGCTTTGTGTGCTTTCTTTGATTACCTGCAAGTCTTACAAAGGTCACATGACACAGAGCACAGAGACAGTGCTCCTATCTCCTCCTTGCACAGTGCAGTACGTTTGGCGTCTGATAGTCGGGGGAGCTGATGGGCACAATGTTCCAGTCACTAGGGAGATATTTTCCAGTTGGTTTCCTGGCAACATGATTTCTTATGCCCTGGTGTAATGAATATATTTTTTCCATTTACCTGCTTGAGTTCTGGTTTTATCAATACAGGTAGGTCAGCAGTTCTGAAGAAAGGTGTGGTACTGGCGCAAGGTGTACACAGCGCTCCCAAACCGCCCCAATGATGCTGCTTACAGGACTTTTTCTAATGTCCTGCAAGCACACCGCCCCAGTGTGAAAACACTCTGGCTTTCACACTCGGGCGGCATGTGAAGCAGTTTTCAGATGCTTTACAGGCTCTAAAATGCCACTGTGCCATCAAACGCAGCCACTGTGCCCATCAATTGTCGCCACTGTGCAATCAATTGTAGCCACTGTGCCATCAAACGCAGCCACTGTGCCATCAATTGTCGCCACTGTGCCATCGATTGTCGTCACTGGACCATCAAACGCAGCCACTGTGCCATCAATTGTCGCCACTGTGCCATCGATTGTCGTCACTGGACCATCAAACGCAGCCACTGTGCCATCAATTGTCGCCACTGTGCCATTGATTGTCGCCACTGTACCATCAAACGCAGCCACTGTGCCCATCAATTGTAGCCACTGTGCCATCAAACGCAGCCACTGTGCCATCAATTGTCGCCACTGTGCCATCAATTGTCGCCACTGTACCATCAAACGCAGCCACTGTGCCCATCAATTGTAGCCACTGTGCCATCAAATGCAGCCACTGTGCCATCAATTGTCGCCACTGTACCATCAAATGCAGCCACAGTGCCCATCAATTGTCGCCACTGTGCCATAAAACTCAGCCACTGTGCCCATCACACGTAGCCACTGTGCCCATCACACGCAGCCACTGTGCCATCAATTGTCGCCACTGTGCCCATCAATTGCCGTCGGTTTGCTCCGTAAAATGCCGTTGGTTTACCCCGTAAAATGCAGCCAGTTTTCCCCCATAAAATGCCGCCAGTTTTCCCCCATAAAATGCCGCCAGTTTTCCCCCATAAAATGCCGCCAGTTTGCCCCGTAAAATGCCATCAGATTGCCCCATCAAATACCGCCAGTTTGGCCCCCCCCCCCGCCCGGCACTTACCTTTCTCGGATCAGCCTTCCTCCTCCAGACTCCCTCGATGTCTTCTCCCGCCCTTGATGTCGCTTCAGCCAATCAGGTGACCGGTAACCAGACCCGGTGAACCTGATTGGCTGAGACGTGTGTCAGTCTTAACCATGTGTAAGGGGTTAGCTCGCTAGCGAGGTGTGTGACCTCCTGAGTGACCACACTGAATTATACAGAGAGGCAGCTGTGGGTGGTTGAAAAACAAGGGTTATGGTTTATTCTTCCATATTGCTGGAAACAAGTGTAAGCATCCAAACAGCATAAACAAAACAAAACATAAAATAAACCCTGGCCACTTGGGCTGTCTACCTTCACAACACAGGAACCTACCTATGGAGTCTGGCACAGCCTACTGCTGGTCTTCCAGCAGAAAACAATAGTATTTTTGATTTTCTTATCAAACAGCAAAAATATCAACAACCACTTATCCTTCAGAAGTCTTCCTCAGCTCACTGCTCTCCTTAACTCAACAAGCCTCAGGATGCAGCATTCAGTAGTAATCCTCTGGACAATTTATAGAGGCCTTAATTTCCTCATTCTGAACAGCTGAAGCTATCCAACGTCCTTAAACCTTTCTGGCTACCTCTGCAGCCGACACCTGATAGTAATTGGTGAATTTTCTAAGCAAGGCAGAAATGTATCTCCCGTCCGTGACAACACCCCCAGATTTACCTGGCTTCCTGTCACACCAAGGAACGCACACCCTGGGTGCCCTCTGGTTAACCATTTGTAAGCCAATGCATGAATCTATGTATTGTTGAGTGACGGGTGCAGGAGAGAGGGGGCGGCGCTCCTGTGCCCACTATGGACACACCGCCACTGGTCTTAGATGTGCTTCGCTTTTGTTTTGATTTCTAGTATACATTCCTTTATCAGCTGAGGAAACTACATATACAAGATTTATATGCTGGATTGCCAACCCTCCATTTAATATTGTGCGGTATTTGATTTTGGATTTGCTTGCGGCCTGTGGACTGCACAGTTAGAACCTGACGACTAAGGCAAAGTGCTGCCCACTGACTATGAGATGGATATTAATAATAAATAAATCCAAAATGGATTACAAAGAAGCAAAATTAAGACCTCAGACATTCACAAATTAAAAAATCATCTCCAAGTGTGTGTCACCTGACATATGCTTGTAGTTATGGGTCAGTGTATGTGCGTCACTATAGTAATAACAAGCAGCCAGGGGCCACTGGACAAAAACAATAATAGAAGGAATAATTAGGGATAAATTAAGCACGTATCTGTTCTTAAATATGCATTTCAGTGAGAAGTGACAAAGCGTGGGTGGAAACGAGTGAAAGAAATTGCATGTTCTAAAAAAGCATGCCTTGGTGTGAGAGAAAGATATAGAGGGGAAGGGGTGAGGGGGGAACTAAAAAGACACTGATTGCAATTACAGCTAAACTGTGCGAAACAATGGAAGTGAGAAGAATAGCGAACGTAATACTGAATAAAGCTTTTTAAAAGAATTGGTGACTGATTGGGAACACAGCATATACTTTGTACACCTTGTTATATTAAAGGCACATTCCCTAACCGCCAAACGTTTCTTTAAATAATTGTGTCTATTGCAGAGGAATCTGCTTACTTGGAACTCAGGGCTTCTCTGCCCTCTAATATTATCTGTCACACTTCTAGGCACAGATTTGACCACACCTGCTGCAAATGGCACTGTATGCATTCATATACCACCTTAGAGCCAGTCTGTCCAGAGAGTATGGTCACCTGCTGACTTGGCATCATCCACAAGCAGCTTAACCACTTAAGGACCACCTAACGCCGATATACGTCGGCAGAATGGCACGGCTGGGCACAATCACGTAAGGGTACGTCCCCTTTTAGTGCCCAGCCGTGGGTCTCGTGCGCTGCCGGTGTGCGCCCGCGACTCAGTCCGAAGCTCCACGGCCGCGGGACACGCAGACCCGATCACCGCAGGTGTTCCTCGATAGGTCACAGGATAGGGCCGGAGCGCCAGTGATGCTCTGACCCCGTCCCATGTAGCTTGAATGCTTGGGACTCGAAGGCTGCGGGGTAGGGGCTGGCTGGAGTGGGAGTTGCGGAGTCAGCAGCACTGAGAGCCCACCTGCGGAAGTGGCATTGTGGATGGTGTTATGGTGAGCCCAGCTGTCCAGCACTGTTTGGGACTGAACGACTTGAAATGCTTCCTCCTCCTCCCCTTCTTTTGCCTGCTTGATTGGTATAGGTGAGTCCAGTGCTGGAGGTGGGCACATGCACTGTATCTCCACTGGAAAAGGGGGTACTGCATGGATAGAATAATGGTGCTGTGGGATATCAAGGGTGTATGAGGGAAAACAATGCTGAGGGGGGATCTGGGGTGTATAAGGGGTAGCAATGCTTGGGGTATCTTGGGTGGCTGTAGTGGTAGAGGTATCAGGGATGTAGAGAGGCCACAGTGTAGGTGGTATCAGGGATGTAGTGGGGTCACAATACAAGGGGTATCTTATGGTATATGGTAACAGTACTGGGGGGAATATCTGGGGTGTAAAGGGGTCAGAATGCTGGGGGATATCTAGGGTGTAGAGGGGTCAGAGTGGGGGGGGGGCATATCTGGGATGTAGAGGGGTCAGAGTGCTGGGGGGATATCTAGGGTGTAGAGGGGTCAGAGTGCTGGGGGGGGATATCTAGGGTGCAGAGGGGTCAGAGTGGGGGGGGCATATCTGGGATGTAGAAGGGTCAGAGTGCTGAGGGGATATCTAGGGTGTAGAGGGGTCAGAGTGCTGGGGGGGGATATCTAGGGTGCAGAGGGACCATAGTGATGGGGAGGCATCTAGCAGATATATTATATGCACAGGACAGCTTTGTTACTTTATGTATGCAGTATTTTCCCACTGTTTCTTTGCTGTACAGAATGATTGTTCATGTAATTAATGCGGAGATCCATCCAAAAGGGGAAGCTCTGCTTGTCTGCCTCCTACCAACTTGATGTCTGTTTACATGCGCTGTCTCCATTGTAGGGGCCCCAGATCATTACTTTGCCCAGGGGCCCATGATGCTATTAAGACGGCCCTGCCCGCACATGCTCAGTTTGGTCTCTATTGCTGGAGAGAACATTTCCTTGTTGAGTTGAGCTGTTCAGGTCACATGATATTGACATCACACATGTGGGTTCGCATACAGATCCTAAATGACAGCCCAGACCCTCCCTCCTCCTCCATGCTCAATAACTAAAAATGAAGACAGTGGGTGGGATGTCACATCTTAATTGATGGATGATCCACCTCCCATAACAGCATGAGGACACAGGCTGTAGTGGAAATCTCCTCCTACCTGAACACTCAGAACTCAGGCAAACCCTGCAGTTGATCACATGACCGTGGTATACAGATCAGCCAAAAAGGAATATAGTGGCAGTCTTTTAATGTAAAAAGAAGATTTATAAGCTGTGGGCACGGTGGGTGGGTGGGGGTGAACTATTTGTACATTACTGAGTTTAGTAACACTCTCTTAAATAAAAAAAGTTAAGTGCCATTTTACTTCAACTAATTGCAGTCCAGATAATGTTTTTCAGTCTTTTCAAGTGTAAAAAAGTCTATACCTTTCCTAAGTACTGTCTCTGTGAAATACAGAAACAGGGATGGCCTAGATTGGACTAAACCAAGACAGAGGGTGATACCAGTTCACATAAGTTAACAAGTTATAGTGGCCCAAAACTACCAATAGACAGCAGTATACTACAAATCAAATATAACCTGAAGCAGTTTAATACAGCACAGGAAAATTATATAAAAATGGGGCAGAACACCTGTCAAACATGTCTATACTGACCTGCTCTGTGCCATGGAATGGCACAGAGGGGCCATGAACCTCCTCTTTATGGGTCCCCTGTCGCGCTCCTGGCCCCTCCCCTCTGTCCAGTGCCCCCATGGCAAGCTGCTTCCCATGGGGTTACTTGTGCATGCTCGCACCCAAGCCCCGCTGCTGCCTTCATTTACACAGACAGCGGGACTCGGCCCTGCCGCTCCCTCATCACTGGCTTTGATTGACAGCACTAATAGCCAATGGCTTCCGGTGCCCCAGCAAAGCCAGTGATACCCAGAAATAAGGGGAGAGAAGAGCTGCAGATGTGCACAGCACTGGATTGAATGAGGGCTCAGGTAAGTAAAAGGGGGCAGGTAGATGATGCTGACACCTAAACATGTTTTACCTTAAAGCGGGGGTTCACCCTAAAAAAAAAAAAATTCTAACATTCCATCTAGCATAGTAGCGTGAGCTACAGTATGCCTTTATTTTATTTTTTTTGCGCCGTACTCACTTTGTAATCCCGGAGATAAGTTTCAGTCTAGTAGGCGTTCCTAGTCAGAGGGGAACATGATTGACGGCGTGCTATGGCGCGTCACGCCTCACGGAAATAGCCGAAATAGGACGTGGCTCTTCACGGCGCCTGCACAGTCAGCTCTGATGTCTGTGCGCAGGCGCCGTAAAGCGCCGTGAAGAGCCGAGTCCTACTCGGGAGGCGTTACGAACAATAGCTGGCCGTCAATCATTGTCCCCTCTGACTAGGAACGCCCATTCCCCGCGGGGAGCCTGAAATTTATCTCCGGGATTAAACAGTGAGTACGGGGCCAAAAAAATAAATAAAGGCATAGGGCCAGATTCTCATACATTCGCGCTGCTCCTGGGCAGCGGAATATATGAGATCTACGTTACACCGCCGCAGGTCTACAGGTTTACATCCTGATTCTCAGAACACTTACCTGTAAACTTGCGGCGGTGTAGCGTTAGATTGCTCGTCGCAAGCCCGCCCAATTCAAATGGGGCGGGCACCATTTAAATTAGGCGCGCTCCCGCGCCGAGCGTACTGCGCATGCTCCGTCGGGTAAATTACCCGACGTGCATTGCGCTAAATGACGTCGCCCCGACGTCATTTGCCTAGATGTATACGTAAATGGCGTCCAGCGCCATTCACGGACATCTTACGCAAACGACGTAATTTAGATTGAATTCGACGCGGGAACGACGGCCATCGTTAACATTGGTTGCGCCTGCTAATTAGCAGGGGCAACCTTACGCGTCGGGTACGCTACGCAAACGACGTTAATTCGCTGCGTCGACCTCGCGTATGTTCGTGAATCGCCGTACTTACCTCATTTGCATAGACGACGGGGAAAAGCGACGATGCGACACCTAGCGGCGGGAAAAAAAAATACATTTAAGATCTGACAGCGTAACAGCCTTACGCATGTCAGATCTAATGGGTACCTATGCGCAACTGATTCTGAGAATCAGTCGCATAGATACCCGGGGCCAGATGAGGTGTTACGACGGCGCTAATGGTGTTGCGCCCTCGTAACGCCTTTGAGAATCTGGCCCATACTGTAGCTCGCGCTACTATGCTTGATTTAATGGTAGAATGTTGTTATTGAGGGTGAACCACCGCTTTAATGCAAGGAATGCATTAAGATAAAAAATGTTTAGGCTTTACAACCATTTTAAGGACTAGATCGAATGAATAACAGAAATTATTAACAGCATCATAGGGTGGCAATAACTGACCCAATATTAGCAGGTAATGTTACCCATAAAGAACAGTGTTTGCAGTACTCAGTCTAGTTTTGTTCTCCTATAGTGCAATATTGAGCTTGCCCTATGAATGGCTCTGATCCATAAAGCATAAATGAGTGCAAGAACAAAAATATAATATATTGCAGTTTACCGTCCTTATATGTGGTGGCTAGATCTTGGTAGATCATTGGTTTCGTCGTGAGCGTAACTTACGTCCAGCCCTTTTCTGAATCGACTTACGCAAACGACGTAAAATTTCAAAATTAGACGCGGGAACGACGGCCATACTTAACATAGGATACCCCTCATATAGCAGGGGTAACTTTACGCCGGAAAAAGCTGAACGCAAACGGCGTAAAAAAAATTCGCCGGGCGGTCGTTCGTTTGTGAATCGGCGGAAATCCTCATTTGCATATTCGTCGTGGAAAAAAACCGAAACGCCACCTAGCGGCCGGCCTGGAATTGCAGCCTAAGATCCGACAGGGTGTAAGACCCCTGATGAAGTCACGAGGTGCGTGACGTAACGCCGTAGGGAGTCAGACCGATATTCACACACCCGCACAAGCCGGAGGCCATCGGACGTCAGGCGGTACTTAGAACGCCGCGTCCCCGGGAATTTTAAAATTTGTTACCTGCATGCGCCCATCCCTGCTAAGTGTGTCTGCATGGTATTTACATTAATAAATTGGATTGAGCTCAAACCCACTACACCATTGGAGGCACTCTCTCTTTTCTCCCTCAACCCACCGCTCACTCTGGATCACGGAGCCTGGAAATACCCAGCAGCTGGAGCAGTAGGAGTAACCCACATTTGGAGAGGCAAGACCATCACGCTGTGGAGATAATACTATATGCTCATATATAGTACCCTGCAGGTAAGGGAACTACATTACTTATGAGGATAGCCCACTAGCCTATTGAGGGAAGAGAGCAGAGATTTAGAAATTGATTTCATCTGATCCATCTTTTATAGACTGTCGGTCATATTCTGATCCTACAATCATCCATCTGTTCATTTTTTGATCTATTTGATTTTTTGAACTATTATTTGCATTCACTGCTGAAGGACATTTAACTGCACAAAGGTTTATTTGCACCTTTTCAGGTTCACATTCTTTGTGTTATTTTTGGGATATATATTCCCAGCTGGTATTTATTTCACCAATCACACTTCAGTCACTTATTGTGTTTGTGCACTCATCACTGGTATTATCTTTTATTGTGATTTTGATCACTTATTTGAAGCGCTTATCATTTGTTTATTTACTTTGTAAGACACTTACACCTGGCGGATCTTAGGGATATCTATGCGTAACTGATTCTATGAATCAGTCGCATAGATACGACCGGCAGAACTCAGAGATACGACGGCGTATCAGGAGATACGCCGTCGTATCTCTTTCTGAATCTGCCCCACTCATTGTAACCTGTAGCAAGTGCAGAAAATGCCTGTTGACCTTTTCAGTGTCCTTGTCAATTCTCATTTGCTGCACCAAGGACAAAAATAATGTTATATTTATTAGGTAAACTACTAATCCCATCAGCACCCCCACCCCCGCCTGCCATGTGTATTAGAGATGAACATATAAGCTGTCCAGCTTGAGTGGCAATCTTGACTCCCTCCATAGATACAGTGATAAAGATGATGCAGGAACCACATCTGAGGACTGGTAGGCTGCAATATACTGTATAATCCATATGCATCACTCTTATTGCAACCCATTGTGAGCACCACAATGGGTTGCAGCTATTCAACAACTTGCTGAAGGAGGGGCAGATATCCTCCTTTCTGTCATTCTCAGGGATATATCTGTCTCTCTATGACCACCTATAGAGAGCACATCCGGATTTCCCCCGATCGTTTTCCCAGTTTTTCTGACAGGTGGAGAAAACACACCTGCACTAAAAAAGTCTGTTTCTTTATTTTCTGTAGAAAATGGAAACATTTGCCTTTGAGTTTTTAAAAGATTTGTCAGCATGGTGGAAATGGACTGGTACAGCAGTGACAATACCTACTAAACGTGCTATACTACACAAGTCATTCATGTGGAATTAGTCATTCATCACAGTACATTCCTTCCAATCAGTGTATCCAGGCAGTCTATTTTGATGTCCATATGTTAATTCTCCAAAGATATGAATTGCAATACTTTTCCAGGGGGCATTCAGTAAAATGTGAGAGAGCACAGAGATAGTCTTTTTGGCTACCTGTGCCCACGCAAAATAATTTCTGAAATAGGTGGTTGATTGGTGTGCTGATAGAAATGTTTAAAGTTAGGCCCCGTACACACGACCGAGGAACTCGACGTGCCAAACACATCGAGTTCCTCGTCGAGTTCAGTGTGGAAGCCGCCGAGGAACTTTTCCATTGACTAACGAGAAAATAGAGAACATGTTCTATTTTCGGCCCGACGAGTTCCTCGCTGAAAAGTGTACACACGACCGAGTTTCTGGCTGAATTCTGCCGAGAAACTCGGTCGTGTGTACGGGGCCTTATTCTAAAATCGGCACTGCCAGCGGGAGTCAGCTGAACTCGCACGGCTTCACTCCCGCAGCCCAGTGTGAACCTGGGCTAAGCCTCAGACATAAAATATGAACAAAGCATATCCCTCTATATTGTGTACTTGTCTCAACTAAGAGCACTAAGTATTGGTTCTATCTGCTGCTTCATTCCTCTTCTATGAGCATGAGTCGTCTCTGACATGTTTTCCTGACACCAAGAGCAAACTGGTGACAGGGAAGGGAGCTCCAGCAGAATCACAGCCTCAGCTCTGTTCCTGTGTGTTGTGTGAAAGAGGGGTGTGTCTCTCTCCAATCGGCTCTCAGAACTCTCCTCACTGAGCTCTGCAGTATGTAACTTCTCTGCCCCTTTTTTTATGAACTCTCAGACAAGATGTATACATTTGGCACTTTAAATGGATGTAGAGATGAGCAGATTGCAGATAGACAGATACAACTTATGCAGGAGGATTTAATCTATGTGTATCACCTGAGGTCAGTCACTACAGTATGTAAGGGTTTACAACCACTTTAAGCGCCTCTTCTGCAATGTTGCAAGTTTCCAAACAATTTAGAGCAAAGCCCCTCTTTTTAAAATAAAACATTTATACCAGTGACACCAAGCATTTCTGAAGGTCAAGTGACAAAAGCATTCCTTTTCTCAGACCCTAGCCATTCCAGCCTGACTACAGGATAGAAACTACATCTGTAGATCAAGCCTTGTCTATGAGGGATAACTCCCACTTGGCCTTTGCAGTTGTACTTAGCAATGGATTCTGATAGCCAGATTCAAGTAGAGCGCTGCATCTTTAAGGCGGCGTAGGGTATCGTATTTACACTACGCCGCCTTAAGTCAGAGAGACAAGTACTGTATTCACAAAGTACTTGCCTCCTAACTTACGGCGGCGTAGCGTAAATGGGGCCGGCGTAAGCGCGCCTAATTCAAATGAGGATGAGGGGGCGTGTTTTATGTTAATGGGGTGTGACCGAACGTGATTGACGTTTTTACGAACGGCGCATGCGCCGTCCGTGTACATATCCCAGTGTGCATTGCTCCAAAGTACGCCGCAAGGACGTATTGGTTTCGACGTGAACATAAATTACGTCCAGCCCTATTCACGGACGACTTACGCAAACAACGTAAAATTTTCACATTTCGACACGGGAACGGCGGCCATACTTAACATTGACTAGGCCAGCTATTTGATGGAATAACTTTATGCCGAACTCAACGGAAGCGCCACCTAGCGGCTAGCCTAAATATTGCACCCTAAGATACGACGGCGCGGGCTGTCGTATCTTAGCTAAGTTTAAGTGTATCTCAGTTTGAGAATACACTTAAACTTACGACGGCGCAGATTCAGAGTTACGTCGGCGTATCTACTGATACGCCGGTGTAAATCTTTCTGAATCTAGCTATAAGAGTCTGTTATTTACTAAGCAGAAATCTTAGTAAATAACTTGACATTATTTATGAAGGGTTTGGGTTTTTAATTTTCAACCTCATTTGGATCCTTGTGAGGTTTAGGGATCATGGGCCAAATTCTCAAAAAGTCTGCGTAACTTAAATTTCAGCAGTTAAGTTACACTGACTTAAAATTTCTACCTAAGTGCCTGATCGTCAAAGCACTTAGGTAGAAATTACACGCTGTGTAACTTAAGTGCCGCCGTCGTAAGGCGGTCCTCCTCTCCTGGGGGCGTTTAAAATTTAAATGAGGCGCGCTCCCGCGCCGGCCGTACTGCGCATGCGTGTGACGTCATTTTCCCGACGTGCAGCGCGCGAACGTAATTAACGCCGGTCGGCTTTGAGAATTTCGACGGGACACTAAAGTTGCGACGGGTGAAAAAAAAAGACGCGCCGGGAAAATAAATAATTATAAAAAAAAATGTCAGCGTCGCTCAGCATGCATTCCTGAGAGGGAGAACTCCATGCCAATTTTCAAAGAAAAAAACGGCATGGGTTCCCCCCCCAGGAGCATACCAGGCCCTTAGGTCTGGTATGGGTTGTAAGGAGACCCCCCTATGCCGAAAAATTGACGTAGGGGGTCCCCCTACAATCCATACCAGACCCGTATCCAAAGCACGCTACCCGGCCGGTCAGGAATGGGAGTGGGGACGAGCGAGCGCCCCCCCCCCCTCCTGAGCCGTGCCAGGCCGCATGCCCTCAACATGGGGGGGTTGGGTGCTCTGGGGCAGGGGGGCGCACTGCGGGCCCCCCCACCCCAGAGCACCCTGTCCCCATGTTGATGAGGACAGGACCTCTTCCCGACAACCCTTGCCATTGGTTGTCGGGGTCTGCGGGAGGGGACTTATCGGAATCTGGGAGTCCCCTTTAATAAGGGGGCCCCCAGATACCGGCCCCCCACCCTAAGTGAATGGATATGGGGTACATCGTACCCCTATCCATTCACCTGGAGGCAAAAAGTAAAATTTAGTAAACACACAACACAAGGCTTTTTAAAATAATTTATTATTCTGCTCCGGATGCCCCCCCTGTCTTCGTTATTAGCTCAATTAGCAGGGGGGGCTTCTTCTTCCACTCTCCGGGGGTCTTCCGCTCTCCGGGGGTCTTCTCCGCTCTCCGGGGGGGGCTTCTCCGGACTCCGGGGGGCTTCTTCCATCTTCTCCCCTCTTCCGCTGTTGACTCGGCGAACCCCGGTTCTTCTGCAGCTCTCCGGTGCCTTCTTCTTCAGCGCTGGCTGCCTGCTATGTTTGTGTGTTAGCTCGATTTCAAACAGGCAGCCAGCGCGGTCTTCTGTGGCGTCAGGGTCTTCTGGTCTTCTCCCCTCTTCCGATGTTGCCTCGTCGCCTGTTGTCGCTGTAATGATGGAAGCGCGCCTTGCATCACATTTATATAGGCATCACCGTCCCATCATGCTCCGGTAGGTACCCACGTGGTGGGTGCCTACCCACGTGCACCCACCACGTGGGTACCTGCCGGAGCATACCAAATGCCGTCGCTGGAATGGGCTTTTACAAGGTGTGACTAGTTTACACTTTGTAGAACCAGCCCTAATTTTACACTTGCAAAATAACACTTACGGCGCAAAAAGGAAGCTGGAAAGCTTTGTGGATCGCCTTAAAGCGGATCTCCACTCTAAAGTGGAGTCCCGCTGATCGGCACCCTCCCCCCCTCCGGTGTCACATTTGACACCTTTCAGGGGGGAGGGGGGTGCAGATACCTGTCTACAGACAGGTATCTGCACCCACTTCCGGCCCTACGATACGGGCAAAGGACGGGTTTTTTCCTTACCTTCCGTCCGTCCCCCGTTGTATGCTGGGAACACTCGGCTCCCAGCACACAGCGGGAGCCAATCGGCGGGCGCAGCGCGACTCGCGCATGCGCCGTAGGGAACCGGGCAGTGAAGCCGGAGCGCTTCACTTCCTGGTTCCCTCACCGTGGATGGAGGGGGGAGCAGCAGGGTGACGAGCGATCGGCTCGTCATCTGCTGCGATCACCGCTGGACTCCAGGACAGGTAAGTGTCCTTATATTAAAAGTCAGCAGCTGCAGTATTTGTAGCTGCTGGCTTTTAATATATTTTTTTAGTGGCACATCCGCTTTAAGTGCTAATTTGCATACTAGAAACGGCATTTCGACTCGAAATGCCCCCAGCGGCGGATGCGGTACTGCATCCTAAGATTCGGCAGTGTAATTCAATTACACATGCCGGATCTTCTGCCTAACTTTGGAAAAAGCCTTTTGAGGATCGTTTCCAAAGTTACACACAGACTGAACAGCAGTTAAGTCGGAGTATCTCTTTTGTGGATCTGGCCCTGTATGTGTACAGTATATAGAGGTCACTATATTCCCTAGGGCAAATTGTCATCTTTGTCATCTTTCTGAGGTAAGAACAGTTAATATAGCCGAGCATGTTACTGAATAAAATAAGTAGAGACAGTCAGACTGATTTCTGTGATATTCCATTAATCAGTAATAATTAGATCAGTGTCCTGGTATATAATTCATTTGGGAATTAGAGATTGAAGTTTGCCTGAGTTTTTCTAAACTCGATTTAGAATATCATGAAAAAAAATCTCTTTGTATTACATAGTACCCTGTGTAACATTGGGGACCATTAGCTCTCGTGATAGATGCATTAGTCAGTGATTCAAGCCAGTCAGGAACTATTTTTAAGGGCATGGTAGTCCATTTTTATGAAAAATAAAAAAAATTAAAGTGTGTAACATAAGGATTTCCCACACAGGGGTTCTTCTCTAGCAAATATGCACAACAGAAAATACTAGCCCACCTGGCTCTCTCTAGCAGCACCCCTGCTCTTTATCCTTATCACACAGACCACAGGATTCCTCAATGTGGGTGGCTTCACTTTAGCTCCCACAGCTCCGCTTTGGCCTTAGTCCTCAGGCCATTGCACTGCCACTTGCAGTCACACATTCTGGCTGCCTCCTGCTGCCCCTCTGACTCCCTGGGTGTAGAGCAGTCTCCAACTGGGAGCCACGAGGTCTTCCCATACCCTCATTATAAGTACTGTGCTCACCTGAGCACACACCCTGCTGGACATCCACAAAATCTAGACCAGTGTTTCTCAACTCCAGTCCTCGGGGCGCACCAACAGGTCATGTTTTCAGGCTTTCCATTATTGTGCACAGGTGATTTTATCAGTTTCACTGCCTTAGTAATTACCACAGCAGTTTGATCTGAGGGAAATCCTGAAAACATGACCTGTTGGTGCGCCCCGAGGACTGGAGTTGAGAAACACTGATCTAGACACATGGTTGGAGATCCTGTCCCACCCAAGACACCATGGAATCTCCAAACTACAAGCCCCATGCCGGAATACCAAAACCTGGAGAAGGCTGCAAAAGCAGTTTTCTCCAGTCCACCTCTATGCTCTGCAGTCTTGCACCAAGCAAATGTGCACACCCTGTTTCCCCCCAAGCTACCAGTTTTACCGTGACAGCATCTTCTACTGTCACACCTGTACCAGGCATAGTAGGTAGATGAACTTTGACTCTTACAGGAAATAAACAAAGCAAAGTGTGCAATCTAAGTGTAGTAGATACAGTACATTAATTCTAAAAAAGAGAGAGGCAGCTCACATGAGGACAGTTAAAATGTGCCTTATATCAAACATCAACAAACTTGACTGGGGCTTTCAGCAAAGTATGGCACCAGGATGCACAAAGGGTAGGCAGATGTTCAATGCCTGAAAAAGCTAAGGAGACACCATGGGGCGCTAACCTAAGTGCAGAAATATAGTGATATAGGATAGCACAAAGCAAAAGGCATCTCTGCCGTGGACATTCAGGCTTTTTTATGTTGCTGAGCTCACCAGTGCATTTGGCCACGCCTAATGTTGCTGCTATCTCTCTGACGGATTTGTTTAGTTTTTGAAGCCTTACACAGGCTTGTTTCACTTGCATGGACAGCTCCTTTGAACGCATGATGTAGGTTCCCAGAAAGAGATTCCAAAGGCATATACCACACTTAGAATCAACTCCAGACCCTTTACCTGCTTAATTGATGAAGCAATAACGAAGGAGTAGCCCACACCTGGCCATGAAACAGCTTTTGATTCAATTGTCCAATTACCTTTGATCCCTTGAAAAGGGGGCATGGATATTCTTAAGAGCTGTAATTCCTAAACCCTTCCTCCGATTTGGATGTACATACCCTCAAATTAAATCTGAAAGTATGCACAATATATAACTATAGCTTGAATATGTTTTAGTGAATACCTACAAAAAACTAAAATTGTGCCTGTGTCCAAATATATATGGACCTAACTGCATAACATAAGCCCATTCAGTCATAGAACCAATGTCATAAAACTCTATGACACCACATCACATTGAAATGATTGAACTGTCAGTCTCTGGTCTTGGGAATCAGTTCGCACAGCAAATGTAGAATGTCTCTGGGGGTCTGTTCCCAAATGTGTTTTATTTGATCCCAGGGTGAATTCTAGATTATTAATGTATGCTCTGTATACCACGTATTCACTTGCTATAATAAAGACTTTTAGAACAAGATGTATATGTGTGACATATAAGTAGCGTGTTCATTACACTTTGGCGACCTGCAGGGCAGCTAGATGAAATTTAATAAAATCATATACTCTCAGTAGGCAAAGTAGTTATTCTAAACCTTCTTAGATAATAAAAAATCATTATTATGTGTAGAAGCATACATTAATTATCAGTCTTCCATTTCCTGTAAAATGACATTCAATCTGCTGTGTAAATGCAACTATGTAAATGTACCCATAAAAATAATCACGCTAAAGAGGATTGTGAAACATCTAAAATATGAATCAATTTGATGTACATTGTGATTAGATATATAATATCTGCTAGAAAAATGCCTATTTTCACAACTACCATTTTTCATAGAAACTTTTTAACCTGACCTATAGGCGTTCTACCGTGTCCATGTTAGCATAGATTTCACTTTTACTCCTTTTTGGGATTTGTGAATTGCCTTCCCGGTGCAGTGTTTTGGGCTTGTGGCTTGGTGATTGTGCCCCCTTTCCTTTAGTGGGTGGTGATAGAGAGTGACTCCACTGTTATCACGTCAAATTTCTTGATAATGTTGTGCGCCAACGGTGGTGCCAGCACTCCACCTTGATGCACATTTAGTTTTCGGCACTTTTTTGGGTCCTTGTGCAAAAAAGGGCGGAGTTTGTGTGAAGTCATCGTGACCGGCGAGACGGGTGACGCTGCGGCTGGTTTGTTTCATACACTGCTTGTGATTCATTGCCTTTTTGTAAGTGTAACTTTGATTTTCAAATAAAGTCCAGTTAAACAGTTTTACACTATGAGGCTTCTCCCTGTTAATATCCTATGCCTGAGTGGTGAGCGGCTCTGTGAGTCTAAGGGACATTTGAGTTCAGTTTACCAGTGATAGTGCCACAGCAGAATTAGCCTACCATTGAAATTATCCATTGTGGAGCTCAAGTGCATGCTTGCTTGATCTCTATAATTCGAGATCCAAATTAAAGCACTTTGAAGTGGAAATTTTGTCCATAAGCACTGAGCACTTTCCCATTTTGCACGTTCATATTGGACTTTTTGTATACAAATAGGATACATTATGGACTTTCATGTTCGGATTATATATTGATGTACATGTTTCAATAACGCACGTTATTTTTATATGTTCATTTGCCTTTGTTGATTATTTTTTTTTTTTTTACTTTAAAGCAGTTGTATTGCCCGCTTGGTGATTTGTACCTACAGGTAAGCCTATACTAAGGCTTACCTGTAGGTAAAATGAATAGGAGATATTCACCCTGCATGCAGCCGCTGACATCAACGGCGCATGCGCTCGGAAGATCCGGAGTGTCGTGCCGGTACTTCAGAGCTCCTTGCCGGAACGGAGGGTGCCCACGTGCATGTGTGGGAGTTACGTTATTGCAAGCCCGGAAGAAACGCAGAGGGAACATGCCATTTTCCTCAGCGGTGACCGGGTGCCACTGCGGGGGCTCGGTCTAATATTATTATTTCATAATATGCTAGTATGCGATGCATGCTAGCACGTTATGCTATTGTTTTTTTTTTTTTTCAGCAGTTTACTACTGCTTTAAGAGCTAACACATTTATATTTACACCATCTCTTATGTCGGTATCTAGATCATTTTATTCATTTGTGATCATATACATTGATGAATTTGTTTATTTAATGGAACAGCGATTCATTTTTGGCACAATTTTTCAGTAGTCCAGTATTGAGGAGCACAGTCTAACAAGGATGAGGAGCACAGTCTAACAAGGATGAGTTGCACAGTCTAAAACGGATGAGGAGCGCAGTCTAACAAGGATGAGGCGCACAGTTTAACAAGGACGAGGAGCCCAGTCTAACAAGGATGAGGAGCACAGTCCAACAAGGATGAGGAGCACAGTCTAACAAGGATGAGGAGCGCAGTCTAACAAGGACGAGGCGCACAGTCTAACAAGGACGAGGAGCCCAGTCTAACAAGGATGAGGAGCACAGTCCAACAAGGATGAGGAGCACAGTCCAACAAGGATGAGGAGCACAGTCCAACAAGGATGAGGAGCACAGTCTAACAAGGATGAGGAGCGCAGTCTAACAAGGACGAGGCGCACAGTCTAACAAGGACGAGGAGCCCAGTCTAACAAGGATGAGGAGCACAGTCCAACAAGGATGAGGAGCACAGTCCAACAAGGATGAGGAGCACAGTCCAACAAGGATGAGGAGCACAGTCTAACAAGGATGAGGAGTGCAGTCTAACAAGGATGAGGAGCGCAGTCTAACAAGGATGAGGCGCACAGTCTAACAAGGATGAGGCACACAGTCTAACAAGGATGAGGCACACAGTCTAACAAGGATGAGGAGCCCAGTCTAACAAGGATGAGGAGCGCAGTCTAACAAGGATGAGGAGCGCAGTCTAACAAGGATGAGGAGCGCAGTCAACAAGGATGCACCAGCAAAAACAACTCAACAATGGCTGTTATTTCTATTCTGATCGGCCCTAAAAGGTTGCAGTAAAGACATGTTCCATACTTCTACCATCTGTCAGTGCAGATTTAGGATCTTTAATCTCTATTTATTAGAAGCTCCTATATTTGCTGCTGTTGGACCTAGATTATGCAGATTGTACAACTCTTGCAAATCCTAGAGGCATTTCAATGTCCTTGATTGACAGGAAAGTAGCATCTAATAGAAAATGTTTAAAATGTTTTTAAAGAGTAATGTAAATAAAATCGTGAAAAACATATACACTAGGCTTATTAAAAAAAATAAAAACTGTATAAAAGAAAAAAGGACAAAAACACTAGAGTCTCTGGCCCGGATTCACATACATCGGCGCATATTTATGCGGTAGTAGCGTATCTAATATACGCTACGCCGACGCAGCGCACGGAGGCAAGCCCTGGATTCACAAAGCACTTGCTCCCACATGCTCTTAAAGATACGCTGGGTTTCCTCGGCGTAAGCCAGCGTAGGTGGAAGTAGGCGTGAACCATGCTAATGAGGCGTGACCCCATGCAAATCATGGGGCAAGCGCCATAGAAGTACTTAAAATGAACGGTTCATGGGCCGTCCTGTGGCCGCATCCCTGTGCGCATGCTCAGACTCACGTCGGAACTACTCCCTAAGATACGCTGAATCACTGCCTACGACGTGAACGTAACCTACGCCTAGTCATATTTACATACAACGTAAACGACAAAAGATACGACGGCTTGTGTTCCCTGGTCCATACCTTTGCATGGGTTGCGCCTCCTATATGGGGAATAACTTTACTCCGGACGTACGACTTACGCAAACCGCGTATATTATGCGCTGGGCGCAAGTACATTTGTGAATCGGCATATCTCCCTCATTTGCATATGTGCATAGAAAATCTATGGGAGCGGCAAATGCGCCCAGCGTAAATATGCGCCCACGATACGACGGCGTAGGCAAGTTACGTTGGTCGTAGGAAGCCTATTTTTAGGCGTATCTCAGATTGTGGGCACGGTGCATAGATACGATGGCGCATAGTTATTCTTACACGGCGTATCTCGAGATACGTCGGCGTAAGTGCTTTGTGAATCCGGTCCAATGTATATTGGATGTAAAATTGCTTTGCAAATGTCTCAGTATTTGCACAAAAATCACTAATAATATCTGTAATGTTTGTAACATGTGAAATGTCAGTTTCTGTTGCCTTTTGAAGGGAAAATATAATATTCGATCATAGGAGTTTTGCATTTTCCTGCGATCAACCTAGTCTGTATACATTCACCAAGATATGTAGTGGTTCCCAACCGCAGTCCTAACAGGCTATGTTTACATAGATTTTCCCATAAATAATATACAGTAGCTGTCATAAATACCAAGCTATTGACATTGAGTTAAAGCTCCCCGTGCAAGGTGAAGGATACTATGAAATCATTGCCTGCTTGGCATACTTGAGGACTGAAGTTGGGAAGTGGTGACAATCACATATCACCCATTAGGATCCAGATGGATATTTCCCACTGTACATGTTGAGAATATACTACTAAAAATTGTGACCCTTTTGCTCCCCTAAAATATGTCTCTGTACCCAGGGACGATTCAGTGTTATAATTTAGCTTCTTGTCAGGTGGTTTTCATTTAGAAAGAGGGTTTTTGGGCGTTTGACTTTTTGTATTTTATCATTGCCCTCGTTAATTTTTGAATTTAAGGTCCTAAGGTTCCAAACTAGTTTCTTTCCTTTTTCCTCCTGACCGGTCACAGAATCCTGCAGCTCTGTGTGAGGGAGCACTTGATAAACGTGAAGTCCTGGAGCCTTGACCAGTTGCAGCCAGTGCACAACCTGACGCCTACCAGCATTCATCCAAAAAGCCATGTGTGTGACCCTGCACTGTGCGGGGCGCCGGACCAACAGGTCTCCACCAGGTCCATCACCTCCTCACAAGCACATGACGAGCCCGAGGCCTCAATTTTCTTGTTTCATGTTGTCCTTGGGGCGCAGAGCACTGCATCCTGAACCCTTTCACCCTTTGATACCAGCGAATCAACACTCGCTATCGGCTTCCAGCTTCCTGCCCCCTGCAGCATTCACTGACAAAGGGGTCCAGAACTGCAGGATCACTTGACTGGACCAAAGTGGATTACGTAGTTACATAGTTAGTCTGGTTGAAAAAAAGACACAAGTCCATCTAGTTCAAAAAATTAAAAGTAGGTAAGTGCACAAAAGAAATGAATATATGGTACTACAGCGCTACTAATACTAATTAATCAAGAAAAATGTATAGAAATAAAAAACTAAATAATACCGCTGCAGACACAAAAAGAGTGTACAAAACCAATAATAGTGATAAAATAGGTGTGTTGCGCTGATAATAACTTATTTCTACGTACAAAATTACATAAGAAAGAGACCCCCTTGTAAACTCAATACAAAAGGGATCACAAGTGCAAAATAGACAATATAATAAATCATCCAGTGAAGTGCCAGTGAAGTGCTAGGAATAAATCCCTATTGAGACCAGCATGCAATCTTCATGGGCAACTGCAGCAAGTCAGTACAACCCCTGTCACATGGAAAAAATAGACACACCACAGTCCGATATTCATGGGATAGTTCAAAGTATACAGACTTCACTCCTATATAACTTTTCACTTCAGGACAGTGCCGCTCATGTAAAAAAAGAGAAAACACAGATATGGTGCAAATAACGTATGAATAAGGAAGAAAACCAATGCAATACAGCGATTGCACTCACGGAAGCCTCGATCTCATTAGGCTCTGCTGTAAAGTAATACGAACGCCGCTCAGTGCTTAGACGATCTCCTCAGGTGGATGGTCGCGTCACTCGGCTCCTCCCCTATGGATGATTTATTATATTGTCTATTTTGCACTTGTGATCCCTTTTGTATTGAGTTTACAAGGGGGTCTCTTTCTTATGTAATTTTGTACGTAGAAATAAGTTATTATCAGCGCAACACACCTATTTTATCACAGGTAAGTGCACAAATTCTTTTTATATAGAGGTTAGGCAGGAAAATAGGGGAACACTTTTTTGAATAAACATAACGTATTTTCCGGCGTATAAGACGACTTTTGGGAACCCTGCTTAAAATTACTGGGCCATATTCTCGTAGATTTGAGGCGGGCGTAGCATAAGCCATTTACACTACGCCGCCCCAACTTACAGGAGCAAGTGCTGTATTCCCCAAACACTTGCTCCATAGTTTGGGGCGGCGTAGTGTAATTGGCCCGGCGTATCCAAGGGGGGGGGGCTTGTATTTAAATTAAGCGCGCCCCGTGCCGTTCGAACTGCGCATGCGCCGGGCTTAAAATAGCCCAGTGCGCATGCTCCAGTTCTCGACGGAAAACGTCAATGACGCCGACGTGTGCGTCATTGACGTAAAGTCGTATTCAAGAACGACTTAGTAAAACGACGTACCCGACGGGAAAAGACGACGCGGACCCGACGCCATACTTAACATGGCATACGTGGGACTGGCGTAAGGTTACCCCTCATATAGCAGGGGTAACCTTACGCTTACGCAAACGACGTAAGCGACGGTTACGCAACGCGATTTCGTTCGGGAATCGGCGTATCAGGCTCATTTGCATAAACAAATGAGACCTGAACGTAAACGCCATCTAGCGGCCGGCGGCGAATTACATTTAGGATCCGACAGTGTAAGTGACTTACACTAGTCGGATCCTAGCCTAAATCCGGCGTATCTTGTTTTGTGAATACAAAACAATGATACGTCGGTAGGAAATTCGATTTACGCCGGTGTATCAGTAGATACACCGGCGTAACTTGTTTGAGAATATGGCCCACTATCTACAGCTCACAGTACATTAAATTAAGAAGTAAATTGAAATGTAGGAATAAACAAAAGAAAAGGGTATTTGGCATGCTTTGCGAATGTGACACACACTCTATAAGACAAATATTTTAAGGAAAAAAAGGGGGAAAAAATCACTAATAATAGTGGCCAGATAAATACAGTTAAAATGTTATTCATTGAAGTGCTTTTCTCTTGATGGGCTTCTAGGCCCTATTTAGATTTTCACTTGTGCTCGGGACTAATCGCATGGTGGTTTGCTAGCTTTTATGTCCTGGCTGATATGCCCTGACTACAGGGATTTCCTCGAAACCTACTGTATGTATATTACACTTTGAGATTGTCTGTGGAGGATGTTCCTTTCCCTTTGTTCCTGCTTTGTATGTTTGTTCATCCTTATGTTGCCAGTCATAGCCCCTGCGTGGACGGACTAGGTGGCTTTTTGTGTTACTTTGTTTCAATCATATAATTTAATAAAAAATCATCGAATTAGAAAACAGGCACACAAAGGAAGTTCCCAGATTACCAGGTCACCAAGTTAGCTTGAAATTGCAATAAAATGGGCAAGTGCACCCAAGTCAAAAGTATTTCTGGGTGAGAAACCGAACCACCAAGCAAATAAAGTGTATGCAGGGAATAAGACCTACAACTTTTTATCTCTGAGGAACCACACAGCCCTCTGCTGTAAATAAAATAGGAATCCACCTACTAATGAATCTTTCCCTGCGGATGAAATACAGTTATAAAGAAAAACAAGTGTACGTGCTTCTTCAAGTATGCATGGTGGTGCCTTATGTATGCTTATGCCACGTACACACGATCCGAAAATCAGAAGACAGATCGTCCGACTTTTTTCGTTTACAACTCGCAAGTAGAAATTGATTAGGTTACTAAAGTCACGAAAATTCTCGTATGACAGAAAAAAAAAAATCGGAAGTGATGTCATGTGTTGTAATGTATTTGTGTTGTATTTTCAGACGACAACTGTACTGAATAAACGAAAATCGCACGAGGAAATTTTTTGTGCATGTCAGAAAAAATAATAGTGGATGAACCGTCATGATCGGCTAACGATCCGATTATCGTACGATTCTTCCTCGGACGACATTATTCGGATCGTGTGTACGGGCCATTAGTGCAACTTTTTTGGGGGATATTTGTAAACACAGTGCACATATATAAGTGTTAAAGATTCATGCCTACCCGTTTTTTTTAATGTGTAAGGAACATATCTTGCTCCAGGCAATATGTATGAACCAGTGTTTCTCAACTCCAGTCCTCAAGGCGCACCAACAGGCCATGTTTTCAGGATTTCTCACCGATGAAACAGCTGTGGTAGTTACAAGGAAGTGAAACTGATTAAATCACCTTTGCAAAATAATGGAAAGCCTGAAAACATGACCTGTTGGGGCGCCTTGAGGACTGGAGTTGAGAAACCCTGGTATGAACTATAGCCTGTTCTTGGGTTCCATGGGCTGCACTTAAAGATACTATAAAATTCAAGCAAACTATACCTGAAGGAGATATGTTCATTTCAATAATGACATACCAAGCATTTGACACCACAAATGATAGTTTTTGGATGCATTTTTTTTTCTCAGTCTCTTTTCCTATTACCATAATTGTAACATATATCTCTCAGTGTTGATAGTGTCCTGGATACATCTAATGAGATGCCTCAGGTGTAAAGCAGGGCCTCAAGTTATTGAATCTCAGTAGTAAAAACATTTTTTTTTTTGTATTTTATATGTTTATCCAGTTTTCCTTAATGGTTCTAAAATGGTTATAAAAAATGAAAGATTAAATAGTGGTGCATTCAGACCTTCAGCTGCTACCAATCCTAATGCACTAGTGGCCTAAAAAAGAAAATGAATACAAGTATTACATCTAAGATTTGGTAAGCTGCAATATAATACATTTTTGTTTTGGGGTCTAATACCACTTAAAGTATATTTCCAATCTTGCAGCTAAACTGGGATAAATTGGGAATTGTTTCCACAGCAATGCAGTGGTGGCTGGGGAGTTTATGCTTACCATAATTAATCCTGTCTATACTGTGCTAGCTGATATAATGGAGTTTTCTCAATTTTACTTTATCTGTATCACATTAGTCATATCACTGCAATACATAAAAACATAAACATTTGCATTGTTGCTCCTCTGCAGGACAAAAGCCCTCAATTTGCAAACTGACCAAAACTATGGGGATTATTTAAAAAAAAGGCAAATCCACTTTGCACTACAAGTGCAAAGTGCACTTGAAATTGCACTGAAAGTGCACTTGGAAGAGCAGTCGCTGTAAATCTGAGGGGTAGATCTGAAATGAGGGGAAGCTCTGCTAATCTTATCATCCAATCATGTGCAAGCTAAAATGCTGTTTTTTTATTTTCCTTGCATGTTCAACTCAGATCTACAGCGACTGCACTACCAAGTGTACTTTCAGTGCACTTCGAAGTGCACTTTGCACTTGTAGTGCAAAGTGGATTTGCCTTTCGTAAATAACCCCCCTTTATGTAATGTAGGATGTCCTATGTATAATATTTCCATTGCTATTCTTGGAAAAGGCAGGAGGTAAACAGTGATGAGGGGCCAGATTCAGATAGGTCAGCGGATCTTTAGATCCACGTAACCTATCTGATTTACATTACGCCGCCGCAAGTTTTTGAGGCAAGTGCTTTATTCAGAAAGCACTTGCCTCTAAATTTGCGGCGGCGTATCGTAAATCCCCTGGCGGAATTCAAATTCCGCGGCTAGGGGGCGTGTAACGTTCAAATCAGGTGCGTCCCTGCGCCGAACGAACTGCGCATGCGCCGTCCGTAAAATCTCCCAGAGTGCATTGCTCTAAATGACGTCGCTAGGACGTCATTGGTCTAGACGTGAACGTAAATTATGTCCATCCGTATTCACGAACGACTTATGCAAACGACGTAAAAAATTCAAAACTCGGCGCGGGAACGACGGCCATACTTAACATAGGATACCCCTCACATAGCAGGGGTAACTATACGCCGGAAAAAGCCGAACGCAAACGACGTAAAAAAAAAAATGCGCCGGGCGGTCGTTCGTTTCTGAATCGGCGGAAGTCCTCATTTGCATATTCGTCGCATAAAAAAAACGAAACGCCACCTAGCGGCCGGCCTGGAATTGCAGCCTAAGATCCGACGGTGTAAGTCACTTACACCTGTCGGATCTTAGGGAGATCTATGATTCTATGAATCAGGCGCATAGATCTGACCGACGGAACTCAGAGATACGACGGCGTATCAGGAGATACGCCGTCGTATCTCTATCTGCATCTGCCCCCTTGTTTCCAGCTGGAAACCAGTAAGATAAGTCAACGTGTACCCGGCGCTTAATGAAAATGGTCAGTAGTTTATTCAGATAATCACAGCTCAACAATAAAGTGCAACATTTGGGGCCATGCAGCACCCCCAACAGACGTGACAAAGGGGTCATGCATGTCCTTGAAATGTTGCAGTTCCGTGCAGGGCCAACTTAATAACATCATGGGCCCCTGGACAAAGTTATGCTCTGGGACCCATACAATGGAGACAATTTTGGGGCAGCGTGGGTTCAAGGACCAGCTGCTTTGGGGAAAGTGCAGAGGCCCCCCATGCAGCTGGGGTCCCTGGGCAGTGCCCAGGTGTGCCCTCTCATTAAGACAGTACTGCTTCTGTGATCATCTAAATAAATGTATGAAGATCATTTAGAAGATCTGTGGTGTCCTGGTGATATACAATTTGTCCTATACACCACAGGTCATCACACAAATGACATAAAGCATGTCCCCATTTTTCACACAAAATTGTCCTCTATCTCGTTGGCAGCTAATATATTTGCCATTTTTGTTCTCAATAAAATGCATTGTCACATTAGGACCCGTACTTTCCAAATATATAATAGGCTCACAAATGTTTCTCCTTATGACTGTCTAATTCCAAGTGAAGAATTCAACATTTGCTTTCAATATGATTATCAAATTAGTAAGATTGTCAAATAATTAGAACCAAAATGTAACTGAATTCTTAGTTTAATATCAAGTCTTTCACTGTTCCACTATAGTAAATTGCTTCTTTCATTTTTCTTACAAGCATGACACGCTGCTTTAAAGGTTTCACTTGGAAAAATATCGTCAACAATTTGGAGCTACTAAGAGCCGGTTCACACTGGGGCGATCCGACTTCCAGCGCGACTTCCAGAGGCGATTCCGACACGACTTGAATGTGAACCACAGGGCGATCTGAGGCGATCTGGGGCGATTTATAAATCGCCTCCAGGACAGGGAATGTCAGAAATGGCCAATCAGAGCTACTAAGCTCTTCTGACATCATTCTTCTTCCTGTTTGATTTCTTCTTCCCTGTTCCCTGTTTTCCTGTGTCTAAAATGCTCTCTGTGCGTTACCTAATGGCAGCTGTCATAACAGCTGGTTTGGCAGTATTGACAGAAGAGGAAGAGGAAGAAAGGAAGCGAAGGATGAGGATGAGAAGAAGACGGCGCTATTGGATCCATCCAATTATTGCTAATAGAGCTAACAGAGGCCATGTATGATAAGATGCGTGGTTTTGAGGACAAGTTTTTCAATTATATTGTTCCTGCCAGGGATCTAGTGTTGTCAAGGATCTATTGTTGTTCTCATGTGAATTTGTGTTCCGATCAGGGATCTATTGTTGCTGGGGGACCTGTTGTTCCTGCCAGGGATCTAGTTTTGTCAAGGATCTATTGTTGTTCTCATGTGAACTTGTGTTCCGATCAGGGATCTATTGTTGGGGGACCTGTTGTTCCTGCCAGGGATCTAGTGTTGTCAAGGATCTATTGTTGTTCTCATGTGAACTTGTGTTCCGATCAGGGATCTATTGTTGGGGGATCTGTTGTTCCTGCCAGGGATCTAGTGTTGTCAAGGATCTATTGTTGTTCTCATGTGAACCAGTGTCCCGATCAGGGATCTATTGTTGTTGGGGGACCTGTTGTTCCTGCCAGGGATCTAGTGTTGTCAAGGATCTATTGTTGTTCTCATGTGAACTTGTGTTCCTTTCAGGGATCTATTGTTGTTGGGGGATCTATTGTTCATGCTATTGAGCTAATGTTGTCAAGGATCTATTGCTGTTGTCATGTGAACTTGTGTTCCGATCTGGGATCTATTGTTGCTTGGGGACCTGTTGTTCCTGCCAGGGATCTAGTGTTGTCAAGGATCTATTGTTGTTCTCATGTGAACTTGTGTTCCGATCAGGGATCCATTGTTGTTGGGGGACCTGTTGTTCCTGCCAGGGATCTAGTGTTGTCAAGGATCTATTGTTGTTCTCATGTGAACTTGTGTTCCTTTCAGGGATCTATTGTTGTTGGGGGATCTATTGTTCATGCTATTGAGCTAATGTTGTCAAGGATCTATTGTTGTTGTCATGTGAACATGTGTTCCTTTCAGGGATCTATTGTTGTTGGGGGATCTATTGTTCATGCTATTGAGCTAATGTTGTCAAGGATCTACTGTTGTTGTCATGTGAACTTGTGTTCCGATCAGGGATCTATTGTTGGGGGATCTGTTGTTCCTGCCAGGGATCTAGTGTTGTCAAGGATCTATTGTTGTTCTCATGTGAACCAGTGTCCCGATCAGGGATCCATTGTTGTTGGGGGACCTGTTGTTCCTGCCAGGGATCTAGTGTTGTCAAGGATCTATTGTTGTTCTCATGTGAACTTGTGTTCCTTTCAGGGATCTATTGTTGTTGGGGATCTATTGTTCATGCTATTGAGCTAATGTTGTCAAGGATCTACTGTTGTTGTCATGTGAACTTGTGTTCCGATCAGGGAACTATTGTTGTTGGGGGATCTGTTGTTCTTGCCAGGGATCTAGTGTTGTCAAGTATTTATTGTTGTTCTCATGTGAACTAGTGTTGCGATCAGGGATCTATTGTTGTTGGGGGATCTGTTGTTCCTGCCAGGGATCTAGTTTTGTCAAGCATCTACTGTTGTTCTCATGCGAACTTGTGTACCTTTCAGGGATCCATTGTTTTTGGGGGACCTATTGTTCATGCCAGGGATCTAGTGTTGTCAAGGATCTATTGTTGTTCTCATGTGAACTTGTGTTCCTTTCAGGGATCTATTGTTGTTGGGGGATCTATTGTTCATGCTATTGAGCTAATGTTGTCAAGGATCTACTGTTGTTGTCATGTGAACTTGTGTTCCGATCAGGGATCTATTGTTGTTGGGGGATCTGTTGTTCTTGCCAGGGATCTAGTGTTGTCAAGTATTTATTGTTGTTCTCATGTGAACTAGTGTTGCGATCAGGGATCTATTGTTGTTGGGGGATCTGTTGTTCCTGCCAGGGATCTAGTTTTGTCAAGGATCTACTGTTGTTCTCATGCGAACTTGTGTACCTTTCAGGGATCCATTGTTTTTGGGGGACCTATTGTTCATGCCAGGGATCTAGTGTTGTCAAGGATCGATTGTTGTTATCATGTGAACTAGTGTTCCGATCAGGGATCTATTGTTGTTCTTGTCATTTGAAGTAGTGTTCCTGTTAGGGATCTACTTTTTTGGGGAATCTATGGTTCCTGTCTGCATCTACTATTGCCAGCATGGGATATACTGTTCCTGCCAGGGGATCTATTGTTGCTGTCTTGAAGAGGGAGTTCATGCCACCATTCTCTGTGCAAACAAGTGGCATGTATGGAACTACAACCAGCATGCCTAGGCAAGGAAAATAGACATATAATAAAAGGGTTAAACTTACTTTTGGCAGTGCGGTCGGTCTCAGACAATATGCCCCAATCCTCAAAGGTCAGGCGAGAAATGTCCAGCCAGGCATTGTCCCTCTTCACTTGGTCCTTGTAAAAGGGGTCCCTCTTGTCGTAGAGGCATGGTCTCTCTTTTACCAGCCTTATAAGGGACTCATTATCCACGGCCTCTTTCCTAACTCTGGCAGTCATGCTGCAAACAGAGACAACGTACTAAGAAAGTGAAAGTAATCCGTGCCAAGAAGGTGGGGGCTGCCTGGGGACAGGGGAGTACCTGGGGGCTTCTGGGTAAATTCCTCTCTGCTTCTGGCAAAATCGCCTCACTATGAACAGTGATCAGACTTGAAAGCTACTTCCATTGAAATCAATGGGTAGGAATCGCCTACAAGTCGGATTGAAGTCGTACAGGAACTTCTTTTGAAGTCGGATCGCCTTGAGTAGTGTGTATTAACACCGCTCCCATTCACTTGCATTGTTTTTCTTGACAGCACGACTTGGGACGACTTGAGGCGATTTCAAGTCGGATCCAAAATCGCCCCAGTGTGAACCGGCTCTTAAGCTAAAGCAGCAAATAAGAACAACAACAAAAAAAATTGAGTTGTAAAAGTGCCTGACTGTTTGAAGGCAATTTTGACATTTATTTATTTATTATTCCCATTGCCTGCGTGGGTGAACCTGTTAACATAAGCATGTAGGACTGGGAAAAATCCCAGTTGCTATGGAAACCTTAAACAGTGTAGAAACAAGCGCAGCTTAATTACCGGTCGGAGAATCCAGATCTGGCTGAAACATATATATATGCCTTAGATGTACATATGCCAGACTCAAAGGACCAAAGCACCAAGGCCGGATGAAAGCAATAAAGAACTATTTAATGTTTACAGGAAATTGATTCAGTGCATATCTAAATAATGAAACATGCATCCTTTTTAATGGTAACTAAACATTATAAACAGAATGAAGTGTCCGAGTCTTGCATAAACAATTGCGCTTTCATTTTCTTTTAGCCATAAACAATCCTCAGATCTTTACAAAGGACCACAAACAATACAACGAGCTTACAATCTGAAGTATTTACAAAAAATTATATAATTAATATAAAATTAATACAATATAACAAAAAGCGCATTTCAAGTGCACAAAAAAACACACTCACTTCAAAACCATGGGCCAGATTCACATAGAATTGCGGCCGTGTAACGTAACCCGTTTACGTTACACCGCCGCAAGTTTACAGTGTTAGTGCCCGATCCACAAAGCACTTACCTGTAAACTTGCGGCGGTGTATCATAAACACGTCCAGCGCAAGCCCGCCCAATTCGAATGGGGCGGGTACCATTTAAATTAGGCGCGCTCCCACGCCGGACGTACTGCGCATGCTCCGTTCGCAATTTTCCCGACGTGCTTTGCGCGAAAGTACGGCGGCGCGACGTGTTTGTGAATCGCGACATGCGTAACGTACTTACGCCGGGAAAAACAAAAAAAATCAAAAGCGATGCGGGAACGACGGGCATACTTTAACATGGTGGAGTAATTTTACACCATGTTAAAGTACCCCTAATTTTGCGACGGGAAACTAAGACTTGCGCCGACGTAACGACGGGAAAAACCTTCATGGATCGCTGTAACTGCTAATTTGCATACCCGACGCTGTATTACGACACAAACTCCCCCCAGCGGCGGCCGCGGTATTGCATCCTAAGATCCGACAGTGTAAAACAATTACACCTGTCGGATCTTCTGGCTATCTATGCGTAACTGATTCTATGAATCAGTCGCATAGATAGAACAACAGATACGACGGCGTATCAGGAGATACACCGTCGTATCTGCTCTGTGAATCTGGCCCCATATTACTAGATATGCAGAGTGGTGACCAGTGTTAATTTTGGCAGCACATTTTGATTTAGTTTTAGTCTAAGGACTAAAATGGCATTTTAGTTTTAGTCCCATTTTAGTCTTGCGCAATTGTTTTAGTTTTAGTCGTATCAGGCCCAACATTTCCCAAACATTGAGTATCTCTATATGCTCTTATTTTTTAGCTTTGTGCTTTAGCTTCCATTCATTTAATTTATTTTATTCCTATTTTTATTAGTTTCCTTGGGTCTGTTTTCAGTGCCTTCCTTTCATACCATTCCTAGTACCATTCAGTTAGCCCAGTCCATGGTTGTTGGGGATCGGATTGTGTTTTGTTTCCGGGGTTGCGATGTGTGGCAGTCCTTTCCTCCCCCTCTTCCGGTTGATGGGGGTGGGGATTGACCTCCTGAACATCGGCGCCATGCATTGACGTCCTACTCGTGTCATCAACTGACGCTTCGATGCTGTAAACGTTCCCTTCCATCTCACGCTACAGACGAGGTGGGAGTGGACCCGATGCTGGCAGATATGCCGTGCAGATGGGATCCGCCCTTCGCCTCCCTCTTGCTGTATTGCCGTGTTTAGCATGACGTTGGCGGGACTCTGCCCTTGACTGGGGTTATAAGCCGGTGGTTTACTGTGCATGATTCTATCACTTGGATGGGTAACCTCACATGAATTGATTTATGAACCATTTATCACAGGTAAATATTTGGGGTTAATTAATCACCTTTATCCACATCCATTATCACTCACGTGTAGTCCCCTTGAGGGAACACTCCGTCTGCAAAATCGGATGTTTGCGGACGATTAAGGGTGTCAGCCGTAGTTCATCCGCTGACACCCGCAAACACATAGGGACCAATGTATGTCCCTTTTTCATCCGCAAACGGATGGATGAAAAAGCGGACATACGGTCCGCACGTGTGAAAGGGGCCTAAGGTAGTACATCAACTTGCAGTTTACAGTGCACTGCTACTAATCTCTCTCCATCAGCAATTTATAGCTAAGCCCATAGAGGTAAATGAAGAGCGATTGTCACTGGCAATCTTGTCGTCATCATGAAACACTGCTAAAACTCAATCACTGAGGAAATGATCTGCATATCGCTGAATAATTAGCAAGTTAGTAATTCTGTAACAAGTAATTGCAATTATCTTAGAAAAAAATAGCAAAAAGAAAATGAGGGTTCCTGCAAATAAACCACTCATCTGACTTCAGTCTAACTGTAAAGCAGGTCCACCACTGAAAGAATAACAACACCACCTTTTACACCAGGTTACATGTGACACCCATTTTTAGGGTGTCACATGTAACATGGCACCAACGCTCCAAAGCCACATAGTCGTATCATAAATTCACAGTGAGTGAAAGTAACAGGGGGGCAGATCCACATACCGTGCCCAGCCGTGCCATTCTGCCAACGTATATCGGTGTTAGGCGGTCTTTAAGTGGTTAAAGAAAAACTCCAGATTCAATCTGGGAACTCCTGTTGCTGTTACCATGCAAGGTCAGAGTTTACTCTTACTACAGCTTCTAAATATTTAATTAAAGCCATATTTTGGGCTTGTTTACACTTGTGTGGATCAGTAACGCCTACCGCTTTACCATGCATTTTTTATGTGTTTTTAAAACTTTTGAGATCTGTTTTTGAGGGTGTTGAAAATAAGTGGTTGGGTCGCGTTTTAGACTTCCCAAGTTGCAGTCTTTGCGCATGTGCAGGAAACCCCACATGCACGCAGATACCCAGGGCCTGGAGCATGCACAGTTATTCCACAGGGCTCTCTCAGTATTTGAGCCCTGCAAAATATTTGCGCACTTGTAGGGAAATGGGAGTAATTCTCACCTGGGAGAGAATTGCGGAAGTGTTGTTTTGAAACACAAATAAAGTTGTTTATAAAAAAATAAAAAAATACATTTGTAAGACAGGGAGGAGGCTGGTAAGCTTAAAATGCAATTTATGGTGAAGATCTGGATTTAGGTGTTATTCATTTTTGTGTAGTCATTAACAAAGATGCCAATTGCATTGTCTGCCATACATAAGGCCCCATACACACCATAGAATCTATCCGCAGATAAATCCCATCAAATGGGTTTCTGCGGATAGATTCTATGGTGTGTACACTCCGTCGGATATTTATCCGCAGATAAATCTCCTCTGGGATGGATTTCCAGCAGATGGATATTTGCTGACATGCTCAACAAATCCATCTGCTGGAATCCATTCCAACGGATGGATCCGCTCGTCTGTACAGACTTACCGGATCCATCCGTCTAAAGGGATTCCCCGCACGCGTCGTAATGATTTGACGCATGCGTGGAATTCCTTATATGACAGCGTCGCGCCCGTCGCCGCGTCATAATAGCGGCGACGGCGCGACACGTCATCGGCAGAGAATTTCAGCGGGGATTTCAATGCGATGGTGTGTACACGCCATCGCATAGAAATCTTCTGAAATCCTCTCGTGTGTATGGGGCCTAAGTCTACAGGAACCCCAACAAATTCTGAAAAATCACAAAGATACAAAAGATACAAGATACAAAAATATAAAAAACAGCAACAAAAGGAAATGCTCTCAAGTCTGATGTAAGAGCATGATAATTTGGAATAGTCGTTAAGCAGAAATATAAAATCATATCAATATTACTTCCAGATACCAGATGTAAAAATTATACCTATTTAAATACAGTGGAACCTTGGATTACGAGCATAATCCGTTCCAGGAGGTTTAACTGCCAGTTTGTTCAAGTGCAAGCGCACAAGGATTGTGCAATAAAGGAAGTCCAGGACCTCTTTTCCTACACATGTTTAAGGATGACTGGCCTTTGGAACCTGGTAGAGCCCTTTAGACGCATCTGTGCTGGCCAATCAAAAATGGTGGCATCTATAGAGGGGAGGTAGAGCCACGATTAAGGGGACTAAAGTTCCTCTTTAGGTTGCAAATATTGCTATATTTGAAACTGCACACAACTTTTGGATTTTATAGTTTCTCAATGATTATACTCTAATTATATGGATTGGTTATGTATTTTGCAGGTATTCCCGCAAACTTTCTGAGTAGGTCTCTCATTTCATTAGTCTTCTGCAATTTGATAGCTTACCAACTATCTATGTACAGTAATACATTCTTCTGTATCTGTGTATGCTATATTGTAGAGGACTTTATCTTATGGCCGAATATGTACAACATATGTGTATGTCTTTGTCACCACCGATATTGTTACTTTATGCCAATCTCACATGGTAATGAAAACTCTTTTTATTATAAAAAAAATAATACAAAATGAGCCCTTTAAAATAATTGCTATAGTTTTTCTTTATTTGTCAGATTACATTTTTTGTTATGTTTTTTTCTCTGTGCCCATTGTATCTCTTTGTGGGTAAAGTCTATTTAGAAAAAAGGGCCAATAGACATCAGGGGATATTTGTCCAAACTGGCTGAAAATTAGTTGCATTCGTTGCTGCCATCAGGGGGATACAGGCCTTACACCTGTAAGGCCTCGTACACACGGGCAAACATGTACGATGAAAACGGTCCGCCGGACCGTTTTCAGCGGACATGCCCGCCCGGAGATTTCTGTATGATGGCTGTACACACCATCATACAGAAATGAGAGACAATCCGCGCGGACAGACAGCGCGGTGACGTGTTCGCACAGTCGCCGCGACGATGACGCGGCGACGTGCGTGACGCTGAAAGGTCAATGCTTCCACGCATGCGTCGAAGTCATTCGACTTATGCGAGGGATGGCGGCCGCTCGGACATGTATGGTAAGTCTGTACAGACGACCGAACATGTCCGACGGACAGGATTCCAGTGGGCATGTTTCTAAGCAAGTTTAGAAACATTTGCCCGCTCAAAAACGGTCTGGTGGGCAAATGTACGCTGGAATCCTGTCCGATCGGCCGTACACACGACCGAACATGTCTGCTGAAACTGGTCCGCGGACCAGTTTCAGCAGACATGTTCGGTCGTGTGTACGGGGCCTTAGGGGCACGGCCGCCCCCCCTTTTTTTTACCCCCCCCCACCTTTAGAAATTTTGCGGCAGGAGAGAGAAGAGAAGACTCGACTTGACTTTGTTTTGTTAATCAGCACCAACCCCCCCTCCCGCTTATCATCTCGCGGCAGGAGAGAAAACAGAAGAGATGGCACACTTTCGTTACCGAAACACCCCAACACCCCCCCCCCCCCCCCCGCTTATTATCTCATGGCAGGAGAGAGTAGGGCCCCCTGCCCGAAAATTTTTGATGGCTGCCCTGGTTGCATTGATCAGAGATAATCGGATGTCTATGGGACAATGGACATCAGTCACCGATGCTTGATTGGGAGAGTGGTGATTGAACGGACTAGAAAACCTTGCCCCTGCGTTAATTGTTCTCCCCCTACAAGTTGGTAGCAGAGGTGTCTACAGTTTGCATGTCACACCTCTCTCCAAAGTCTAAACACAAATTGGCAATTGACAGTGATGCCCGAGGACAGCTGGATTGTGCCTGCATGTCTGACTGCCGTCTAATGTATCTGATAGCCTCCAGTTAAGTAATAATTGGAGTTTGGCTGGAATCCTCACTTCTTGTATTTCCGTTGGCTTTTGCTTCCTCCTCTGGGATGGTAGCTTCAATCATCAGACCAGAAGATATGTTATAAGCATCACCTTTTCTCCGATTTGGCAGAAATGATTTCAATGCAGTGACCAGCTCATGAAACATTGATGTGATGCTGTACTGTGACAGATCTAGGCAAAAAATAAAAAGAATGTTCATTTAGATCATTACTATGCTCTATTTTCTTGCTAACGTTCAACAATAGATTCTATTAAAGTGGACCTGTCATAAATTTTACAAGCTTGCTTGAATTAAAATATATCTATAATCAAAATGTAAAATCATAAATAATTTTCCACATTGTATTTAAATTATTTCCAGACTACTCCTATTACTCTGAATGATCTTGAAGTTTTTACACTTACTTTGTGAAGTTACCACATATTTACTCCCTTGAATTCTATTCTCTATGCCCTATGAGTAGGCATTACGGTGTTACGCATTTCACAGAGCCTGCCTTCTGTACTACAGACATAATGTACCTCCCAACGTTTTGAGAAGGACACCCATTAGCAAAAGTATGTAGGCATAGGACATACCCCTTACCACGAGAATTATACAAAAAATATATTTGTTAAACCCGCAAGTTTTTTACCACTACTCATTTATACTGGCTTTTTTGCAAATGTGGCAGTTAAGACATTTAGATGGAAGATTTAGCACTGTGAAGCACATTTTGAAAGATAATGCATTTTATATACAACTATACAGAGCAGACCAAAATGAGGGACGAGTGAGGAGGAAAGAGGGACTTTCAGTCTAAATCAGGGACAGTCCCTCAAATCAGGGACAGTTGGGAGCTATGCTACAGAGGTACTGAGAGGAAGAGTTTCAGGAGGCAGAGTCAGTACAGGAATCTCAGCTTACAGGCAGCAAGGAACCATGGGATATGTAGTCCTTAGAAATGGAAAATAAGCAGCAGAGGAGAAGCTAAAAAGCATGCAGGCAATCAAGGAAGTTGTGGAAAGAGATGGCAGACAGGTGGCACAACATAAAAGAAGATTTAAGCTTATAGTGGATTGTCAAAAATAACCATTGCTTGTATTGTTATTGACAAAATGACACATGTGAAGGCCCATTGACATTTAAACACCTAAAACTGTCTCTGAAAAATACACATCAGTGAGGGGCAATGGTGTCAGTGGAGTCTTTGTTCTGCTTGAGTGGAGCATTCTGGGAGAAGGATGTCTTCAGTCTGATGTAGCATGGAGGAAGCACATCTCCCCCTCACAATTATCGCCCTATTCATTGTAATATTCTATTAGGTCGGATAGTAAGAGGCAGCAGGGGAATAATGATGTAAGTGCATGTGATGAATTTTTACATTGTCAGGATGCAGGATAAGTAGCAGCAGAGGGACTAAGCTGTGTGTGTGTGATGGATTTTTACACTGACTAGTCACTGACAGTGGCAGCAGCACAGAGCTGATTGGTGTGAAAACATCTGAAACAATAGATGCTGACTAGATGTCTGAGCAAAGATGGCACCAACCATCTTGAGAACAAGATATAATTCTTGTCAAAGGCAGTACTGTGTTCTCTTTGAGATGTAATAAATATCTATAGGTGTTGAAGTTACACATAACTTAGCAGTGCTTGTTTTAGGATGAAAAAATATATTGGAAGCTATCAATTTTCATTAACATTCTATTGCTTTTTAGTTAAGCCTCGTACACACCAGGAGAGCATTTGGCTGGGAATCCCGGCCGTGTATATGATCCCTAGTAGGGCTGGGGAAAAAATCGATTTGAATCTAGAATCGAGTTGAGAGGTCAAATCAATTCAGATTTTCAGCAAATCGATTTTTTTTTCACCAGGACCGGCGCTGACACCGCGCCGGCCCTGAGGAGCTACGGGCAGGAGTTTTTAGGCAAGGCCGCGGCTTCGACCTAGTCCACGAGGCCGGACACCGCGGACTAGGCCGAAGCCACGGCCTCGCTTAAAAACTCCTGCCCACAGCTCCTCAGGACCGGCGCAGTGTCCATAAAAAAAGAGAAAATCGCCCAGCTCTACTCCCTAGCAGTTTTCTCATCAGGATAATACTTTGATGCATACGTGGTAGCATACAAGGTTAGTGTGGGGTGTAGCAAGATGGCGGCGATGGCATCGAATGTGACACCGGCTCATCGTAGGCAATGATGTCACCGCATTCTTGCCATTCAGAAGAACCGCGGGTTCTTTTGAGTGGCCATCTGTATACACTGCTTTGCAAGGCAAGCCGGCCAGGAATCCCACCAGGAAAACCAAAGTTTTATATACAGTATGTCAACATGAACAGTTTATCAATCCATGATAATGAATTTTACAGTGGAACAGTGTTTTTTCCCATCAAAGCACCCTTTAAAATAATGCACAATCTTGAGGCACCCCATTCTAAAATGTAAAAAACAAAACAAATAGTTTTATATAACACAGCAACATCTATACATGTAGGGCACCCAACATTAGAGGTGATTTATTCTTCCAAAGCACACACACCGTTGCACACTGGTACTGACTAGTATTCCCATGTTTTTCTTCTCCCTCAGTTTCTCTCCCTCTCTCAGCTAATGTGACCCCCTAGTGCTTATGGAGAGGAGTATGGCAGGGACACACAAGGAGGCTTTGCCAGCGCACCAACGTCTTCCTTATCAACGAATGTCATCATTGTTTTTAGGACGCCAGCGGCTAGAAGGTTACAATGGTGCACAAGGAAAACCTGTGGCTTTGTGTAATTAAAAGGCAGGCTTCACCCACGCATTGGCTTGTATACAATTTTTGGGCAATTTTATTCATTTTGGCAAGGCACCCCCTGAAGAAACCTGAAGGCACCCTGGTTGAAAAAGGATGCAGTAGAACTAAAGGCAACTACAATTTGGCTAGAGAAAGGGTTTATTGCCATCTAAAAAAAATGGGACACTCTGTCTAAATCTAAACAAAAAATGTTTTGTCTTGAATTATACATAAAGTTTATTTAAACTGAAATACAAAATGTAAAGTGTAGGAAAATTGTGACCTGGAGCACCATCTATAATCATGTGCCTCCATCCCTAAATGTTGTGGGTGTTATTACACTATGTTGACCTATATGTTTCTTGCAGTCCGTCTGCCCTCTTTCAGTGCCTTCGATCCCCACGGGTCACACAGCCACAGTTCCTGGGATAGACATCCCCAGGAGTCTCCTGTCCTCAGCACCATCATGTCCAAGCTTGAGCTGCTTTACAAGCATCCTGAAGAAGTGGACGTTGTTCCTCGAAACACGTTAAATTCTTGAATGCAGCTTTGTTACAATCATGCGTTATACACTTGGATGCCACATTTCAATTTATTTATACTATGAATGAATTTATTGCAATCTATCCATGTGGATATTGTATTTATGCTACTCTTCAGCATTATATATGTATTTCTATCAGATCTATTTATAATTGGACAAATAAAATTGGAATTGTGTATTGATTTCTACTACTTTGATATCAGTTGCTTCTTTTAAAGTCCCAGGGGAATGCAGAATTTCATGTACAAAATGTAACTTTTATCTAAAAGGCAAAACTTTTTTCAGTTTTGGATAGGGTGTTAAGGGGTTTATTGCTGAATTGCTCTCTGTATTTGTCCATTGTTGGGGAAAGTTTGTGGTTGACACCAGAATCTTTAAACAGGGAAACCTGTTTCAGTGACAGCTGTCTGAAAGGTGATTTCCCTGTTGTGTATACGAGACAGGAAGTGAAGGGAAATCTTCCCAATGAGACATAGATGAAAAAAAGTCCTGGCAGTGATTTTCTTTATCTAAAATTAGTTTGCAAAAATAGAAAGAAATGTTTGGACAGCCGCACTCTGAAGAAACCTCTCGGTTTTCAAACACCACACATCACAGCAAAAAATAGGGATATACAGCTGACACGTTTCACACTATTGGTTAGTGCTTACTCGTGAGTAAGCACTAACCAATAGTGTGAAACGTGTCAACTGTATATCCCTATTTTTTGCTGTGATGTGTGGTGTTTGACAACTTTTACCAATAAAAGGCAACCTAGAGGTTTCTTCAGAGTGCGGCTGTCCAAACATTTCTTTCTATTTTTGCTTTGTGTATTGCCAGGACATGGGTTTCTCTGAGAGGACACGGATTCATCCACATACCCACCTGGAGCGGTGACTATCATTTCTCTAAAATAAGTTTGGACTATGAGGTTCCTGCATTTGTTTTTGGCTACGCTCACTCCTCCACTGCATTTATGGAAAAAGCCATGGTTGTCATCTACACTGGACCCCAAACATGTTTGTATATGTTCATCTTCATTGCCGGGGTGAATGGATTAGTAGTTTACACAAGAAAAGTAACACAGTTTTTGCTTCAATGTCATATCACAGAAAGTGACAAGGACACTGTGTTTCTGGCAAGATCAACAGGTAATTTCTGTAATTATTGAGATACTGCTACTGGTCTGGAACACTGCAGTATATATTATACATCGTTTTGGATCTGTGCCAACCTTTGGCAGCGCTTGAGTCTGCACTTTGACTCCTATAACAGGCTTCGGTGATCTTTCACCCTTCTGATTTGTTTGGTTTGATATATGGTGTTGGATTCCAACTCTTTTACTGCTGAATTGCATATTTGTATGCATAGCTTAGGATCTATGTGCTGATTTCTCCTTTGTTGTTATTGGTATTTGGTGGATGATGGCGGTTAGCTGCCTCCTGATGTTCCGCCTCCCCATATGTCAAACCGTCACTTCCTGTTGCCAAGGAAAGCTAATGGAGTACGATCTGTGTTTCATTGACTTAAATAGAAGGTGAGACTCATTAGAGAGACTCTGGGGTTATTACCAAAGGCAAATCCACTTTGCACTACAAGTACAAAGTGCACTTGAAATTGCACTGAAAGTGCACTTGGAAGTGCAGTCGCTGTGGATCCAAGGAAAATAAAAAAAACAGCATTTTAGCTTGCACATGATTGGATGGTATAATCAACAGAGCTTCCCCTCATTTCAGATGTTCCCCTCAGATTTACAGCGACTGCACTTCCAAGTGTACTTTCAGTGCAATTTCAAGTGCACTTTGCACTTGTAGTTTGCACTTGTAGTGCAAAGTGGATTTGCCTTTTGTAAATAACCCCCTCTGTCTTATGAATATTATATCACATAAAAAAATCTGCACTGCAAAAAATATGTTTTCCCTTTAATTGTTGTCAAGCCAGTACAATTGCTTACTATGTTCGCTACACTTTGCTTCCTATTGACTATTCCATATAGGCTTGCATTTTTGGTGCAATTCTAAGTAAGTACAGTACTACAATACACTTAATTTTTACAGGCCTATTCATTATCTTTGAACACATTTTGTGTTTCCCAGAGCAACGTGTGAAAGAACAGTGATCATAAATCAGCAACTTTTTCTATGTTATTTTCAAGCCTGACCTCTGGCTCAATGTTTTGTGATCATTGATCAGAACAGGACAAACTGTCATTTATTTCCGATGACAGAAATTTACTGTGGAGTGGAAATGAAAACAATTGAACATTATTGTTTATCATAAAGGGATAGTAATGAAAAAAAGAAAAGAAAAAAAAGACACAAATGGAAGATCTCAAGAGCAGGGCTTACAGTAAATATTTTACTAGGTGGGTAACACTGGGGGGGAGGGGGTGTGCTTGAACCCTTATCTACAGATGACATAACTATTACAATGGCAGCACTGACATATAAAAAACTAAATTACAGGCCACTGTAGCCAGCTCTCTAGTAGAAGTTATTTGGGTGTTTACTGATCTCCCTTGTGTAGTATTAACACAGGAGTGCTCAACTGTGAGCACTTCCAAGTTCAGAGCTGTCAAACCCTGGCTATTCTTGTCAGGGAAGATGCTTGCTCAGCACAGTCTGTGCTTGGTCAACTTAGGCAGAGTGAGCGTGTGACATCAGTGGACTAATCCTACAGTATGATGTCTACTTAGAAAGGATATGCTACGGTACCGGCTATCAATAAGGGGGATCATGAGCCTCCTTGTTATAACAATAAAGTTAAGTTAAAAAAAGAAAAAGCTAAAGTTTATTAAAATTATTGAAATTAATAAAAGAAAACAAACTAAAAGCCCTCTGACCTCCCCCCTACGTATGTACACAAACAAACCACGGTTGTGCCACACATATTCGGTATCACTCCACATGCTGAAGTGGGAACATAATTCTAAGGCCATTTTTCAAGGTGAATTCTAAACTGATGAGCTGTAAAGGTCTTTAAAGTATTGCATATGGAGCATTTTGGTACTCTAGTTTTTTGCTGTTTCACAACTATTTCCTGAAAATATAGATTTGTTAGACAGTAGCACAAATATCATATGACAGAAAAAACTACCCCTGTTTTATTCTGCAGGGTCTCTGTTTTAAGAAAATATAATATTTTGTGGTTTTTGGTGGTACATGGCACATGCATACTTCCATTGGATAAAGCTGGGCCATGCCTAAACATCAGCTGCTGGAACTCTGAACTACCTCTTTATTGTTTAGCAGTTTTTACATGTTAAAAGGATAGTTCACCTTTACAAAAAAACTGCCTATGCAGATAAGGGATTATTGTAGATTAAAACAATCTGTGCAGCTCTGACTAAAAGATGAATAATACCCATGCTATAGGTGGAGGCCATTTACATACCTCATGAAGCCTGACTGTAATACTCCCAGGACATTGCTAAATACACCGAGGACGTTGCTGAGTGAAGTCTAGTCTAAGGTGACCAGATTTTTAAAATTAAATCCGGGGACGTGTTTTTTTTTTACTAGTAATGGCAGCAATCAGCGACTCTCTGCCCATCGCCGCAGCCGTCTGCCTCACAGCCTGTCAAGTCTTACTCTCCGGGCCCCGGCTACTACTGGGTGGGGAGCGGAGGAAGATCACTCCGCCAGGGAAGGCAAGGAGATAGGCAGGCGGCTGGCCGGGACTTGAGCCAAGGCAGAAGCCAAGGCAGAAGCTGAATGAGCACCTAAAGAAATATTCACTCCACTCTGACCAGCACATGATCATCAGAAAGGGGCACATGTAATGGAAAAAATACACCCCCCCCCCACGCTAGTCGGGGCGGCAGAGCGGGGGGGGTGCAATTCAGAATTATTATTTTTTTAATTCCGCACTAACTGTCTTTGAAATCGCCCCTGTTCAAATACAATCTAGGGACAAAACTGGGGACAGACTTGGTCTGGGGACAGTGTGCTCAATCCGGGGACTGTCCCCTGAAACCGGGGATGTCTGGTCACCCTAGTCTATTCATCACTGCTCACCTCCACCATCACAGGAGTGAGCTCTTTCTCTGATTCAAACCCCCTCACATACACTTTCTTTCCCCAGATTCAGTAGTTCCGAGCTCAACATTTTAGAGCTCACTCCTGTGATGGTGAAGCAGTGATGACTAGGCCTCACTTAGCAAAGTCCTGGGAATATTCCAGTCAGGCTTCAAAGGGTATGTAAATGGCCTACACTGATAGCAAGAGCTTTATTCAACTTCTGTACAGTATGGCCCGGATTCCCATACATCGGCGCATATTTATGCCGGCGTAGCGTATCTAATATATGCTACGCCGATGTAGCGCAGAGAGGTAAGCACCGAATTCACGAAGCACTTGCCTCCCAAACTGCGCTGGGTTCCCTCGGCGTAAGCCGTAGTAAGTGGAAGTGGGCGTGAGCCATGCTAATTAGGCGTGACCCCATGCAAATGATGGGCCAAGCGCCATAGAAGTACTTAAAACGAACGGCGCATGCGCCGTCCTGTGGACGTATCCCAGTGCGCATGCTCAGAATCACGTCGGAACTACTCCCTAAGATACGACGAATCACTGCCTACAACGTGAACGTAACCTACGCCCAGCCCTATTCACGTACTACGTAAATTACGTAAAATACGACGGCTGTGTTCCCTGGTCCATACCTTAGCATGAGTTGCGCCTCATATATGGGGAATAACTTTACGCCGGACGTACGACTTACAAAAACCGCGTATATTATGCGCCGGGCGCAACTACGTTTGTGAATCAGCATATCTCCCTCATTTACATATGTGCATAGAAAATCTATGGGAGCGGCAAATGCGCCCGGCGTAAATATGCGCCCATGATACGACGGCGTAGGCAAGTTACGTCGGTCGTAGGAAGCCTATTTTCAGGCGTATCTCGTTTTGTGGGCACGGCGCACAGATACGACGGCGCATATTTACACTTACGCGGCGTATCTCGAGATACGTCGGCGTAAGTGCTTTGTGAATCCGGGCCTATATTTTTATCTACAGATGCCCCTTATATGCATAGGCAGTTTTGTGATAAAGGTGAACTATCCCTTTAAACATATTTAGCCTGGCCCTACATTGGGGGGAAGTAAAGCAGAACTAAAGGCGCAGATACTCATCTCCTTTCCAACGGTCTGACATCTGTGAGGTCCATGGCTGGCACTGGCATCTTCTACCCAACTTATTCCGCTGCCTTGATTGACTGCTGTGGGATGACGTAGTTCCCACGCATGCACAGGAGTTCATCTCGGCACATTGGCACTGTGCCGGAAATTTAAACTGAGATACACGCTCTTGGTTCAGTGTGAATTGTAGAGAGGATTGCAAACAGGCCTGGTAGGTTTATTTAATTGCCGAACAGACTCTTGCTATAAATAGTTTTTCTGCTCGCATGATTTGCTAAATTTGTATTTAATTCTGCTTTAAAGAGGAGTTCCACCCTAAAAATGAACTTTCTATTAACAGCTTGCCTTTAATGTAAAAAAAATTTAAAAAAAAAAAAATTTTTACACACTTCTATCTGGCTGTTACTAGGCAGATTTCGTAATCTGCCTAATTCCTGGTCCTAGGTGGTTCAACTTCCTGTCCTAAGACCCCATTGCCTTCTGGGAAATGATGACACTCATTTCCCAGGAGTCTCTGGGCATTACTGTGCCTAAAAATTGCCCAGCATGCACCTCTCCCTGAAAACCAGGAAGAAAAAGGAACTGGGCTTCACCTGCCCACACATATGATGGATACGACTGCAATATGAGCTGGAGGATATAAGGCAAGTGTTTGCAATGATTTCTGGAACGATTGGGGAGCTAATAATATGTTTTAGGGACTATTTAATGTGATTAATTTTAGCTTGCAAAAAAAAAAAATTATAACCGGAACCCCGTTTTAAGTAAAGCATTTACAAAACTTTTGTGGTGGGATGACCCCTTTAAACACTCTGGCATCTAATTCTCAAAAGCCTTGTGACTGTTTCATACATGTTCAGATAATTCCTATTTGTGTCGCCTGTAGATTGTGTCCCTATTGCTGCAACAAATTCAAAAATAATTAACGCCAATTTCTAAATAAGGAAGCTGACAGTAAAAAAAGACCAACTGTAGGTTGGCATAGACACAGGACAGTTTCGCTGCCTCGCACCATGCCCTGCCATTCACTCTTGTGCCAGATGTGTGCCTGATTATATCTGTCCTCTGATCCCCCAGGCTCCCTCCCCTCATCTCTCTGTGTCCTCAAGTCTCTCATATCCCTCCCTTTGTGGCGCTCTATGGCCCCAGACCCTCTGCGGTTTTACCCGTCTATGACAGATAAAAGGTCTTTTATACTTTGTAAATCACCATGTAATGTGTTAGTGCTAAATATATATGTAGCGCCCCCTTTACTTTCAGTAAGGGCACTACGCTAAAGTTAGTGGGAGAATGAGAGAGGTAAGTTGCTCTTATTCTTGATTATGTTAAATTTGGCCGTCGCCAAATCTGGATTGTTCTGTGGGTCAGTCTGCGTGTCCAGGGATACGGTCTCATCTCTGGACGGCAGATGGCGCCAGAGGGGATCCAGGCGGAGCCACTTCTTCCCAGCAGCCAATGAGAGGAGTTGAGCCTCGCTGTGCATGCTGGAAGGGGGTATTTCTGTGGCGGAAGCCATTGTTCTGGGTTGTGGGTTCCTGGTTCCAGGTGCGGCACCCACCTTTAGGGTGTGCGCACATCGCGGGCCCCACCACTATGGCCCACCTGGCCTGGGGTCGTGCGCTACGCTGAGTTCCTGACTCTGGGCCCTTCTGGCCTGGAGCAACTGATGCCATAAAGGGGCCCCAGTGACTGACTGGGTCCCCCTTTTATTGAGAGGATCCCGGGCTGTGTGCCGTTCGGTGGGGGATTGGCTTGAGGAAACCCGGAGGCAGGTTGTCCAAAAGGGCTTGAACGAACCATCGGGGAACTGGTGACCGGTTACTGACAGGTACGCTGAAACTGTCAGACGGTGACCCTAACGTGACTTATTGGGAAGATTCGCTCATCTGGCATCTTAATCCGATCAGAGCCAGGCCTGTGGCAGAGGCCTGTTCCTCCCAGCAACCTTAAAGTGGCACTCCGGCTGCCAGGCCTGTGGCAGGGGTCTGTCCGGGGGCACTTCACCCACTCTGGCTAGAGTGGCGACGTTTGAGGCAGTTACGGAACAGCAGGATTGCTTTTCTCTATCCAAGCCTGATACCGCAGAGTTTTCTTACTTCATCAACCTTTCCTATATACCTCAAGTTGATGTTGGTCGTGTTGGGCCAAGGAATAAAGCATTCAGAAAACCTTATCTACGAATTGGACATTTGCTTATTGCTCTACTCACTACCTTCACCCATAGACAACACATAGAGGTAATTTAATACACCGATCCCAAAACAATCAGCGGCTCCTGAGGGGGTAGCGCTACATATATAATAAATGCATTAAAATATTTTTCTTCATCCTGTTTATATCTGTTTAGGGTTATAAAGAGTACAAAACTCTGCTACTGCCATAGTACATTAGCTGAATCAGAGCTGAAGGGGTCTGGTTTGTGACATCTGTGCCGATTCTGTGCGTTCTTATTTTGACCCCGGAGAGTAGCGGATCCATGATGGCTCTTTGGCCGTCTGGATGTAAACAGACTTTTCTGGGGGGGGTTCATTCCTGGACAGATTTAGAGGTAAATGGGTTTGAACAAGTCTGTTTACATCCACTCGCCCAGAGACCTGCATGGAGCTTCCTAATAAACTGGCAGATGGACCAGATGGGAAAGTCCGTATTAATGGGCCCCAAAACTTATTCTACCGTTGTCATAGCCACCTACACCAGTGCCACAGTATATTTGAGGCAAACCATGAAAGGGAGATTGTCAGAGCTTGCTGTAATATCCGCTCATTGCCATTGCACTTCATGACATACGAAATAAGCAGATCAGGAAACAAGCTTTGACAATGGCGTTAACTCTTTCTGAACTCTTATTGGAACCAAGTCTTTGTGTCAGATGGAATCCAATCATAACATTGCACACCTTAGGTTGGCCAATTTAAATATATGATAGAAAAGCAAGAAATAAAATGAATTTCTTGGTCTGACAAAGGTTACCATCTTTTCTTAAGTCCTCCATTATTATGATGGACAGAGGGCCGGGGGAGCATAGCTGGGACCTAATGAGGCAATTCAGTTAGTAATAAGAGATATTGTATGTGCTGTTTGAGCAGGGCTGAACCTTAAAGCCTTGTGAAAACTAGAACAGCTCTGGGGATTGAACTTGATAACATAATTGGATTCCTTCAGTCTTCCTCTCATCCCGGGTATGTTACTATGCCACGCTTTCCTTTCTGTCTGTTCCCTCCCCCTTTTCCTTCCAAATATCCCTGTTTTTCAACTTATGTTTATTTCACTTTCCTTTTAAGTTCTGATAATGTCTTGTTTTTCTTTTTTTTTTTTTTTTATTGAAAAAATAAAAATAAAGATTTTTTTGTCACTTTGCCTCTTTTATCATCTTTGAGCTGATAGAGGATTGTGGTAGACGGGTTGCCTAGCAACCTCTCCTCCTCTTAGCTGCTTCAGATCCAGAGTCTGAAAAAAAAATGAGAATTCGCTGCTTGGGGAGATTGTGTTTCAGCACAGTTCACAAACCCAGGCTGGGTGAATGCTCTGTGTGCAAGGGAAGGGAAAGGTATTCTTCAAAGCAGCATCATGCCAAGCAATGATTAGTATTTTTTTTTTTTTTTTTTTTAACCTTTTCTTTCATACATGCAATTTTTTTTGCTATCTGTTAGCTTTATAAAGAATTCCAGGTTTGAATATTTTTACATCCAGTAGTTGCATTGGTCCAGCTTGAACCAATGTAACTATGTATATACCATACCTCTGGGATCCCACTGAAAGCTGGAAATCATGACTGCTGTGAAGCATAGGCTCAGTCACGATCAACTTTAACCATGCCTTGCCCAAAAATTACACAGATGCTGATTAAGTTGGAAAAAGGCAAGGCCACAGCTTTATTTGAAAATTTGAAACATAACAAATAACTAGTGCTGGTCGAAGTTAAACCACAAGCTTATGTAAACAGTAACAATAACCTGGCAAAGTCTAAAAGGCCTGTCCTCACCATGAGTGCCAAACAGGCATTTGACTGACCCAAAATTCAACTTAAGGGCATATAGACTATTAAAGCAATGCTAATTGATGGCAACGTTCAGCCACCAATAAAGCTGTAACATCAGGCAACTTGTCAGGTCACCTGTGGCCAGGTGACAAATGCACCCCATTGGAGACAGGGGTGCACCGCAAGGTAGTGAACCCAATAGCAGACTGCTGCGGATGGACAGGAAACGTGAGCCCAAGATTCCCCAGGGCGCAGAGTCTAAGGTCCAGCAGGTGTTCACCACAGCCTCTAGTGGTGACGATGGCCTTCGCTGCAACTGAACCCAGGTCGTGGCCCCTGGAGTCCCCCAGGTCACGCTCCGTAGGGAGAGAGGGGAAGCAGCCAACCAGGACACATGTCGGGGCAACAGGCAGACAAGGGTAACCAAGGGACAGGCTAAAGGTCAGGATAACCAGCAAACAGGAGTAGTCGGAGACGAGCCAAAATCTGTACGCAGAAAGTTTAACATAGCACACTGCAGACAGGAACACAAGCTAACAAACAAAGTTGAACAGCAAAGCAGACCTGCAGTGCACTAGTTAATATAGAGTTCCTGTGATGGCCTGGGGTGGAGCCATACAGGGAGGAGAGGTGATAAAAGGCAGCCAGAAAGAGAGTCAGGCCTCTAATGGACACATGGAGGAGAAGGTAAGCTGCCAGACATTATTGCATGTCCATGACACAACTCTTCTGAAGGCTTAATTTCCTCAGGTCAGTGAGACACCTCAGCGTTGCCTTTTTCTAGAGTTAAAGCACCACTCCTTCACCTCACGTCCTTGTGGCCACTTTACCTCACATCCCTGGTAGAGCCACTTAATCTTTCTGCATTATTAGTTTAATTCCCACTGTATAGCCATGCTTCCATCAGTCAAGCCTTCCTGTCTCTAGGGGGGTTTAAGGGGTCTTCACTCTAATAGACGTTGCTACTCAAGTAATCTTGAATTGCTTCCCATGCTGGCCTGCTGCATTGTAAACACAGAGGGCCTGCTTCTCAGACAATGCTTTGCAATTTCTCAATGAATGTAAAGCATTTTTTGATTCGATGAGGTGGAGAGCATGACACCAAAAACAAATGCAGCTACTGCATCTAAGGACTGATAAGCTGCAATATATGCAAGATCTGACCGGAAAAAGTCTGGCTGTTGTTGACATAATGAGAACAGCTTGCGCAACATCGATGTAACCTGGCAGCCAAGGAGAGTGGTGTGGAATGGGCATGAGTGAACAATGGTGATTTCACTGTACTAGTCAGTGGGGGAGCTAAACACTGTTGGGTGAGCGTGTGTACTAAGTGCCCATCGTATTTAAAATGACTACGTAAATAGAGCAAAGCACGGTGCAATGAGTGCAGCGCAAATAAAAGTGTGGCAAAAATGCTTCAAAGAGGATCAAGAATTTGTTGAAAAATAATCCACGTTTTAGAAGGCCTGCAACAAGCAGAACCCCTGACAATGTTGAATGTGTATGGGCTGCAATCAAGAAAGATTGGCCACCTACAGTGCTAGAACTGGAAGCTGATCTGGGGATTTCAAAAACTACAGTGCCCAAGATTTTGACACAGAATCTTGGCATGCATGTAGTGGCAAAATTCATTCTACAGCTTCTGCAACCAGAGCAGAAGGAACATTGTGCTGCAGTTGCTAGTGACTTGCTTCAAAACGCTACTAATGAACCAGATTTCCTCAAGAAGGTCAAACCGAAGTTGAATATTGGGTCTACAGCTATAACCTGGAAACAATGGCCCAGTTGTCCCAATGAAAGTCGTATCTTTAAGAGGAATGTGGCATCGTTCAGTGTTGCCAACCTACCAGATTCAAATTTACTGGGACGACACCCAAAATTTACTGGCACAGCCAAGTTGTTACTGCCATTTTACAAAAGTTGAAAACTTAGATTTTTAAGTGCAAATTTCAGTATTTAGTCTACAAACAAGTACGCTAGGCAAATAGCAATGTGATTTAAGTTAGATATTAAGGTAAAAAAATATATTTTTGTTATTTTGGATATAATAAGGGTGGATTATTTAGTCCATTAGTTTTTGGCCCTGCCTCCATCACCCCCTGCCTCCATCACCCCCTGTCACCATCACCCCCTGTCACCATCACCCCCTGCCTCCATCACCCACTGCCACCATCACCCCCTGCCTCCACCACCCTCTGCCACCATCACCCCCTGTCACCATCATCCCCTGCCTCCATCCCCCCCTGCCACCATCACCCCCTGTCACCATCACCCCCTGTCACCATCATCCCCTGCCTCCATCAGCCCCTGCCACCATCACCTCCTGCCACCATCACTCCCTGCCACCATCATCCCCTGCCTCCATCACCCCCTGCCAACATCACCCCCTGCCACCATCACCCCCTGCCTCTATCACGCCCTGCCTACATCACCCCCTGCCACCATCACCCCCTGCCACCATCACCCCCTGTCACCATCACCTCCTGCCACCATCACCTAGCACTGCAGCAAGCATGCATCTTCCACTGAGTGGACTGGAGGGAGCGCTCACAGGTCAGGGCAATCAGAGAGGGGGGCTTTGTCTGGGCCTGCCCTGAGCTCTGCCTCTGGCTGTGCCACAACAATGATGAATGATGCCACTGACTGAACTGAATACTAAAATGCTTGACCTTTTTGAGTCACACACAGACACTCGGGCTGCAACTTGCAGAGGAGAACTAACACCACACAATTAGATTCAGAATTTCCACTCCTGGCATGAATGAACACATCATGACTGCTGCTGCTGCGGTGCGGTGATTGCACCACACGTGTCTCCCCCCACCATCCATCCATCAGCCTGGGAATTTCCTGGCCCTGCCTGTGCCTGACTCTTTCTCTGAGACTGAGTCACTCACTGGCAGTGTCCATACAATAGACAAACAAAGATTTGGGGGGCACACCCTAAAAAACGAATAAAAGATGGTGCAGCCATAAGACCATACAGACAGAACAAAAGATTACAGCGCACACATACAAAAATGACATTTAACTCCTGCAAGGCTATTTAAAACACCTGGGCATATTCAGAAAATATGGGGATTTAGTTACGCCATATGGCCATATAGTGCTAAGTACTAAGCCCACTACTAATGGGGTACTTTGACATAGTAGTGGGCTTAGCACTATATGACCATATGGTGTAGCAAATCCCCATATTTCCTGAATATGCTTAGGTGTTTTAAATAGCCTTGCAGGAGTTAAATGTAATTTTTGTATGTGTGCGCTGTAATGTTTTGAATTTACTGGCAGTGGGCACACTGTATGTAGTATGTAATGTATACTAGCACATTATGGCATTGCCTTGCAGGTTTTTATTTTTTTTGTGCAACATCCAGGGTTTACAACCACTTTAACCACTTCTGGATCGCCGCACGCAGATATACTACGGCAGGACGGCCCTCCTGCGCAAAATCACGTACCTGTACATGATTTCGTGCAATGAGTCTGGGGCCAATGTTCGCCGGAACCTCATGTTTGTTCTGAAGTGGGGCAGAATGATCTGTTGTGTTTAATCGTCATGATTTTACACAGGAAAGGGCTTTGCCTATGTAAACAGGGCAGAGTCCTGTCCTGTCAGTGGGGAAGTAATAGATTCCCCCCACAAAGCAGGGAATAAAATTGATTATTTCCCCTAGTAAAAGCACCTCATACAGTACATTAAAACTCGGTCTAGGCACACATTTATACTGTTGATTGCCCTAGATCACAGGTGTCAAACACAAGGCCTGCGGGCCAAATCCGGCCCTCCAGACCATTTCATGTGGCCCTCGCACATCTTCTGCAACTGCAGGAGAGCTCCAGCCCTCCTCTGTTCTTACTCCAGACCCTTACATTCTGCTTTCAAGCAATGCATCCAGCTTCTTCCCAGCAGCAGCATAAGGAAAGGGGGGAGCACTGTGATGTAAGGGAGGGTGGGGCACTCAACTTCTAATGGTGAGGTGGCTCTTGACATCTAATGTAAGGGGAGGAGATGCGCTGGACATCTAATCTTACAGATACAACCGGCCCTTTTGAGGGCAATCATAATGCTAATGCGGCCCACAATGAAATTGAGTTTGACACCCGTGCCCTAGATGTTTAACCCATTCCCAGCCAGTGCCTTTAGTACAGTGACAGTGCATATTTTTAGCACTGATCACTGTATTAGTGTCACTGGTTCCCACAAAGTGTCGAAAGTGTCAGTTAGGTGTGCGATTTGTCTGCCTCAGTATCACAGTCCCGCTATAAGTCGCTGATCCTGCCATTACTAGTAAAAAAATGAATTGAAAAAAATAAAATGAAAATATGCCATAGATTTTTTCCCCAAAAAATATGTCGCAGTATACATATAGGCCTAGATTTATGAAGAAATTGGATTTTTACATTTTTTATTGGATGTGTTTTAGAGCAGAAGGTAAAAAATATTGGCCTGGATTCAGAGAGAATTTACGCCGGCGTATCCATAGATACGCCGCGTAAATTCAAATATGCGCCGGCGTATCTTCTTTCTGTATTCAAAAAGCAAGATACGCTGACATGAGGCCTCGTACACACGACAGAGTTTCTCGGCAGAATTCACCGAGAAACTCGGTCAAAACCCGGATTCTGCCGAGAAACTCTGTCGTCTGTACAGTTTTGGCTCGATGGAGCCGCCGAGGAGCTCGACGAGAAAATAGAGAACATGTTCTCTATTTTCTCGTTGTTCTATGGGAGAAGGCGTCCCGCCGAGCTCCTCGGCGGCTTCATCCCAGAACTCGACGAGGAACTCGACGTGCCAAGCACGTCGAGTTCCTCGGCCGTGTGTACGGGGCCTTAGCCTAAGATACGACTGGCATAAGTCTCTTACGCCGTCGTATCTTAGGGTGCATTCTCACGCTGGCCGCTAGGTGGCGCTCCTGCCGTTTTCGGCGTAGAGTATGCAAATTACCTAGTTACGCCGATTCACAAACGTACGTACGTTTTTTACGTCGTTTGCGTAAGGCTTTTTCGCCGTAATGTTGCTCCTGCTATTAGGTGGCGCAGCCAATGTTAAGTATGGACGTCGTTCCCGCTTCGAAATTCGATTTTTTTGCGTCGTTTGTGTAAGTCGTTCGCAAATAGGGCTGGACGTAATTTACGTTCACGTCGAAACCAATGACGTCCTTGCGACGTCATTTGAAGCAATGCACACTGGGATATGTACACGGACGGCGCATGCGCCGTTCGTAAATCACATCAATCACGTCAGGTCATCACATATTAGCATAAAACACGCCCCCCCTTCCACATTTCAATTACGCGGGCTAACGCCGGCCCCATTTACGCTACGCCGCCGCAACTTACGGAGCAAGTGCTTTGTGAATACTGCACTTGCTCCTGTAAGTTGCGTCGGCGTAGCGTAAATACAATACGCTGCGCCGCGGTAACATAAAGCGCAGCTACCTGAATCTACCCCACTGTTTTTCTTTTCAACATTGTCAGTCGTTCTTTGTTTCTAGCACAATAAAAAAGCTGTGGGAAAAAAAAGGACATACATTTTATTTAGGTAGAGCGTCGCACAACCACGCAATTGTCAGTTAAAGCAACGCAGCTCCGTATCGCTAAAATTGCCTGGTCAGGAAGGGGGTAAACCTTCAGGAGCTGAAGTGGGTAATATGGAATAAAAAAAAGTGAATTTCTAAGTTTAAAAGAAGACTATTAGGACAGCTGTTATTTGTCAAAGGCCAGGTTATTATCCACCATGTCATTGGCTGTCTCCAGGAAACAGCGCTGGGGCAGAGAATCCCTTGGCAGCGTCATACAAAATCATATTTAAAAAAAAAGCTGGTGGATAGTGCAAGCCTCCAGCATTTGATAGAAGTCTGCTCTGTGCCAGATAATAGTCAGTCTGACAGGTTCTCTTCAAAATCTACTTTTTTTTGCTGCTGAATCTAAATCTCTTAAATCTACCTTTACTTGTCTTTCAGCTGAAACCATGGAAGCAAAACAGATGCCATGCTCATTAAACAAAGCCCAGCCATGCCTTTAAATCCTTCCTGTATTCTTTCCTTGCTGATTTATGCCCCTTTTTTTCTGCCTTTGTAAGTAGAGGATAGGACAGATGGCAAAAGCTTAGTTTAAACTGATGTACCTCCATTAAAAGAAGCATCACTGCTCAGTGATTACAGCCTAGCATGGAGGATTACTTCACCATGACAAAATATTTCTTGTATAATTGTTCCTTTGGAGATACTTTGTATTAAACAGCAAGTGTACAGTGTTAATTGTCCTGGCCTCAGATGCTTTAATATCATTTCAGGGTTACACTACATTAGAATGGTATAATAAACACAACTAGTATTACCTAACAATTCGCTAATTTGTAGATAAGGGGATACATAGTAATACAGGAAAACCTTGGATTTAGAGTAACTTGGTTTGAAAGCGTTTTGCAAGGCAAGCTAAATTGTTTTAATACATTTTGACTTGATATACAAGCGATGTCTTGATATACAAGTAGCGTCATGTCACAACAGACGATAAAACAGAACAGTGGCGCCTCTAAGTGTAGCCATATGGTTACATTTAATGAAGGTACAACATTTAGCAACTCACATGGTTGATGATTAATACAGGCACACCTAAGTATGCAGGCATCCGGGGTAAAGCTGTCCACATAGACCATCCTCCGTACTGCCATAGAAGTCATCGCTTCAAGCCTTGCTTTCTAATCGCTCTACTGCAGGGTAGTCTTCCTGGCAGTGGCGGGTGCCACCCCCTCTCTCCAGCCAACCCCTTTATGACCAATGGATAGATTCATGCAAAGCATTAATCTATCCATGGCCGCCGCTGCCACCCCCTATTTAGGGGGATGCTTTTGAAGCACCTGATTAAAGCCATAGGCTCTAGTAGGTGTCAAAAAGGTGCACTCAGGTGTGTTAGAACAGCGAATGAATATTCGCTTTTTTCCAATACTGAACTGCCTCTCTGCCAATTAGGTGCTCGGGTCTGTTACCCGTCACCTGATTGGCTGAAACAACAGGTGCTGTGATTGGATGCCTGACGGGAGGAGAGGACGGGAGAAGATGCATGGAGGACACCGCTCGCTGTCACCCGCTGCCCCACCGCGACAGGGTAATTGCCGGGCAGACGGCGAGTGGGCGGAGTGGTCACAGTGGCGGCATTCAATGGTACAGTGCCAGGATTTGATAAGCACAGTGGCAGCATTTAATAGGCGGAGTGGCAGCATTTGATGGCACAGTGGCAGCATTTAATGGGTACAGTGGGCAGCATTCGATGGCACAGTGGGCAGCATTTGATGGGCACAGTGGCAGCATTTGATGGCACAGTGGCAGCGTTTAATGGCACCGTGGCGGCATTTTGATGGGTACAGGGGCTGTGTTTAATGTGCACAGTGGCAGCATTTGATGGCACAGTGGCTGCATTTGATGGGCACTGTGGCTGCATTTGATGGGCACAGTGGCAGCATTTGATGGGCACAGTGGCAGCATTTGATGGGCACAGTGGCTGCGTTTGATGGCTACAGTGGCATCCTTTGATGGCACAGTGGCAGCATTTGATGGGCACAGTGGCAGCATTCAATGGCAGAGTGGCAGCATTCAATTAGACAATGGCAGCATTTGATGGCACAGTGGCTGTGTTTTATGGGCACAGTGAGGCTGCAATTGTTTTTTTTTGTGTGTTTTTCAGTTTGTTTGTACCCCCCAAAAAAGAGCACCAGCTGCCACTGCTTCCTGGTCAAGATTACAGACTGACAGCTGTGTCAGCCAACAATGCGGAAGACGCTCTGCGTGGACAGCTTTACCCCAGATGCCTGCATACTTAGATGTGCTTATTTTAACCATCAACCATGTGATTTTCTAAATGTTGTATCTTCGTTAACCACTTCAGCCCTGGAAGGATTTGCCCCCTTAATGATCAGACCATCTTTTGCAACACGGCACTGGCGACATTGACGTCCTTTTTTCCCCACGAATAGAGCTTTCTTTTGGTGGTATTTATGGGGTTTTTATTTTTTTGCGCTATAAACAAACAAAGAGCGACAATTTTTAAAAACAATACTTTTTTTTTTTTTACTTTTTGCTATAATACATATCCCCAAAAAATATATAAAAAAAACAAATGTATTCATCAGTTTAGGCCAATATATTCTCTTCTACATATTTTTGATAAAAAAAAAAAATTACAATAGGCATATATTGATTAGTTTGCGCAAAAGTTATAGCATCTACAAAATAGGGGATAGATTTATGGCATTTTTATTATTTTATTTACTAGTAATGCCGCGTACACACCATCACTTTATGTGATGAAAAAAAACGACACTTTCTGTGAAGTAAAAAATGACGTTTTTGAAACTTCAATTTTCAAAGACGAAGTTGCCTACACACCATCGTTTTTCTCACAATGTTCTTGCAAAGTGAGGTTACGTTCCACCACGTTTTACCATTGAAGCTTGCTTCATAAGTAGCTTCTGGGCATGCGTGGATGAAAAAACGTCTTAGAAAACGACGTTTTTTGCTACACACGGTCAATTTCTGTGAAGTAAAAAGTGCACTTTTGAAAAACGACACATAAAATTGAAGCATGCTTCAATTTTTTTTGGTCGTTTTTTACAAGACATAAAACGACGTTTTCCCCCACACACAGTCAATTAAAGTGACGTTTTTAAAAACGTCATTTTTTTTCATCACATAAAGTGATGGTGTGTACGCGGCATAATGGTGGCGATTTTTAGCGGGACATTGCAGCGGACACTTTTGACACTTTTTTGGAACCATTGACATTTATACAGCAATCAGTGCTAAAAATTGCCACTGTGTAAATGTCACTGACACCCCTGATGACAGGTTAGATCCCTGGCTTGGCACTCCACAAGAATCACCTCTGCTGTCCTGCTGAGTCCCTGGCTTGGCACTTGCTGAAGTTTTCCCACTTCTTCACCATCCATGGTTGGCAAGAAGTCCGCTCTGGTACTGGTCTCAGCTTGCTCACAGTGATCTCTAGTGGATGGTCCCTTAGTGGCAACGGCTTCCCCTCTACCTCCAACCACACCTGGTTCCCCGGCCTGGCGGAACCGTTACTTCTGGTTGCACTACAAGCCTGCAGTCCCAACCCCACACTGCTTCTCCTGCTTCTGGATAGGCCCTCAGACAGCCTAGCAGTCAGATGTTCATGGGATAGGCCTTAGGTTTCAGGTCTAGTAGCCCGGGGCAATACAGCACATGTCCACCCAGACAGCCGTCCAGGTGGCACAGAACCCTGATCACCTGACTCCACCCAAATATATAGGTTCTCCCAGCAAGCCAAGGGACCCAACAAAATCCCTGCCAATTGGCTGAGACACCCCATTTATTCCTAATCTGTCCTTACAATGCCGTTGTCTTATCTAATGTCACGAAATACCCAGCCAACTAGCGACAGAAGAGAGAAGTGCAGCAATTCCAGAATTAGGGTGAAATCAATTGATCTCCTAACAATTGGCCAAAGGAACTATCACTTGGCAAATAAATTTAATAGCAACCATGCCTAAACATCAGGGTGCTACATATTTTTTGTGAACCTTCATGCTACTGTATCTCCATATAACCACAGCATCATGGGCTGCACTGGGTTACCCAAATTTAGTGACACCACTACAACTGATATAGGCCCTGGGGTAGATTCAGAAAGCAATTGCGTCTGCGTATCCATAGATACGCCGCGTAATTGCTAAGTAGCGCCTGCGTATCGACTTTCTGTATTCAGAAAGCTCGATACGCCGACTGCAGCCTAAGATATGACTGGCATAAGGCTCTTATGCTGTCGTATCGTAGGCTGCATTCTTACGCTGGCCGCTAGGTGGCGTTCCCGTAGTGGTCAGCGTAGAGTATGCAAATTGCATACTCACGCCGATTCACAACCGTACGCGCGCCCGGTGTTCGCATTTTACGTCGTTTGCGTTCGACGGTTTCTGCGTAAGGCTGCTCATGCTATTAGCAGGAGCAGCCAATGCTAAGTATACCCGTCGTTCCCGCGTCGCCATTTTTGAAAACTACGTCGTTTGTGTAAGTGAATCGTGAATGGCACTGGACGCCATTTACGTTCACGTTGAAGCAAATGACGTCCTTGCGACGTCATTTACTGCAATGCACGTCGGGAAAGTTTCCCGACGGAGCATGCGCACTACGTTCGGCGCGGGAACGCGCCTAATTTAAATGATCCACGCCCCCTACGGGATCATTTAAATTACGCGCGCTTACGCCGGCCAGTTTTACGGAGCGCACGCGCAAATTACGGAGCTACTGCTTCGTGAATGAAGCGTAGCGCAAGTAATTTACGGAGGCGTAGCGTTAAAACGGTACGCTGCGCCTCCGTAAGAGTGCACAGCCCTACCTGAATCTACCCACTGTTGCTTGCTTGTGTTACCCTCTGAATAGCAATCTGCATCTTCTTCAGAAGGCTTTGGGCAGGTGGAGTGGGGGGGGGGCATCATATTGCCTCCTCCCCTCCTGATTTAACCTTTAAATCTTTAAAGATTTAAAATCTGATTTAATCTCTTAACCCTGCTCTGCCTGCTAAACGCGACAGCAGGGATATTTTTTGCTGCAAATGTAGACCCCCTCCCCTCCGTTTTCTTTGAAGTTTAAGGGAAAGTGGTTGGGGTGTGGAAAAAGTGAGGCTCAACCGCACATTTTTACAGCCCCCACAAACATGAGTTTAAACACGGCCTTAGGGTTGTGGTTTGAGTTTGCAGCTACCATGGATTTAGGGATTCATGATGTTTACGTATCGCAAATTTTGGGCTAAAAATGTGAGGGGACAAGCGACCAGCTGGCCGGAATAGCTGAACAAAGCTGGGATCGGCTTCGATCAGCTATTCATAATAGTAACCCGGAACTAATAATATGATATCACTTCTAGTTTACTTGAAAATCAAAAGCATTCAGAAACACAGATCTTGATGTTTTTGAATGCTTTTAATTATACTGCTCGCTAAAATTGCACTCATATGGAGCTAGTATGCTTATGCATAAAAGAGTAATGAACCTGTACCCCCCAATGCATTTCGTCATCAGTACGTGACATCCTCAGGAGCAGAGGAATAGTGGAATAACATCAGGCATCTGAAATAAAAAAAAAATAATTGTGATTGAAAGGTCTGTATGTCCAGGGCCAGAACAGTACTGCTTGGAGAGAGGACAGATAGGTACAGATCAGAATAATTCATATATTCCTCCACTACATACACCCTGTCTGTGGAAAATAGGTGGGGAGGTACACATAGGTTCATTAGATTACAAACTGCTTTTCACAGGAGCACCGCCCCCTCTCTCCTGCACCGCCACTGAAATACAATACATAGATTCATGCATTGCATGAATCTATGTATTGTTGCTGCCGCCCACTATTCAGATGGCCGGCCCCCTGGTGAGCGCCGGCCATCTGAATAACGGCAGCTGGTTGGCTTTGGAAGTGCCTATCAGACCCAACGGCTCTGATAGGCTTTCCGATTACAGCTCTCAGGCTGTAATCGGCTTCCAAATAGTTATCCAGGGGATGCACGGGGTGTGCGTTCCCTGGATAACACTGACAGATATCTCAGCCAATCGGGTTGACCGGTTCTGGTAACCTGATTGGCTGAAGCATCATCGAGGGTGGGAGAAGACATCGAGGGACGGTGGAAGCAGGATGGCTGACCCCAGAAAGGTAAGTGCCGGGCGGGGGGAGGGGACATTTTACAGGGCACAGTGGCATCATTTAACAGGGCACAGTGGCTATAATTGATGGGCACAGTGGCTATAATTGATGGGCACAGTGGCTATAATTGATGGCACAGTGGCTACAATTGATTATTGATGGGCAGAGTGGCGACAATTGATGGGCACAGTGGTGACATTTGATGGGCACAGTGGTGACAACAATTGATGGCACAGTGGTAACAATTGATGGCACAGTGGCTGCGTTTGATGGCATGGCATAGTGGCTGCGTTTGGCATGGCACAGTGGTGACAATTGATGGGCACAGTGGTGACAATTGATGGGCACATTGGTGACAATTGATGGGCACAGTGGTGACAATTGATGGCACAGTGGCTGCGTTTGATGGCATGGCACAGTGGTGACAATTGATGGGCACAGTGGCGATGAATGATGGCACAGTGGCTGCGTTTGATGGCATGGCACAGTGGTGACAATTGATGGCACAGTGGCTGCATTTGATGGCACAGTGGCTGCATTTGATGGCACAGTGGTTGCATTTGATGGGCACAGTGGCTGCCTTTAATGGGCACAGTGGCTGCATTTGATGGGCACAGTAGCTGCGTATGATGGACACAGTGAGGCTGCAATTGTTTTTTTTTTTTGTTTGTTTGCGCCCCCCCAAAAATGTTGAGCACCGGCCGCCACTGACTTTGAGTCATGTCTGCATATATTTACACACATTAGGGGAAACTTGTACTAAGGGAAACAAAAAAGCTGCCACTGTAGACAGCAGTTTGAAAATCAAGGTTGCCTTGCTGTCTCTGGATTCAGCTCTTCAAACTACTGACCCCGGAGCAAGTATGCAAAAGGGTATGTTGGTGTCAAACTCCCGATCAGCATTCTTGTTCTAGGTCAATATTTCAGAAAGTTTTTAAGCCAATAGAACAGCCAGGGAACTATCATTTTTTTGATAAAAAGTCACATTTACCAATAAATTTAACAAATAATGAGGGCGTAAAGAAAAGGGAAAGCAAGTGTCCCTTTAATACAGAATCTTCACCAGGCACAGCGTATATCTTCCATGATGCACATCTTAGCATATTAGCACTATAATAGCACTTTTCAATTATACTAAGGATCACTTGTAAAAATTTGGGTTGAATGCCAGCCCGTGCCAAGTGCACAAATAAATGAATGGGGATATTAAAGATTCCTCATACTGGCTGATTTCGAGGAGTATCTAGTTACATGACAACAACCCCTCTTGTGAGTTATACAAGACTCTTTAATCTAAGGAAAATAATATAAAATCATCCACTTGGAAAAATAGCATCTGGGGAGAAAATATCTTAAAAAAAGATTAATCAGTCTTCAATGTGATTGTGCATTTACTGTGACTTTCATTTAATTTATTTTATATTAAACCAGCATTTATCTTTATTACGTACCCTCCAGGATTTCTGTTTACATGGAGTAGGATTAATACTTCAGGCATTGCAGCTTTATTACCTGTTCTCCCTTGGGCACAGAATATGGAATTAACAGATTTTTAGCTTGCTTTAAAAATAGGAGTTGACTAAAAAATGTTGATTTGTTATATAGAGAAGGAAAAGCAATCTGAAATGATTGATTTATAAATACATTATTTGCCCTTGATAGAGCTAGATAAAGCTGTGATCTGGGCCCTGATGCAATATACCGTAAGTATTTTTTTAAATGTATTTATTACAGGTTCTTATATAGTGTCATCAATTTACACATCGCTTTACACATGTATTGTACATTCACATCAGTCCCTACCCTCAAGGAGCTTACAATCTAAATAGTAGCAAGGTCCCACAAATATTCTATTACTACTAACCTGCAATGCATGAGATTTATTATGTAATGCTTTCATTTCCGCTATGACAAGGAAAGCAACACACATTCTTGTTTCTTTGTCAGAGCTAGGGCACGCCTTTACTAATCTACCGTGTTTCCCTGAAAATAAGCCCTACCCCGAATATAAGACCTAGCATGATTATTGGGGAGGGCTGCAATATAAGCCATACCCCGAAAATAAGCCCTAGTACAGAAAATGAAAAAACTGTGGTCTGTTTTGTAGGACGATCGTACTGTATGGAGTGCAGTGCGTCTCCCCTTGTGACTGTACCGTATTATAAAATACCTTATTAGCAGCCACTGCTGACCCGCCGGAGGTTTTTTTCTTTCCTCCTCGCTGACATCTGCAGCCCCCCCTTTTCAGTAAACGGAGCAGGCTGACGTCACCGGGGATCTCGTGTCTTCCCCCTTCTCTTCTCCTCCCAGCTTATGTCTGTTGCCCCTCCCTCTTCAGTGCACGGAGCGGGGTGACATCAGCAGGGACCTCAGCACGGAGAAGAGCAGATCAAGTGTGCGACCAGGGGAGCTGTAAAAAAGGTATTCTCCATGAGACAATGGGAGACACTGTTATACCAGTGTGATCCTTTTAAAATGTATGTAATCCATTTTATAAAAGGACTTTAGCCATAATGTTTTTAAAATTATGTTGAAAATTTACTCCTGACCTGACATGGGGATGTGGGGAGAGAGAGAACACAGGGGACACAGGAACTTTAAAAAAAACAAAATGTTATTGTATTATTCCAGGATTTTTAGAACATACTGTAGAGAGGGGTAAATGACACAGCACAAGCATTGTGCTTTAAAGGAACAGGATTTTTTTTAATGGTTACAACTACTTTAAGATTGTCATTGTACATACCGTAAATAAATAAGCCCTACCCCAAAAATAAGCCCTAGTGTGTTTTTTTGTAGCCAAAATTAATATAAGACCCGGTCTTATTTTCTGGGAAACACGGTATTCCTATTGATATGATTGTGAAACATCAAACTGCTGGTTTGGCCCCAGATCGATGACCTATTTCAACAGTGTTCAAAAAGAAAAAACTTTTTTGAAAAAAGTTTTGTTGCCTACTGTACAATAACTACAACCAACATTTAGTTTAAATATCCCAAAAAAAGTAAGAAAGAATAAAAAATGATTCTAATAGTTGTTATGATATTTTTCATAACTCCAATCGGTACATTTTTTCGTTTCAGAAAAGGACAATGGAGTTTGGACAGGCAGAGAACATAACTTCTGTACTTTGATGAATTGCCTATTTAAATTGACCCAGTTAGAAGAGACTGATAGCACCATAAATTACTTTTAGAATGTTTGACATGATCATCTGTGTCTGTATTGGGAGTGAGATATGTACACTGATTATACAAAAATTAGTGTCCCTGAAAATGAAAAAAAATTGGTAACTTTGTTTAGCAAATTAGGAAAATGCCAATAGATCATATTTTTTCAGATTTATCCAGTATACGTGCACTTTTGCATATTTTCCTGTGTACTGATATCCTTTGTGGAAGGGTGTATATGAGAAGGTAGACATGTAATAGTGTGTTATGACTAAGGACTGGTCAAAATGTGGGAAGACTCTTGTTGGGGGTGAAGGTGGGTTTTGGGACTATTTTACTAAACTGCTGGGTGATTTGATCATTTACCTATTCTGCAGCAGGGGCATACTGACCATTGAGGCTCTCGGGCACTGCCCAAGGGCCCCATGCCATTAGGGGGCCCCATCAGGGTTGCCAGGCTCAATAAAACCAGGGACAGTATGTCAAAATTCAGTGTTTTTTTTTACATCTGTCCCTGATATGTCCGAAACCGACATGCTTTTGATGTGAAAATCCTGAGATTGTAGCTGCCCTGCCTCTGCACTGCCTCCTGGCGTGGTGGCCATCTGTAAGCCTGGGGGGGCCCCATAATCTTCTATTGCCCGGGGGGCCCATGAGTTGTCAGTCCGCCCCTGTTCTGCAGTTTTGTATTCTGTGTATTTCCTAAATGAAACATTACAAACAAAAAAAATAAAGGAATAGTAAATAGTAATAGTATATAGTAATAGTAAAAAACACAAAAGCAGCAAAAACAAAATAGTTAAGAAGAGAAGGAAATAAAAGTAACATTATTAGAGGTTGAAAGGGCTGCAAATATGACTTTAGAATTATGGCCTCCCAATAAAAAAAATTTAATAAAAAAATGTTCTGCAGCACTTAAAGGCCAATTCACCTTTTAGAACATGCTACATTTGCCACCCATATTTAGGGTGGAACATGTAACATGTTACATCTCCTGCCAACAGTTCCCCCGATCCCCGCTTGGTATGACATCGGGGATCTTCTCCCTACAGCCGCTCTGCCCACACAGCCACATCATTTATTCACAGATCCTGTGAATTCATAAAGTACAACTACTATTTGCAGATGCAGGTGACAGCTTGCAGTTCTGAATGAACTGCAAGGGCACTGACAAGGGCACTACCAGTGACGGAACTACCAGGGTCACAAAGGTCACACTTGTGACCAGGCCCTGGCATTCTGCCACTGTGGGGAGCCCAGCAGGACTCTGAGCTGAGAGCATCTCCCTCATACAGCCATGAGCCTGCACTAACATTTACCCCTCCAGCTCCCTCCTGCCTTGCACAGATGGTTGAGAAGAAAGCGGTTCTTCTCCTTCTCCTCCCACCCCACTCCTCCTGTGTATATCGCCGTAAGTGTGAATGATCAATTTCAGCTGCTTAGCTTCACACTTCCCATAGTGCACACATGGGAGGATATGGGCGGAAGGAGAAGGAGCAGATCGGCTTTATCCTCTATCATCAGTGCAGGCTCTGGGCTGTGTGAGAGAGATGCTCTCAGCTCAGAGTCCTTCTGAGGACTGATAAGTGGCATTGATGAGCACTGATAGGTGGTACTGATGGGCAGCACTGATAGACTACACTAATGGGCACTGATAGGTGACACTGTTGGGCACTAATAGGCTGCAATGATGGGCTCTAATAGGCTGCACTGATAGGCGGCACAGATGGGAACTGATTGGCAGCCCTGGTAGGCTGCACTGAGGAGCACTGATAAGCAGCATTCATTGGCACTGATAGGCAGCACTGATAGATGGCACTGATGGGCACAGATAGGCGGCATTGATGGGCACTGATAAACAGAATTGATGAGCACTGATAGGTGTCAGTGATGGGCAATTATGAGCACTAATAGGCAGCACTGATAGGCTGCACTGATGGGTGGCACAAATGGGGCTGCACTGATATTCAGGGCACTGATTATCAGTGTAAACAATGTACTGACAGCCTTGCCAGTTAACAACTCTCTTTTCCTCAAAGAGACACAGCGTGGGAGGAAAGGACTGCTGATGACCTGCAAGTCTGTTTATGTGTGATCAACTGATTACATGGTAAAGGGCTGCTGTGATTTGAAAAATTATTGCGCAAATGTTGTGCGAGATAAAAAGTTGTAATGACCGCCATTTTATTCCCTAGGGTGTCTGCTAAAAAAAATATATAGTGTTTGGGGGTTCTGAGTAATTTTCTAGCAAAAAAAATGATGCTTTTTGCATGTAGGAGAGGAGGAGTGTCAAAATAGGCCCGGTATGGAAGTGGTTAAAACCAGGAAGGTGGAATATACTTTTTCACTGCACTGTAGAAAAAAATCCTGGATCTTTCTTTTGAAATGCACTTCATTAGAGCTCAGAATTGCTTCTGTAATGCTGCGGACTTTACAATAAGATAAGACTTGCTATAGATTTTGCACTTTGTAGCAGATTACTTCAAAGAAAGAATGAGACAGCTTTATATTTATTGAATGCCTTGGTTCCCAACTTGCATTCCAGGGGCTACCTGTGGCCTTTCGACACTTTTTGTGCGGATCCCTCAGGGCCTCTTCAGACAGTAGTCTGTGTTTACATATTGCATTGTATTAGTAGTGATATCATGTGATGTGTTCACAGTCTGTGGGATCGATTACTAAATGTAAATATAGGCAGCACTCTCTGGTGGTGGACTTTTGTGTCGATGATATTCACTTATGCATGACATCTATCTTTGATCTTCATTCAATATTGGACTATTATTTGTCACTTTTGCATGTTTTTCTATGTCACTATGTCTATTGGTTATTTGGTACCAATTAGCGTTTGGTGCCATACCATTGTTCGTTGAACTTTATTCCATTAAGGATCACTACTACCACTTATTGATTTAAGTGATATATTTAACTTCTTTACAGGTTAGGCTAGCGTGGCTACAACCTTTGAGCCAGATTCACATAGAATTATGTTGCTCCTGGGCAGCGTAACGTATGTGATTTACGTTACACCACTGCAGATTTACAGCATAAGTGCCTGATTCTCAGAACTCTTACCTGTAAACTTGCGGCGGTGTATCGTAAATGTGCTCGGCGCAAGCCCGCCCAATTCAAATGGGGCGGGCACCATTTAAATTAGGCGCGTTCCTGCGCCGAGCGTACTGCGCATGCTCCGTCGGGTAAATTACCCGACGTGCATTGCGCTAAATGACGTCATTTGCTTAGACATTAACGTAAATGGTGTCCAGCGCCATTCACGGATGACTTATGCAAACGACGTTGTTTTTTAAATTTCGACGCGGGAACGACGGCCATACTTAACATGGCTTAGGACACCTAGGAGGTAGCCCTAATTTTACGCGACGTAACTCGACGGAAACAACGTAAAGTTAGATCGACGGGCAGCTCGGACGTTCGGGGATCGCCGTAAGTATTCATTTGCATATTCTGCGCCGACCGCAATGGCCTCGCCACCTATCGGCCGGCCTAGAATTGCATCCTTAAGATCCGACAGTGTAATTCAATTACACCTGTCGGATCTTAGGGCTAGCTATGCGTAACTGATTCTATGAATCAGTCGCATAGTTAGGACGGCCCTAACACAAAGATACGCCGTCGTATCTCTTTTGTGAATCTGGCCCTTTGTTTTTACTAAATGTAAATAGGCTGTTCATTTTGTAAGGGAATTTTCACAGCGCTAAATCATTTTCTGTTGGCTTAGTGAACAGGGTCAAGCTCTGCTGATTTTTAGCATAGTTTTTTATTTTCCTTGCATGTGATTAGATTTTTTTTGCAAAGTGAATTTTCACCGCATTTAATAAGCTGAGGGAAGATTCTCTTGCAAAGTAAGTAGCTTATTTTCCTTTAGTAAAAACAACTCCTATGTCTCCTGAAGCTTGTCTCCAACAACTACAATAGCATGTTCACAGTCTTTGACCATCTCTTGTAGCAAGCAGGATAGTCTTTGTCTGTCTCTTGTTTCTTATTGAAGATTTCAACAGCTTTGTGTTATAGTGTTATGTAGTGTAGCCCTTTGGGGAAAACACCTGAGGCCCCTTTTTTAAAGAATGCTAACCACTACTTATCTAATGCAATTTACAGATAAAGTGAAAAATATTAGAGGCCCCAACCAATGCAATCCTTCCTGATTTTTCCATGTCTATAGTCAGCACATAGCAGAGCCCTTGTAACTGCTGTTTCATTTCTTGGTTTCCACGTTAAGCACCCATTTCCATGTCTGTCAATACTCATTTAAGATCAATTGTGTGGTCCGTGGGCCCAGCTCAGGGAATGTTTCCAGAAGTGACAGGCAAGCAAAATGGAAAAATCTCCATTTATATAAACATCAGAGTGAGCCAACTGAACCTGGAAGAGAATATACACAGGCCTATGTAGCTTCCACGAGTCTATCTCTGGGCAAGTGTAAATACACAGTTAATGTGAGTGTGTACACATAGCACTGAAACTAATTAGTCTGTGTTTGTGAGCATTGCAAGAGGGATCAGGAGATTACTTTTAATCTTGAATAGCACACATCAACAATGCCTTTTTATAGTCTTGAAAGTAGACTTGTGTAGCGCTACCCCCGCAGGAGCCACTGGTTTGTTTTTGGGATCGGTGTATTAAGTTACCTTAGTGGTGTCTAGGAGTGCAGTTGGAGAACAGAGTATTTAGCGAATGTCCAGACAGTGAATGAAGATTTTCCAATGCTTTATTTTCCAGGCCAACACGGCCAACATCAACATCAAATGGCAAAGAAAGGTTGATGAAGCAAGAGAGAGAAACTTTGCAGTATCAGGCCTGGATATGAACCAAGCAATCCTGCTCTCAGTAGTATCAATTACAATTCGTCGCCACTTCAGCCAGAGTGGGTGAAGCGCCCCCGGACAGACTCCTGTCACAAGCCTGGCAGCCGAAGTGTCACTTTAGATTTCTGGAAGGAACAGATCTCTCACAGACCTGGCTCTAGGGCCTCTGCCACAGGCCTATTACTTTGAATAAGCTAAATGGACGAATAGAGCGAATCCTCCCAGTAGGTTTTAGCAGAGGTCACCGGATGACAGCAAAGTGTACCTGTCAGCATTCCGGTCACCAGATCCCCGATTGGTTCGTTCAAGCCCTGTCAGACAACCTGCCTCCGGGTTCTCCTCAAGCCGACCCCCCAATCGAACGGCACCCAGCCTGGGATCCTTTCAATAGAACTGGGGACCCAGGAAAGTCACTGGGGCCCCCACTCAGGAACATTGAACTCCGCATAGAATGTGACCCCGGCCTGGTAGGCCATCGCCGGGGTCCGTTGGATGCACACACCCCGAAGGTGGGTGCCGCACCTGGAACCCGCGAAGAAAAATGGCGTCTGCCACAGATAACCTCTCCCCCAGAATGCTCCGCGAGGGAAAACTCCTCTAATTGGCTGCTGGGGAAAAGTGGCTCTGCCAGAATCCCTCTAGCACCACCTGTCGCCCAGGGGTGAGAACAGCACCCCTGGAGCGCAGACTGACCTACAGGACAGTTCAGGAATGACAGCAGCCCAAATTTAGAAATTTGTGAATGGGAGCAAAAATAACTCTCCCATTCCCCACTAACTTTAGCGTAGTGCCCATACTAAAAGTAAGGGGGCGCTACACTTGTCTTTCAGAACAAAACATTGCGCTGACTAGTCCATATCTTCCAACTTTTTGACATGAGAAAGAGAGAAAGCTTTTATCAGTTAGTAAGTAGACAAATGACACATTGTTGTTGCTCCTTCTGTTACATGGATCATGATAAATTCATCCGCAAAAAATGATTGTAATTTTGAAACAAATGATGGCGCCCTTTGAAAAACTTTAATCGTTATATGTGCAGTGAAAATTGTGTAGCTGCCCCTTTGAAAAGGTGAATGATCCATCTTTAGTGCATAAAAACGTCAACTATAAAAGGAAGTCGAATATAAAAGAGAAAGCTGCGCTGCAAAAAAAATTATATAAAATGTGACTTTAAGCAACATAAACTGAACAATATGCTATAAATATTGCACAAAACACACCAGTGCAGTAATAATGTCTGGTACACAAGTGAAATAAAATAAAGTCCATATGGATAATTGTATCCCAAAGGTTCCAACAAAGGGGAGATAAGACAGAGATGACAGAGAGTTCTCCGAATGGGTGATAAGAAGTCCAGACACAATCCTGTGAATCAGTATAACTGATGAGAGTAGCCTCCACCACTTATGTCCTAACTGCTTACCAAAACGATAAATCAACAGCGCATGTTAATCAAACAAGCCAAGCCAAAGGGTCCAGGAATGCTGTCAGTCTGTCTGTATCTCCATGCTCTTATTCGTCAGACCATCTCTCCTCCATAAATATAACCCAAAAGGAAAACACTGACATAGCGTGATACCGTCTCAAAGGTTTAATGGTTAAAAGAGATTACACTCACATGAAATGCAGATAAAAAGTGCATGTATACTGTAGCCGGCCGGCTCTGCTATCCGCTCGTCCTTTCGGATAGACAGCGTGGTACAACTCGTGGTGACGTCAGCAAGCCGCTCCTCCCTACGCCGTTTCGTCACAACAATGACTTCTTCCAGTGTTTTCCTTTTGGGTTATATTAATGGAGGAGAGATGGTCTGACAAATAAGAGTCGGCATTCACAAATTGTATAAGGTGACCTGTGCATCACATATTGCTCCAACAAATTTTTGCAATCTTTCCATTGCTTTTAAATTTTTCCAATACAGCTTTCAGAGTTTGTTAAAGACCCCCCAAACCATATATTTTCTAAAACCAGTAAAATACAAATAAGATGCTACTGATTTTTAGGGCACATATTTGCGCAGATGTTTATAAAAACTATATTTTCATTAAAAATAAACTAAAATCATTATTAGCAGATAAAAACACAGTGCAATTTACAAAATTCCTACTAAATATAAAAGCTTAACCTGTATTAAGTTAGTAAATAACAAATATTTGTCATTTTTAAATTACGCCTTTTTGAAAAATTGTGAAAAATAAAATAAAAAGAAGGTGCTACTGATTTTTAAGGCCCCACGATAATTGTGCAAATGTTTATCAAACTATATATTTACGAAAATTTTACTAAAATAATTTTTAGCAGATATAAACACAAACATTTTTACACAAATTTTACACAATTGCTGATAAATTCCTACAAAAAATCCAAGCTTAACCTGTATTGAGTTACAATATTTGTAATTTTAAAATGATGCCTTTTTGCAAAATGGTAAACGTACGCCAAAATGTAAATAACCACATTTCTCTAAAAGTCTGAAGGTTTTCATTGTTCACTTACAGCTTTCAGAGTTTGTTAATGACCCCCTAAACCATATATTTTCTGAAAGCATAGAATCAGTAGAAAAAAAAAACGTGCTATTGATTTTTAAGGCCACACAATATTTGCGCAAATGTTTACCAAAGCAAATTTTCGCAAAAAATACACTAAAATCGTTTTTACCAGATATAAACACAGCAAATTGTACACAAGTTTTACACAATTCCTGCTAAATTCCTACTAAATATAAAAGCTTAACCTGTATTGAGTTACTAAATAACAAATATTTGTAATTTTAAAATGACGCCTTTTTGCAAAATGGTGAAGACTGAACGTACGCAAAAATGTAAATAACCACATTTCTCTAAAAGTCTGAAGGTTTTCATTCTTTCCTTACAGCTTTCAGAGTTTGTTAATGACCCCCCAAACCATATATTTTCTGAAAGCATAGAATCAGTAGAAAAAAAAGGGCCTACTGATTTTTAAGGCCCCACGATATTTGCGCAAACTAGATGGCAACTCGCCAGAGGTGTTTGACCTCTTAATTACTGGAGGTCAAAAATCACCATTGGAAACCAAATTCATTTCTCAGTAACACCATGCCATTCCAAAGATCCCTCAGGTCAGATTATGGTGTACAAGTAAACTCCACAGGAGACATAAAGAAGTAGCTCATAGTGTAGTAGATTTATTAATAGTTTAAAATCATAAAAAAGTTTGCACTCACATGTAACAGTATCCTGGCACTGGAGAAATACAGCATGTGCAGATGGCCTGTCAATGGGATGCCGGCGTGTGAACCATGCCTCACTCTTAATGCTGGATAGTCACATGGGACCCGAAAGTGACGAAACACGCCGGCTTCCCACTGACAGGCCCATCTGCACATGCTGTATTTCTCGGGATACAGGCACTGTTACATGTGAGTGCAAACTTGTTTTTATGATTTCAAACTATTAATAAATCTACTACACTATGAGCTACTTCTTTATGTCCCCTGTGGAGTTTACTTGTCTCAGTGGAAGGAATAGCACACCATCATTGGTGTCACTGGAAGGAATAGTAGCCCATTGTTGGTTTTATAGAGAAGAATAGTGTCCCATCCCTGGTATCAGTAAGAGGAATAGTATCCCATTTTTGGTATCAGTGGTAGGAATAGTGCCCCATTGTTGGTGTCAGGGAAAGAAATAGAGCCAAATTGTTGGTGCCAGTGGAGGAATAGTACATCAAGGGCGGGATGAAGACAAGCGAAGAGCTGCATTCAGCCAGCGGGTCGCAGTTTACTCACTGCTTTAGAGGTTAGATAAATGGTTTAGTGCAGTATAACACTTTTGGTAGTTAATAACACTTCTATATAGGTCCATGCATCATGTTGATTTGGTCCCAAAGAAGAGACTGTCTCAAATTTTTTGCATCCAGTAACATCTGGTTTACACTGTTGTGATTTCTCTGTTCCAGAATGCATAGAATTGCATAACAATTCAAATTACAAAACTTTCAGGCTGGGTTCACACTTTCTTCGGACGCGGCTCACAGGAAGGGTACAGTGCGTTTCTGTTCTCCGTTTCAGGGACGAACCAGGCCCAATTTTTTTCCTGAATTCAGAACAAAAACAGACGGAAAGACGCATAGGACCCTTATGCAATCTGCTCCATTAAGAGCCGGTCACACTCTCCCATCATGCGAATTGAATGCAGGGAAACCCACACCAATTTGCATCAATGTGAACCCAGCCTTAATGCAGACTGTTCCCACCTGTGCAGTGTGATTCTGATGCGATTGTGAAAAGGGTCCTGTGTGAGTTTAGAAAGGGAATTGCATTAACCTCCCTGGCGGTATTCCCGAGTCTGGCTCGGGGTGGAATTTCAGTAGTAATAGCGGTAACCCTGAACCCGACTCGGAATTGCATTGCAGTATCCAGGTAGGGAATTACTTACCTTGTCCCTGGATCCTGCGATGTCTCCCCACTGTGTGAGCGAGCTGTCTCCTTGCTCGATTCACACAGTCCCCTGAGTGCCGCCGAGCTCCATTCCCTGCGACGTTACTGTATAAAATAATTACACATCCCCTTTGTCTCTAGTGGTCTGTCCAGTGTCCTGCATGCACTTTTATATAATAAATAATGGCCCAGATTCAGAGAGCAATTGCGTCTGCGTAACCATAGTTACGCAGCGCAATTGCTTACTTGCCCCGGCGTATCGAATGCTCCTGATTCAGGAACCTCGATATGCCGACTGCAGCCTAAGAAATGACTGGCATAAGGCTCCTTATGCCGTCATATCTTAGGCTGCATTCTTACGCAGGCCGCTAGGTGGCGTTCCCGTTGTGGTCAGCGTATAGTATGCAAATTGCATACTAACGCCGATTCACAACCCTACGCGAGCCCTGCGTACGCAGTTTACGTCGTTTGCGTACGTCGGTTTTTGCGTAAGGCTGCCCCTGCTATTAGCAGGGGCAGCCAATGCTACGTATACCCGTCGTTCCCGCGTCGCGGATTTAAAATTTAACGTAGTTTGCGTAAGTGAATCGTGAATGGCGCTGGACGCCATTCACGTTCACTTTGAAGCAAATGACGTTCTTGCGACGTCATTTGCCGCAATGCACGTCGGGAAAGTATCCCGACGGAGCATGCGCACTACGCTCGGCGCGGGAACGCGCCTAATTTAAATGATCCACGCCCCCTACGGGATCATTTAAATTACGCGCCCTTACGCCGGGCATTTTTGAGGAGCGCCCACGCAAATTACGTGGCTACTGCTTGATTTTGTGTTTCAAACTTTATCATACCCGGGATGTCTACTAGACTCTTATTTGGACAGATTTAAGTGAGTTATTCCTAAGAATTACAGGACTACAATATAAAACGCCAAATTTCCATGCAAAATAATTGTACCGCTTTCAACACCAAAAATCTGAAAGAATCATACCGCCGGGGAGTTTAACTTGCACTGATCAAATGGCACTGCAAAACAGATTCAACTTGCACCGCATTAGTGTGAACCTAGCCTAAGTGTGTTCTGTCATGCAGTGGTATGACATAACAGATATTTGTTACAATAGTATCCCTGTAAATTCACTGCAGTTTACTGTTTTCACAGCACGTGAAAAACCTCCTTACCTGTCTCATGTAGTCTAGAACAGGTTTTAGGGATAGCTCTTTCTTATGCACATTACACCTGTATTTAGGATGAAACATGGGGCAAATATTCCCCCCCATGACAGCATGCAGGGGTTCTACTCCCCCGCACCTGCTGTCACATTTGAAGTTGACACAGCTGTACGGTCCTCCTCCATTCACTGTATGGCAGATCTCTAGAATCCCTGCCTATAATTTATTTAGAAGGCCACACTTTTAAACAGGTGCCTGCGGGACTATCCTTCCAGATGAGGGACAGTTAGGAGCTATGCAGGTAGACTATTGCTTGTGCCTAGCAGAGGTGGGAGATACCAGATATTTGTTACAATGGTATCCCTGTAAATGCACTCTAGTGTAACTCTTTCTACAGCCTGAAAACTCCATTTAGGCCTCATGTGGACTAAACCCATATAGGGTGCCCACGTGTCCCGGATTGCCCGGGACTGTCCCGCAATTGTCATGTCTGTCCTATGTCCCGGGCACCTTCATTCCGGGAAAATACAATGTCCCGGAATGAAATAGAGGACACAGCCACCCCTTACTAACTAATAACTACATTTCCAGAACTGGTTGCTAGGGCCAGCGCTGCCTGGCATCTTAAAACCAGTGACAATTTACTCTCAGACAGTGAGACCGGGAGTGAGGACTGTGCCTAGTGCAGCACTGCTGTCCCCACCCACCTCGGCACCTCCTCCTTCTCCATTACCCAGCGGCAAGCAGCAGGGACTGGTGGCAGGCTATGGGTGGCAAGCGGCACTGCATCTGGTGGCAAGGGGCACATTCTCCTGACAAATAACCTGCCGCCAAATATCCCATCAATCCAGAGACTACATTTTCTCTCAACCCCCCCCCCCCCCATATCTTTTTTTGAGGAAGATGAGAGAGGGGGTGTGTCCCTGAATGGCAGTTTGGAAATGTGGTCACCCTAAACCCATAAGAGGACTGGATTTTAACCAAAGATTTTTTTTAGAGAGAGAAATAGCATAACACTGGATGACTATGGATACCAGTGGCTTACTTTTTGTATGTAAATACATTTGTAAATTTGTCATTTGTATTTTTTTAGATTTATTTCTGCAGTATTGGTCTTTTCAATTATGTATCTTGGTTCTTAGTAAACAAAGATCTAAAAATGAGAATTAATCCCCCGTACATGACAGAGCTCTTTTAATTTAATATGGGGGCACACTTTTTTTGTGTTATGCCGCGTACACACCATCACTTTATGTGATGAAAAAAAACGACATTTTTAAAAATGTCAATTTAAATGACCGTGTGTGAGGGAAAATGTCTTGTGAAAAACGACAAAAAAAATTGAAGCATGCTTCAATTTTTTGTGTCGTTTTTCAAAACGTCGTTTTTTGTTTCACAAAAATTGACCGTGTGTAGCAAAAAACGATGTTTAAAATGACGTTTTTAAACCCGCGCATGCCCAGAAGCTAGTTATGAAGCGAGCTTCAATGGGAAAAAGTGGTGAACGTAACCGCGCTTTGCTAGAGCATTGTGAAAAAACGATGGTGTACACGTTGTTTTTTACTTCACAGAAAATGTTGTTTTTTTCCATCACATAAAGTGATGGTGTGTACGCGGCATTATAGTATGCATTTATTTATATATTTGTATGAAAAGTGTAATCATCTGTTGACTTCATATATGAGAAGTAGCCATTTTATCTGCAGGAATAATGCAAAAGACAATGTACTACAGTGTACTGCGATATCTACTGACAGCATACTTCATTCACTAAAATATACACTATATTACCAAAAGTATTGGGACATCTGCCTTTACATGAACTTTAATGGCATCCCAGTCTTAGTCCGTAGGGTTCAATATGGAGTTGGCCCACTCATTACAGCTTCAACTTTTCTGGGAAGGCTGTCCACAAGGTTTGTGAGTGTGTCTATGGGAATGTTTGACTATTCTTCTATAAGCGCATTTGTGACGCGATGGCCTGGCTCCCAGTCTCCGCTCTAATTCATCCCAAGTTCAGGTTAGGACTCTGTGCAGGCTAGTCAAGTTCCTCTACCCCAAACTTGCTCATCCATGACTTTATGGACCTTGCTTTGTGCACTGGTCCAAATCATTTGTTAGGGGGGATTATGGTGTGGGGTTGTTTTCAGGGGTTGGACTTGGCCTCTTAAATCCAGTGAAGGGAACTCTTAAGGCGTCAGAATACTAAGACATTTTGGACAATTTCATGCTCCCAATTTTGTGGGAACAGTTTGGGGCTGGCCCCTTCCTGTTCCAACATGACTGTGCACCAGTGCACAAACAAGGTGCATAAAAACATGGATGAGTGAGTTTGGGGTGTAGGAACTTGACTGGCCTACACAGAGTCCTGACCTCAACCCGATAGAACACCGTTGGGATGAATTAGAGCAGAGACTGTGGACCAGGCCTCCCATATAAAACACCCAGTGGATGCACAGGACTGATGAAAAAAACAATTGAAGGGCCTGATTGGTCCTTTTGAACCAATCCAAAGCCTTTGTTCTTGTTACCATAACAAGGGGCTATTTAACCACTTAACACCCGCCGCACGCCTATTTACGTCCACAGAATGGCACGTACAGGCAGAAGGCCGTATATATACGTCCTTGCCTTTTAGCGGGTGGGGGGTCCGATCGGGACTCCCCCCCGCTGCGTGCGGCGGACGGCTTACCTCGGGGAGCGATCCGGGAAGACGGCGCGGCTATTCGTTTATAGCCGCTTCGTCGCGATCGCTCCCCGGAGCAGAAGAACAGGGAGAGCCGTATGTAAACACGGCTTCCCCGTGCTTCACTGTGGCGGCTGCATCGATTGAGTGATCCCTTTTATAGGGAGACTCGATCGATGACATCAGTCCTACAGCCACACCCACCTACAGTTGTAAACACACACTAGGTGAACCCTAACTCCTACAGCGCCCCCTGTGGTTAACTCCCAAACTGCAACTGTCATTTTCACAATAAACAATGCAATTTAAATGCATTTTTTGCTGTGAAAATGACAATGGTCCCAAAAATGTGTCAAAATTGTCCGAAGTGTCCACCATAATGTCGCAGTCACGAAAAAAAATCGCTGATCGCTGCCAATAGTAGTAAAAAAAAAAGAATTAATAAAAATGCAATAAAACTATCCCCTATTTTGTAAACGCTATAAATTTTGCGCAAACCAATCGATAAACACGTATGCGTATACGTTGCGTATTTTTTTACCAAAAATAGGTAGAAGAATACGTATCGGCCTAAACTGAGGAAAAAAATATGTTTATATATGTTTTTGGGGGATATTTATTATAGCAAAAAGTAAAAAATATTGAATTTTTTTCTAAATTGTCGCTCTATTTTTGTTTATAGCGCAAAAAATAAAAACCGCAGAGGTGATCAAATACCACCAAAAGAAAGCTCTATTTGTGGGGAAAAAAGGACACCAATTTTGTTTGGGAGCCACGTCGCACGACCGCGCAATTGTCTGTTAAAGCGACGCAGTGCCGAATCGCAAAACCTGGCCTGGGCATTTAGCTGCCTAAAGGTCTGGGGCTTAAGTGGTTAATGTAATGTATAACTATTTACAAATGAAGGTATACATAGAAGTAATACTAAATAAATTGAAGGGAAAGGGAAAGAAATCATAGGTATAGAACGGAGAAGAAATATACTGACATATGTTGGTTTTATTTCAATGCTGCATAGAAATTCATTCTTATTTGTTCTGACACACTATCAACACCACTTAGTTTCTGTAGCACAACTTTAAAAGTTAAAGTTTCAGCAACACTTTTTTTTTTTTTTTTTTTTTTGATAGAGAGACAAAGGATTAAAACCCCTATCAGTTTTGGTTTGCCTTCAATCTCCCTTAATTTGCAGATTCGTTGGATTAGTAGTCCTGGCAAAGACTCAATTGACAAAGCAGCTTATAATTAAAAGTAGCTTTATTGGATTCTATCAACCAGTAGACCAATGTTAGAACAGCACAGCAATAGTCCTTCAGCATCAACACTGAACATTGCCATGACTCACAATGGAGCTTTACTAATTATCTGTAACCGAACGTATGCTTATGTCAGCTATGTTAAATATCCAATTTAATGACCAACATATCACAGGTTTGTTCAGTCTTAACCACACTTCCTAACATTGGAATCCTAAAAAGAGAGACAGAGCATGGGCATGTGGTACACATAAAGTGGACTTGGCTACATAGCGCTGAATATTGGGCATGGTTTAACTACTTCATCTCTCGCATTTGTTCACCCCCTAGGGACCAGAGCAATTTTTACAATTATGCTATAGACCTGTTTTTTCAGCGATAGCTTTGTCCTATATTGTTTTTTTTGTTAACCACTTGCTTACTGGGCACATATACCCCCTTCCTGCCCAGGCGAAATTTCAGCTTTCAGCACTGCGTCGCTTTAAATTAAAATTGCGTGGTCGTGCGACGTGAATCCCAAACAAAATTGATGTCCTTTTTTTCCCACAATTAGAGCTTTCTTTTGGTGGTATTTGATCACCTCTTCGTTTTTTATTTTTTGCGCTATAAACAAAAAAATTATATTTTTTTACTTTTTGCTATAATAAATATCCAATCTTTTGGATACGATACGCATTTTACATATTTTTGGTATAAAAAAAATCGCAATAAGCGTATAGTGATTGGTTTGCGCAAAAGTTATAGTGGCTACAAAATAGGGGATAGAATTCTGACATTTTTTTTATAATTTTTTTTTTACTAGTAATACGGCGATCTGAGAATTTTGTCAGGACTGCAATATTGCGGCGGACACATCAGACACTTTTGACACATTTTTGGGACCATTCACATTAATACAGCCAAAAGTGCTATAAAAATGCATTGATTACTGTATAAATGTGACTGGCAGGGAAGGGGTTAAAATTAGGGGGCGAGGAATGGGGTTAAATGTGTATCCTCAGAGTGATTCTTACTGTGGGGGGAGGTGACCGATGCTGTGTCCCTATGTACAAGGGACACAGCATCTGTCTCCTCTCCCTGACAGGACGTGGAGCTCTGTGTTTACACACAGAGCTCCACGTCCCTGCTCTGTCATTGCCGATCGCGGGTACCCGGCGGACATCGCGGCCACCAGGCACGCGCATCGTCATCTCGGGGACGCGTCGGGTGCGCACCACCGCCGGCACCCCCCCTCAGTGGCCGGAGGACGCGAAGACGTCAAAAGACGTCGTCCCGGTTTTGCAGAACCACCTTGAGGCCGTCATTTTACTATGGCCCGGGACTCAAGTAGTTAAGGACAAACAAGGCTTTTTTTCATATTTATATTTATTTATTTATTTATTTATTTATTTATTTTTTGCTTTCTTTAGGCAGTTAAAGTGGATGTAAAGCCACTCTCATCCTTTCTAAACTACTGCCATAGTGCTGATCTATAAGGATATAGATGCCTCCTGCATGTATCCTTACCTGTCAAATGTCTCCCCTCTGTCTGTTATAAGAACCTAAAAACTGCAGATTCTGTGGGTGGGTCTGTTGTCTGGAGCTCGGTGGGTGGAGTCGTGATGTCAGTAGACTCCCCGCCCACCTCTACACTCCCCTTGTCAACATGCATCTTGTTTTGTGTTGTACTTACACTGAATTCTGCTATGATCACTAACATCCAGTCAAAATCCAGAAAAGTAACCACATGACTTCAGAAAAGGAGTGGGGGTTTGAATTAAAAAATAACGCCTGTCTCCAGGCTAGTGCATGAGATATGTAAATAACCTGTCACTCACAGCAAGGGGGCGGAACGGACCAAGGTTATTCTCTGTAAGTCCGTTTTATCTCACTGAACAATAAAAGAGGATTGCTCAGAGCTGGATTAACTCTTTGTGGCAAGACTGGGCACAGATAATAGGAAATCTTTTACTTTACATTGTGACAGCAAACAAAAAAAAATAAAAAATTCGGGTTTACATCCACTTTAAACATACATAAAAGAAACAACATGCATTTTTTCTATTTTTGACAAGTGTTCATTTAAAAATAAATAGTGTTATTTCAGCTAAAAAGTATGAATTCTGTGTTTTTTTCTCCCTGTTTAAAATGGCACTACAATTATAATGATAGTACAAAGCATTGCAAAGTTATTTACAAATGAAATAAAATGTTATTTCAATTATTTTTTATGTTTGCTTTTCTAAATGTAAAATGTGTAAATAAATGTTAGAGGTGCAACTATGAATGAACAAAACAAATAAAAGCAAATACATTTTAATATTAATAAAATAGAAATGAACAAAAAAAAAATCAGTAGGAAAATAATAAGGGAAATAATGATTGAATGTATGAAGAGAATAAGGAATTGAATAGTGCTGATTAGAGTAAACTAAAGGTTAATAAGGGGTTAATCAGAGAAACCTTTTAGTTTAAAAAAAAACTGAAAACTTTTTTTACTTTTCAGTAAAACTTCATCTGCAGATCAAAGTTTATGAATGAACTGAAATATATAAAAGTAACAATGTGGTACATTGTATCTTTCTTTGTCTGAGCAAGTGTTGTTTATAAACACTGTCAGATTTCTAAAGCTGCCAATCTTCTCTGTATACACAGCAATGCCGGTGACTTGTCCTCAATGTTCCCCTATGGGGGAAGTTCCTCCACTGACTGCGCAGGCGCAAACTTCCCGACGGAAATCCCCGAACCTTGCCCGGCATCCAGGCTCATTCTTTAACATCCCCGTGGATTGGAGGATGTTAAAAAAAGAGCCAGGAGGCCGAGCGAGCGAAGCAAGCCGTCCGAGCGCAGCGAGGACGTGAGGCCGACTGGCCACTTTCCTCTAAGTCCACGTCACCCTGGATGCCGGCCGCCGTTCGGGGATTTCCGTCAGCAAGTTTGCACCTGCGCAGTGCTTGAAGGAACTTTCCCGATGGCTGGAACCATGTCAGCGCATCAGTTCGCGCATGCGCTGGAACTTCCGTGATACCTGGAACCAGCACGGCAGATCACCGGCTTTGATAAATCAGAGGAAAATTGCTGTGTACTGGATGGGGGGAGCAGGGCAGAAACACTGGACATGCTACACATATCTTGTGTACAATGATGGAACTAGATAAAGAGGCATAAGTAAATAGAGTCTGGGGCTACTCGCAGTATACATTCCACTCAAACTGCAGTCTTTGTTTCCCAAAAAATACTCAAACCTCAGAAGAAAATGTAATTTTTAAAAATTAAAACACTTCTATTACATACTGTATACTTTTCTGTCTGAGCCTACCTTATGACCCCTTTCACACTGAAGCGTTTTTACAGCATTTTAGCGTTAAAAATAGCGCTCATAAAACGCTCATAAAACGCCCTCGCATTCATGGCCACAATGGGAGAAAAAAAATGGCCCAGCCCCAATGATTGGTAAAAAAGGTCCTGACAAGGATGTATGTATAGGGGTTACATGGGTCACAACTGTGACCCTACCCCATACTCCAGAGGGACTGTACACCTGGATAAGAGGGGCGACAGGGTTGGCATATAGAGAAACTTATGCTCCCCCCCTTTCTCCTGCAGCCTTTCAGCGGCTGCATGAGGAAAACAGAGGGGATAGTTTTCTCTACACGCTGTCCCGCCGCTCCTCCTATCCACCTTCTGCTGTGATCGGGCACCTGAGTACTCCCTTGGCCCCTCCTGATGCTTTCATGATGGAGAATGGGGAAGGGCATGGTAAATATGTCATTTGCTGGCCCCTTCCTTGTCTTAATGAAGAGTCAGTGATCTGTTCTGATTTTCCGAGTTTATCATGCTTCAGTTTGTGAATAAATTCATTCATTCTGTGCTCAATCTCCTTTCTCTGTCTCAAAGGTGAAACATTAGAGGTTTGTTTAGATCAAATATTTATTTCATCAAAGCCCCTGAACAGGGCTCCTAAAAATTTTTAAAAATAATAAAAAATAAAATTGTAATAAATAAACTACTAATGATAGTAAAAATGATAAAAAATAAAATGACAAAAATAAAAAACGAAAGACACCAGTGGCCAGTGGTGGAACTACCAGGGTTACAAAGGTCGCAGTTGCTACCTGGCCCTGGCATTCTGTTACCATGAGGGGCTGCCCAGGCCGGGGGTGTCCTGACATTAATGTTTAGAAAAACAAAATACTCTTGCTTCAGTGTCAGTGGTCAGTATGCATGCACCCTTCTGAACAAGCCCCTAGTGTCAGTGGTCAGAAAAAAAATACAGCATTAGTGTCAGCGGTCAGAAAAACTTCCTGGCATAAGTGGTCAGTGTGTATATATACACACTATACTGTATGTTTTACACATATAAACATACATCCATTTATACAGGCACAGTATATTGTGAATATATATATATAGCACAGACTGAATCACTTTCTTTCACCAGCCTTTCATTACTCCATCCAGTTAATCAGGTGTACAAGGGTGTGTCCAGCTATTAACCCCCTGTCTTCTGAACAACAGCCAGATTACATGGGCCCAACCCATCTACCTGATAAAACTCAAGATTCTGGGTGGCGTGTACATTCCATCCTGGCCAATGCCCTTGGCCAGCCTTGGCTGTTCGTCACTATATATATATATATATATATATATATATATATATATATATATATATATATATATATATATATATATATATTATTTTTACTTTTTCAACATATTCTAACAGGCAAACATTAGACCTTCTTTAAACATTGCCTTTAGATAAATGTAATAAAGTTGAATACGAACACAAGAAAAATTGCCTTTTCAATCATTTATTTAACAAAAATATAGAAATAGATGTAATTGTGTAAAAAAGAGAAGATTGTTGCGCAGACCCAGCATATAGTGCAAAAAATAAATAAATACCAGCCGCGTCTTAAGTGTGCCATACAGCACAAACAAGCATAATAAGAAAAAAGAAGTCGCGCTAGTTCAAAAATAAAAATGGTGAAAGACCAGTGACTAATTGAGCCAAATAATTAAATATATGGTGATAAGCACCATTAATAAAGAAGTGCAAATTATATATAGCCACTAATTGACACAAATGTATCTATATTAATAAAAACACATTAACAGTCCAAGTGAGCCAAAAGGTTAAAGTAGTCCACAGGTGTGTGATGAAAAGAAATCTTCCGGCTAACAGTGATATCAACCACGCTGTGTTTAAACCAAACAGGAGACCTCCACCACAGATAGTACTGACTCTTACCAGAATTCAGTAAAAGTTAGGCATGAAATCAAATCCAGCAACAACATACAGGATAATCTTCAACCAGCAGTATCCATAGATTAATTTTCACCGATAAAATCCAGGCTCCATAGATGCAAAAGAGACACCAAGAGAGGAATATAGTGTAATACTGCGCTGGTTTATTGTAGCATAAAAAAGCCAAATGCTTACTTACATTTCCAAAGAAAGAATAGGCATCAAGCGGACATAAAATTGGGTACAAGATAAAAAGACACAGCCGGCCGGACTGTGTATAGGCGTGCGTCCGGATATCCGGATCCTTACACCTGGTAAACGCGGCAACGTCAGAGCGTCTCCTCCCGACGTTTCGTCACAATGGACACGTCAAGTGAACACGTCCCCATTGTGACGAAACGTCGGGAGGAGACGCTCTGACGTTGCCGCGTTTACCAGGTGTAAGGATCCGGATATCCGGACGCACGCCTATACACAGTCCGGCCGGCTGTGTCTTTTTATCTTGTACCCAATTTTATGTCCGCTTGATGCCTATTCTTTCTTTGGAAATGTAAGTAAGCATTTGGCTTTTTTATGCTACAATAAACCAGCGCAGTATTACACTATATTCCTCTCTTGGTGTCTCTTTTGCATCTATGGAGCCTGGATTTTATCGGTGAAAATTAATCTATGGATACTGCTGGTTGAAGATTATCCTGTATGTTGTTGCTGGATTTGATTTCATGCCTAACTTTTACTGAATTCTGGTAAGAGTCAGTACTATCTGTGGTGGAGATGTAATTGTGTACTTTGGAAAAAAACAATTACCGTATTTATTGGCGTATACGCGCATTTTTTCCCCATAAAATCAGGGGAAAATCGTGGGTGCGCGATATACGCCGATAGCATACCTCGGAGGGGAAGGAGGGAGACGAGCGCCCGCCGGAAATCCAGAGCCGTCATCTCCTCTCGGCTCTCACTCGGCTGTCACGTCACACACGCACAGTCCCGCCTCCGCCACCAGCATTGGAGCATTGTTCTGTCTATCTGGCGGAGGCGGGACAGTGCATGTGCGACGCGAAAGCCGAGTGGAGAGGTGATTTTTCCGGCGGGCGCTCGTTCCCCTCTGAGGTATGTGTGTGAAGCCTCGTACACACGACCGAGGAACTCGACAAGGCAAGGCGTTTTCCTCGTCGAGTTCCTTGTTAGGCTGTCGAGGAACTCGACAAGGCAAGTTTCTCCATTCCCATCTAGGAAAAATAAAACATGCTCTCTTTTTGGCTCGACGGGATCCTCGACAATTTCCTCGTTGAAAAATGTACACACGACCGGTTTCCTCGGCAAAAAAAAAATCCCAGCAAGTTTCTTGCTGGTTTTTGCCAAGAAACTCGGTCGTGTGTACGAGGCCTGAGAGCCTGACGGCTCAGTGATTTTTCCGGCGGTACTTTGTTTTGATATGAAGGATCTGGGTTGGCAAGAGTATAATTATTCTAAACATGTATTTATCTTCTGAATGCGTTGATGACATTTTTAAAACAGTTTGAAAAGTTTTTATTTTCTGCTTTGGCTCACTGTGCCATGTAATCAGCAAGAGATGCAAAAACAAAAAAACCTCTAGTTTTGTCTCTAAATCTTGCTACAGACATAAAACAGATCCCCAATTTGTCAATTTTTTAACCTCTTCAGCTCTTGCACCTGTATTCATTAATCAGGCTGCAGATGTCGGACATTCATGGGCACTGACCCTTAGATTGCTTCAAAGTTGTTTATTTAAAACATTTTTTTCCCAGAAAATTCCCTCTTAAAATTGGGGTGTGCGTTATACGCCGGCACGCGTTATACGCCAATAAATTAGGTACCTCGTTGACATTAAATGCTGATTTCAGCCGCATGGCAGAGGTGCCTTTTTCTCCATCATGACTTTTTGGGGATAATTTGTATCACTGCACACCAGACTCTAACATAATCTCATGACCACTACTGTTTGCAATATTCCTTCAGTTGCAAGATGTTTGTTGGTTTCCTTGCATGAATTGTTAGTTTCAAAATCCCCCTACAACATTTCAACGGGAATCAATTTAGGACTCTTGACTAGTGTGGTTCATAACTCTCTATTTCTTCTTTATGAGGCACGCCTTTGTGAATTTGCTGGTGTCCTTTGGATCATTATCGTGTTGAAAGACTAATATCTGATACTTGCCCTCTTCTGGGGCTCCTCTTTCTCTCTACTCTTTCGCTTTCTCTTTCTTTCCTGTTTGCTCTTTCTGTCATTGCTCTTCGATATAAGGGCCAACAATGTAAGCTGCTGTACTCCTAGGTACAGAATGATATTTGTGTTTATGACATAGGCCTATATTTCAACCTGGTCCTCCATGGCCTGGGTTATAATTGAACTTGGTGTCTATTATGTGTTCATGCGCTATTTCTTATATTTTTTTTGTTGTGTGTTCTATCATGTCGCCCCTGCGTGGGCAAACCATGGCTTGTTATAAATTTTTTTGAAAAATTCAAAAAATATTGAAAAAGAAAAAGAAAGACTAATATCAGATGGCAGATGACAGATGGTCTCATCAAGCACATTTTATTATAATGCAGCATGTATATGTAGCACCCTCTACCATTGGTAGGTGCTAGAATAGGATTTTTCTAGGTAAACTGTCAGCGCAGGTAAATTTAGGCAGGCATATGCTTCAGGCTAGGCCTGCTAGTTTGGATCTGGGGGCAGGGAGTGGTTAGTGTAGCAGTGGGTGTGGCCACCTGTGCTCTAGTTCTGAAGCGCCTCCCCTGTCTCTAGGGAGATTGTTCTAGAGAAGGAGGTAGGGTCTGGGACTGGAGTGACAGGCAGCTCATGTGGGAGCCCTGACCAATCCCCACTTGGTAATGGCAGGGGGAGGGCCTCCTATATAAGCTGAGGTAACATGCCACTGGATTGCATTGTTGGCCGGGAGAAGTGGAGAATGGAATAATAGACACCCATCTGGGGGGGGGGGGTTGAGAGGCATAGTGGAGGAGCCTGGGAGAGCTGTGACGGAACTTCACCTTTATACGGTAATTGGTGAAGTCCTTATCATTACACGGTTATCGATGAGGAATTCCTGGAGCAGAGGGGCCGGAGGCTGTCGGAACGTATGTTCAGATAAAGTTCTCCATCATGGACTCGGGGCAGGAAAAGGTCGTGAGTGTACCACAGTGGGGTGCTGGGTGCGGAGGCATGCCAGGAAGTCTGGAAGAGAACTTCGTCCATACGTGGTCATGGATGACGTCCTCATCATTACACGGTCATTGGTGATGCCACGTTTGGGGGCGTGATCAGTTATTCTGGGTAGAGCGCGCATCCGCTGCCCCAGCTGTGCTGTGATTCATTACAGCACAAGTTGATTTTTGGGAAGGGGTCCCTGAATGGCCATTTGGAAATGTGGTCACCCTACTGGATGTGTAACGTCAGTGATCGTCGTTCCCTATATCAGGGAACAGACGATCACTGACATTGCCACAGAGAAGAACGGGAAAGGTTTGTTTACACTCACCTCTCCCTGTTCTTCAGCTCCTGTGACCCGATCGCGGGACACCCGCGGCAATCGGGTCCGTGAGTCCCGCGGTCACGAAGCGTCGGACCGGGTCGAGAGCGCACCGGCGGCAGAGGCGGCGCGCTGCGACCCACGGCTTTGCTCTTAAAGGTGACGTATATATACGTTCCTGTGCCCAGCCGTGCCATTCTGCCAACATATATCGTCGTGCGGCGGTCCTTAAGAGGTTAAATGGACTTGGATCCAGTGCCAATATGACTTACTGCCCCCTCAGGACAATGGGTATCTTTATTTACTGTATACTGCAAAACAACAACAAAAAGAGGATGCACCGACCTAGTGCATTACCATAAAAAAATGTGTTGAAGGATAAAAAACAGCAGCTATTATATTCCCAAACACGTGACATACCTATTAATGTCACATGTTTGTGAGTATAATACTTGTTTTTTATCCTTTAATACATTTTACTATGGTAATGTGCTAGGTCGGTGCGCCCTCTCTTTGTTGTTGTTTTAATGATCACTAGCACCTGCTTGGTATATTGTAACTGCTTAATCATACACCTGATTCTTATCCTACAAAGTCCCTGACTTTTTGCAAGTGAATAAAGTCTATGTAAAGCCTCGTACACAGGCACGGTTTTCTCTGCAAGAACCAGCAAGAAAACTGCTGGCAGAGCTTTCTTGCCAAGTAAACCGTGCGTGTGTATACTTACCTGTCGCCGTGGAAACCTGCGCATGCTCTAAATGACTTTGACGCATGCGCGGGAGCTTCCTAGGCATAGGTAGGGTGTAGCAAGATAGCGGCGACGGCATCGAATGTGCTCGTCGTAGTCGATGACGTCACCGCGTTTGTGCCATTCAAAAGAACAGCGGTTTTTTTGAATGGAGTGTCTGTACACTCGGCCGGCAAGAGTTCTTGCCAAGAATCTCTTCAGGAAAAACAAAGTTTTTTTCCTGACGAGATTCTAGGCCGTGTGTACAGGGCTTAAAGGCGCTGTAAATAAAAAAAAATGTTATGCTGAAATGACTGTTTACAGGGTATAGAGACATAATTGTTAACTGATTCCTTTTAAAAACGATTAAAAATAGATAAAAATCAATCATATAATGTACCTGTAGTTTCTTGTTTCGTTTTTGCATGTTGTTTCCTGCCTCTCTGCTGTACAGAGCATAAAGAGCCACAGAGCCATACAGGGCAGTGATGGTTTGGAAAACGAAACTGATCCAAAGGGGGGGAGGTGCTGTGGGGTTTTAGACACACAGTAATCACACCTTCTTGAAGTCTGTATGCTGTGCAGAGCGAGCATGACGCACTGATGTAGTCCCGAGGACGGGGGCGAGCACGTTAGTGACCACAGAGAGAAAGCTCCCAGTACTGTGGTTATCAGGAAACAGACAACCAGGAAGTGTGGAGATCAGAGAAGAATTACAGCAACTTGAGAGCAAAAACGAACAATGAGGACATGAAAACAGCACTGCATTAAGGTAAAGGAAGCTATTAAGATAAAAAAAAATCCTTTACAACCCCTTTAAAGCTACTGGAGGCAGCACATTGGATAGGTCGATTATAGTCTTGTGAAATTAACTCATTGTGCTCAGTGCTATGGCTCTGTGCACCCTGTGTCTCCTCCTGCGCTTGCTGACTCTGACTAACTATATCGGAGCTGTAACTTTCACGCAGATATCAGAAGGTGATCACTCTGCTTCTCCACACTGTCACAAGCAACAGAACTGTTGACACAGGTGGCAGACGTTCCTGACGCTTCATGCAGTGCCCCCCTTCAAGTGGCACCAAGGGCACATGCCATACATACCATATCCTGCATATGTCATTGACTATAAAACCTATGATGTCATTGCTGGCTTGAGTTGGTAAAAGTGCATGGTTGTCCCAAACGGTTGTGTTTTTTGTAACTTGTAATTCATTTAAATAAATGCTTCACTTGTGTGCTGAAGACATTACAGAAACATTTTGACTGGGACTCGTAAGGAGAAATTACCTTTACCCAGTAAATGACACCTTATGGATCATCTTGATAGATACAGTGAAGTGAACACAATGAACATATTTCTTGATTGCTTATAATATTCTGTGGCCCGGATTCAGTAAGATTTGCGCATAAATTACGGAGGTACAGGGCAACGATTTTGCCCTGCGCCCCCGCAAATTTGCGCCGCTGCCCTCGATTCACGGAGCAGTAGCTCCGTAAATTGCGAGGGCGCGCCGGCAAAATTGCCCGGCGTAAGCGCGCGCAATTTAAATGATCCCGCAGGGGGCGGGAATCATTAAAATTAGGCGCGTTCCCGCGCCGATCGTAAAGCGCATGCGCCGTCTGGAAACTTTCCCGACGTGCATTGCGGCAAATGATGTCGCAAGGACGTCATTTGCTTCAAAGTGAACGTGAATGGCGTCCAGCGCCATTCACGAATCACTTACGCAAACTACGTGAAATTCAAATTTCACGACGCGGGAACGGCGGGTATACTTTAGCATTGGCTGCCCCTACTATTAGAAGGGGCAGCCTTACGCTAAAGACGCCGTACGGAAACTCCGTAACTTGCGTACGCAGGGCCCGCGCAACATTGTGAATCGGTGTTGGTATGCAATTTGCATACTATACACTGAGCACAATGGGAGCGCCCCCTAGCGGTCATCGCAAGAATGCAGCCTAAAATCTGCGTGGCATAAGAGCCTTATGCCACGCAGATTTTAGGCTACAGTCGGCGTTACGATGTTCCTGAATCAGGAGCATTCGTAACGCCGGAGCAAATCAGCAATTGCGCTGCGTAACAATGGTTACGCAGGCGCAATTGCTCTCTGAATCCGGGCCTGTGTTTTTTATTTATTTTCGTGTTTCGCAAACGCTAGTTATACCCAGCCTAACAGCTTATTTTTTTTCTATCTTTTTTTTTTCTTCATGTGCTGTAAAAACACTAATAAAATGCTAACGCTCCTAAAAGCCACTAAAATGCTACTACAAGCCAGCACATTTATCAACATTTACCATCCAGTGTTTTTTACAAAAACGCTAGTGTGCAATATTTGAATATTTTAGTTTTTTTAATGTTATGCACGTAAATGGGGGCACATAACAAATATAAAATAGGTGTTATCCCAATTTGGCTGTAAAAGTGGAAATACACTTTAACCACTTGCCGCCCGCCAATGACAGATTGACGTCGGCAAAGTGGTTTCAATATCCTGAGTGGACTTCATATGACGTCCTCAGGATATTGAGCCGCTGCGTGCCCCCCGTGGGCGCATCGCAGCGATTGTTGTTGCAGGGTGTCTGACACCCCGCAACACCGATCTAGGTAAAGAGTCTCTCACGGAGACTCTTTACCACGTGATCAGCCGTGTCCAATCACGGCTGATCACGATGTAAACAGGAAAAGCCGGTAATCGGCTTTTCCTCACTCGCATCTGTCAGACGCGAGTAGAGGAGAGCCAATCGGCTGCTCCTCTGACAGGGGGGGTTTGTGCTGATCGATTATCAGCACAGCCCCCCCGAGGATGCCCACTGCACCACCAAGGATTCCCACTGGACCACCAGGGATGCAAAACAAAAAACACAGGTATGCCACCCTAGACCACTAGGGATGACAATGACACAAAGAATGGATGCCAATCAGTGCCCGCAATGGATGCCAATCAGTGCCCACAATGGGCATCACTGACTGGCAGGCATTGTTTGGCACTGATTGGCATCCATTAGTACAACACATACGATAGTGCCACTTATCAGTGCCCATCTATGCCCATCCGTGCCCATCCATGCCACCTATCAGTGCCCATCCATGCCGCCTATCCTTGCCCATCCATGCCCATCCATGCCGCCTATCTGTGCCCATCTGTGCCGCCTATCTGTGCCCATCCATGCCGCCTATCCATGCCCATCCGTGCCACCTATCCATGCCCATCCATGCCACCTATCCATGCCGCCTATCAGTGCCCATCAGTGCCGCATATTAGTGCTCATCCATGCCGCCTATCTGTGCCGCCTATCCGTGCCCATCTGTGCCGCCTATCCATGCCCATCCACGCCGCCTATCCATGCCTATCCATGCCCATCCATGCCACCTATCCGTGCCGCCTATCAGTGCCCATCCGTGCCGCCCATCAGTGCCGCATATTAGTGCCCATCAATGCCACAACATCAGTGCCACCTCATCGGTGCCCATCAGTGCCGCCTTATCAGTGCCCGTCAGTGTAGTACCATCAGTGCCCATCAGTGAAGGAGAAAATTTACTTATTTACAATGTTTTATAACAGAAACAAAAAAAAGTTTTTTTTCTAAATTTTCTGTAATTTTTATTTTATTTTTGCAGAAAATAAAAATCCCAGAGGTGATCAAATGCCACCAAAAGAAAGCTCTATTTGTGGGAACAAAATGATACAAATTTTGTTTGGGTACAGTGTAGCATGACCGCGCAATTGTCATTCAAATTGCAACAGCGCTGAAAGCTAAAAATTGGTCTGGGCGGGAAGGTGTATAAGTGCCCGGTATGGAAGTGGTTAAAGTTGCCGTTCTTTACCATGAATTATGTATTTCAACTTTTTACATATCCTATGTAGGAAAATTGTGTAATCATTTTAGTAGTGCTTGACATAGATGATAAGAAGTTAGAGATTTTTCATACATAGAGGAAGCTTGTCCTTTGCACTTTACACTCTTCCCATTCAGGAGTGCCAGCTCACCCCTCCTTCTCTCCCTGGAAGCGGAAGATGACAGAAGAATTTCAGGCACAAGAAAATGACTGTACACATGTCATCTACAGTCAACAACAGCCAGCTGAAGAAGCCGTTAAAATGTCATTTCTAATTCAGACACAGCAGCTTTCCCCCTCAGGATGTATCTCTGATTAGAGCAACTGCCATTTACGTGAATGTTGATGTTCTGTACAAATCAAGTTTTGTAGCTGAACTTTAAATCCCTTTAAACCCTTTCTGCGTTGTAGACCCAGACAAAGTGCCAATATATTTGATTATATTTTATGATTTGCATTATGTAATATGATTTAAAAAAATATAAATATAAATTGTATGAATGAGTTTATAACTAAATGTTTAATACAATATAAGATCCTCTTTTATTATTATCAAAAGAGTAGGGGCCCGATTCTCAAAAGAGATACAGCGGTGTATCTCCATAAACACTATCTCTGTTTCTGAGCCCGGGTATCTATGCGAGTGATTCTTACAATCATTTACGCATAGATACGGCGTAGATCCGACTGGCGTAAGTCGGTTACACCGTCGGATCTTAGATGTAATTCCACGCTGGCCGCTAGATGGCGTTTACGACGATTTCTCATTTGTCTATGCAAATGAGCCTGATACGCCGATTCCCGAACGTTTTTGCGCCGCCTCGTTGTCGTTTACGTCGTTTCCGTAAGCGTAAACTTACCCCTGCTATATGAGGGGTAAGTTTGCGAAGGTCCGTCGTATGCCATGCTAAGTATGGCGTCGGGACAGCGTCGTCTTTTTCTGTCGTTTACGTCGTTTTACTAAGTCGTTCGCGAATAGTGCTTGACGTAAATGACGCTCACGTCGGCTTCATTGACGTTTTCCGTCGTGAGCTGGAGCATGCGCACTGGGCTATTTTTACGGCCGGCGCATGCGCAGTTCGATCGGCGCGGGGGCGCGCTTAATTTAAATACAAGCCGCCCCCTTTGAATCACGCGGCCTTACGCCGGGCCATTTACACTACGCCGCCGCAAATTACGGAGCAAGTGCTTTGAAAATACGGCACTTGCTCCAGTAAATTGCGGCGGCGTGGTGTAAATGGCTTACGCTACGCCGCCGTGGATTCTACGAGAATCTGGCCCTAGATGTTTATGTACAGGCATACCCCACTTTTAAGTACACAACGGGACCAGCGCATTGATGTAAAACGAAAATGTACTTAAAGTGAAGCAATGCCTTTTTTCACTTCTAGGCTGTAGTGGGGGTGCCAGGGGCTTTAGTGGGGGCATCAGGGGAACACTCACATGTAAATAAGCTCATCTGATGCAAGGGGGGCCGCTCCAATCCATCCCCCGGACACCGCGCTGTGCACAAAGGACAGTGCTATTGAGAGGCTGGGTGGCATTCTGTGGCTGACATGGAAGCCTGAGGGGATGTGATGTCACAGGAGGTGGGGAGGCAGCCAGGATACAGAAAGAGCACACTGGAACTGGGCAGGCTAAGTGCTCAGGACTTCAGTTCCGTCTAATGCGGGTGGACGGCGCGGAATATTTGTACTTGTGAGACACTTTACGTACACTCGCGGGCATGTCCGTACTCGCGAGTGTACGTAAAGTGAGTGTTCGTAAAGCGGGGTATGCCTGTATAACACGTTTTTTTATTATGTTTCATGTAGTATAATAATAGAAGACTTGGGAATCTACATGCCGTAGATATTGCATAAATGACACAATACTGTGAGTTAGGGACCTTAGATTGTAAGCTTCTTGAGGGTAGAGACTGATGTGAATGTACAATATATATGTAAAGCGCTGTGTAAATTGACAGTGCTATATAAGTACCTAAATAATAATAATAATGTAGCGCCTGTGTACTTTCAGTCCAGGTGCTATTCTAAATTTAGAGGGGGATGAGAGAGTTAGTTAACTCTCATCCAAGTGATTTTATTCAAATTGGGCCTCTTTTCTAGCTGGGCTGTGCTGTTGTTTCATTCTGTGTTCCTGAGGTGCTTTTCCACCCGGGGTGGCAGGTGGTGGCAGTGGGGTTCAGGCTGAAGTGCCTCCTGCCGGCAGCCAATCGGGAGGGTTTTTCCCTCGCGGGGCATGCTGGGGGAGGGTACTTCTTGAGCAGACGCCATTGGGTGGGGTTCTTGTTCCGGGTGTGGCGCCCACCTTACGGGTGACCACACATCACGGCATACCGGCGATGCGGCCTACCAGGCCGGGGTGCGCGTGCCACGCAGAGTTCCTGGTTCCGGGACCATGTTGGCCCGGAACGTCTAAAGCTGTGATGGGGCCCCAGTGATCGACTGGGTTCCCAATTCTGAGGAGATCCCAAGCAAGTGAGGCTGTTCGGTGGGGAGTCCGTCTGAGGAACGCCAATGAGAGGCTGGCGGTCCAACAGGGCCTAGACAATCCACCGGGGATCGAGGTGACCGGACACTGATGGGGTGGAAGTTAGCCACTCATCAGTCGGGAACCTAAGCGAAAATTACCTGAGGGAGATTAAGGCTCCAATATTACAGAGTAAAATATTACTTCACTATCTACATTCGAGAGAAGGGCCTGTGGCAGAGGTTTCTTTGTCTGAATTTCTCACTTCCTGTTTCTCCTTAGTAAGCTTGCCACCATCATCCGAGCCGTTCTGGCTGGGGGTTAGTCAGCCAGAACAGCTTACTGAGGAGGAACAGGAAGTGAGAAATTCAGACAAAGAAAAAAAAAACATTTAGAAGGGAAAATTATATGAAAAGGTAAGTGAACCAACAATGCACTAGCTTAAAGGAATCTATTTAGAAAATAAAAAACAAACCTTTACAACCCTTTTAAAGTGATTTAAAAATGTTTTTTTAAATAACAGACATGGTATACTTACATGCTCTGTGTAATGGTTTTACACAGAGCAGCCCAGATCCTTATCTTTTTAGGACCCCTGCCGGAGGTCCTGGCTCCTCCCCTCTTGCTATGGAAGCACTCAAGCAGGCCTCCTCTACGCTCCTGTGAATAGACATTGTCCGATCACATACCGAGCTAGGCTCTGCCCCGCCCTCTCCTCATTAGTTCACTGGCCATGTTTGACATCAGCAGGAGCCAATGGCTTCCACTGCTGTGTGAGCCAATGAGGAGAGAGTGACCCGGAAAAGCTGCTGCTCTCATGCACATTGCTGGATCAAGATGGGGCTCTGGTAAGTATAAGGGGGGTATGGGGGCAGGAGTTTCACACAGAAGGTTTTTTACCTTAATGCATAGAATGCATTAAAGTAAAACAAATCTTCTGCCTTTAGAACCACTTTAAGGCTTTAACACTTCCCAGTGCTTGCAAACTCCACCATAGGATGTCAAACATTGTGGCTACTTTCATCTATTAGCTGCCTTGATATGTGAAGATGGTGGGAGCTGTCTGGTTTAAGGTGTATCTCCAGTTTTGTGTGGAGTATGAATAGGTTTAAAACCACTGTACATTTTTATCAATGTCCATGTGATTTCCATCACTGTCCATTGGGGAGCTCCACACCTCTATTTGTATTGGTGTATTGATGTCACCAAGAAAGAAGGTGAGAGAAAAATCCAGTTTTAGAGTTGTTCCCAGGACAAGAAGTAAGGAGAAATCTACTAATGGCTACAACTGCCTAAGAGGGGAATTCTCCTCACTTTGATACATGTCCTCCCCTGCTATATCATTGTGACAGGAGGTGAAGGGAAATTCCCCCAGTAGTACACAGACAGCAAAAAATTTATTGACTGGGGATTTAGCTTTCCTAAATCTATCTAAAACTAATGCCACGTACACACAATAATTTTTCGGCATGAAAAAAACAACAACGTTTTTAAAAACATCATTTAAAATGATCGTGTGTGGGCTTCACATCGTTTTTCGGCTTCTGAAAAACGACCAAAAAAAAATTCCGAACATGCTGCATTTTTTAACGTAGCTTTAAAAAATGTTGTTTTTCGGGTTGTAAAAAATTATCGTGTGTGGGCTAAAACGACGTTTTAAACCCGCGCATGCTCAGAAGCAAGTTATGAGACGGGAGCGCTCGTTCAGGTAAAACTACCGTTCATAATGGAGTAAGCACATTCATCACGCTGTAACAGACAGAAAAGCGCGAATCGTCTTTTACTAACACGGAATCAGCTAAAGCAGCCCAAAGGCGAATAGAACTTCCCCTTTAGAGTGCCGTCTTACGTGTTGTACGTCACCGCGCTTTTTTCATCATTTTTAAAAAACGATGGTGTGTGGGCAACGTCGTTTTTAATGATGAAGTTGGAAAAACTTAGTTTTTTGGACATGCTGAAAAATAATCGTGTGTACGCGGCATAAGACCAAAGTTTTGGCTATACATGCATTTAACTCCCTTGGCGGTATTCCCGAGTCTGACTTGGGGTATGATTTCAATACCAAAAGCGGTATCCCCGAGCCAGACTCGGGGGGCCGCCTTGCAGCATCCACAGGCACAAGTTACTTACCTTGTCCCTGGATCCTCCGATGCATCCCCGCTGTGTGAGCGAGCGGCGTCCTCGCTCGATTCACACAGTGCCTGTGTGCCACCGATCTCTGTTCCCTGCGACGTTACGACGCACGGGGGCGGAGAACGGCGCCAAATTCAAAAAAGTTAATAAACACAATACATACAGTATACTGTAATCTTACAGATTACAGTACTGTATGTAAAAAATACACACCCCCCTTGTCCCTAGTGGTCTGCCCAGTGTCCTGCATGTTCTTTTATAAAATAAAAACTGTTCTTTCTGCCTGCAAACTGTAGATTGTCCATAGCAACCAAAAGTGTCCCTTTATGTCAAAAGTGGTTTTAGAGCAGCTAGAAAACAGTGATAATAAATTATAATCACTTGCAGAATTGAGCGATAGTGATTTGTGGGGAAATTCGTCATAAAAAAATTAAAGTAATGACAGCGACAATTCTGCAACTGAGCAAAATTCAGTGTTTTTGATTTGATTACATTATTGAATATTTTTTATTATAATTACATTATTATTTGTTATAATTATTTATAGTTATTTATTATATTATAATTTATTATGTTGTTTTTTTTAAACTTTATCATACCCGGGATGTCTACTAGACTCTTGTTTGGACATATTTAAGTGAGTTATTCCTAAGAATTACAGGCCTACAATGTAAAACGCCAAATTTCCTTGCAAAATATGTACCGCTTTTGGTACAAAATTCCAGACAAAATCATACCGCCAAGGAGGTTAAAGTCCTGCTGGGTTGAGTGATAGCAGACTTCAGGACTCTTCGAGGAGGTAAACTTGGGTGACCCATCACCCCCTGGTTTAGAGATAGCTGGGTATGGTATATTTTTATACATAGTTGGTATACAGAGCTCCCTTACCTAATGTTTATAATGCAACTTTTACTTTTGAGAATATTTGCCCTTTAAGAGATATTGTAAATGAGGACATGGCCAAAGCTATATTCAGTATAGGGTGGATTTATCTCACTGCAGCCTGTGAAAGCCTGAAGAAGAATTCTATGTTGCTGATAACAGTCACATTCAAACTGAATTTTTATAATGCAAACGTTCAAAGAAGAATCCAATTGCTAATATGTACTTTGTGTACCAACTACATTTTCTTGTCTGTGTGTATCACTAAGCCTTATTAAAAAAAAAAAAAAAATCCAATCTATACACCTATACAATAATAAACATGAAATTAATAGACTGATTGAAGGTGAAAAATAACTTTTAGTTTCAACGCCATTATTTGCTGTCTCCTTGCTTCATAAATTGAGAAAATTCTCCTACAAAGACACACACAGCAATGACACACACCGGTGGGGAAGTGGGGAAGGATTACAATGTCTTTTAGGTTTTTATGGCGTTCTTCTTCTCTGTTGGGATATTTTCCCATCATTTACTTTCCCATCGCAGTTGCTAGAACATTTGCCAGCTTTTTATTGCTGTCTATATCCTGGTTTTGTGAGAATTCCCCTCATTTCTCTTTCGTTCATTGACGGACACAGCAACTTAATCTTGACCTTAGGTTTTTTTTCTGCCTAGTCCTCTCCTGAAGGTGGCGACATAACCCTAAGGTCAAGATTAAGTTTCTGTGTCCGTCAATGAACTTCAGAGAAAAGGATTTTACGGTGAGTACAAAAATCCTATTTTCTCTTTCTTTTATTGACGGACACAGCTACTTAGTCTTGACCTTAGGGTTATGTCTCCACCTTTAAGAGAGGACTAGGCAGAAAAAAAAAACCTAAGGTCAAGATTAGGTTGCTGTGTCTGTCAATGAACTTCAGAGAAAAGGTTTTTCTGGTGAGTACAAAAGTCCTATTTTCTTCTCTCCTTGCAATTGAAACAGGAAGTAGAAGGAAATATCTCCAAAGAAGACAAAAACAACAATAAACTTTTTTTTTGCCTTAGCGTGGAGACTGGTTTTAACTTTTGTCAGGTTTTCATTGCTGTCTTTTGATACATTTGGCAGGTACATTCTGATTCTAAACCAACGACAGTTTTGACTCTTTGTCACTTTATCCACTTTAAAGTGTTATTAAATCCCAAAAAACAAAAATGCATTAAATTGCAGCTTACCGAATGGCTGTAAAATTTGGGACTTTTTTCCTTTATGTTCACCAGGTGATCTGGCCAGTATGTCTTATTTTTGAACAGTGGTGAAGTGGTATTCCACAGGGCAGCCCCAAACCTCCTCATCTGGCATCACCTGCTGGCAATCTTGGCTCCTTCTTATCTCCAAGTGCCGCCATAGAAAGTCGCTTCCTATGGCGGCACTTGAGTGGGCTCAATCCGGAGCCATGTTGTGTGCATCTATAGACACACATGTCCCCTCTTACCTCACAGGTTTTGAATGACAGCAGCAGGAGCAGGAAGAGAGGAGAGTGGGTCTGCCATTGGGGACAGCACTGGATTGAAAGTAAGCGTTGGGGGTGCAGTTACACATGAAGGTTTTTCACTTTAATGCAGAGAATGCATTAAGGTAAAATACCTTTATGCCTTTAGAGACACTTATTTTTTAGCCTGAATAGCATGCACTCCAGGTATCCAGGGCAGTATTAAATACCTGGGTGATGTGATACGTGAATATGGACCAACTTTTGTTGATAAAGGCTTTGGCTCTGCCCTTCCTAACTCCTGTGCCTCACCACTGACCCCTCACTGTGATGGGTGGCCTACCCAATGTGAGTCATCTACCCCTGACTTCCCAGGTTGTTCTGCAAATAAACAATCATATATACAAGCACCTGGAGCTGCTTCCTATTAAACGTGACTAGTAGTTAAATCTGTGAGCTTTGGCCAAAGGTGTAATTTAAGACCTTAAATTTCCATGCTGAATTATTTTTAAACATAGTCACACAAGAAAGCTTCAATTAGAGACCTAAATATAGTGCATATCAGACTCCAGTAAATTGGTGCTTCCGATCAATCATGTACTCGTGTTCGGGCTTTAATCAGATGCAAATGGGTTGCCTCCACCCAAATTGAAAAACAGAATCACTAGATACATTGACCTCACAGAATTAAAGGAGTTGTAAAGACAAAAGTTTATTGTTTATTTTAATGCATTAAGATAAAAAGCCTTCTGTGTGTAGTAGCTGTCCCAGCACCCTCTAATACTTACCTGAGCCCATCTCTCTCCAGCAACAATCACAAATGTTTCAGCTGTCTGAGACTCTCCCATTGGCTCCCGTTGCTGGCAATCAAAGCCAGTCAGCCAATCAGGAGAGAGCTCCATGTCTGAGTGGACACAGAGAGCTGTGACTCGGCTCGGGTGCCCCTAGCAAGATGCTTGCTGTGGGGGACACTCGACAGGAGGGAGAGGCCAGGAGCGCAGAAGAGGGACCCGAGAAGAGGAGGATTGGGGCTGCTTTGTGCAAATCCACTGCACAGAGCAGGTAAGTATAACATGTTTGTTATTTTTATTGAGAGTAAAAACTAAACTTTACAATCACTTTAAGAGGCCGATATGCAATTTTGATCCCAATACCTGTGTCCAGATTACAGTTAAAGACAAGTTATCATTTCAGACCTTAAAGTCATCTAGTTAGTCTACAATATTGTGAGTGGAAGAACAAATCTTATATAGCATGGATCAATCATGATTTATTAAAATCCAGATAAAATCATATTTTTCACCAGCTGAATGGAAATCATATCATTTTATTTAGTGCATATTATTGTTTTTACCGTTGCTTTTAATGAATATATGATACAATGTTCACATTTTATATAGGTCCTACATTTCACTCATTTCGGTGCTATGAAATACTCACATGTACTGTTCTAAATAGAGAAATGAAGATACCAAAGTCCCAATTTATATAAAAAATACAGTAAAACCTTGGTTTGAGAGTAACTTGGTTTGAGAGCATTTTGCAAGACAAACAAAATGTTTTAATACATTTTGCCTTGATATACAAGCGATGTCTTGATATAAGAGTAGCGTCATGTCACAACTGAGTATAAAAAATAAGAGAGGAGCCTCTAAGTGCAGCAATATGGTTACATTTAATGAAGGTACAACATTTAGCAACTTATTGCTACACTTAGAGGTGCCTCTCTTCTCTTTTATACCCTGTAAAAAAAACAAGGTTTTACTGTAATACTCCTGCGCAACCTTGAAATTAAACAAATACAATGAAAAATGCTGCTGGCAACCGATATGTGTTCCCATGTACAAAGACAAATAAACAAAAAGTGGTATGGTGATGCTACACATATGAATACACAAATTAAAACCATAGTGAGATATGCTAACAAAAATGTATAAAGTGATCAAACATCCATATATAAGTAAATCACAATAAAATGTGATCTTCAACTTAATGCCCCATTCTAAAGTGAATAAACAAAGTCCACAATGTGCATTACATTATTGTATTCTTCTCTCCTTTATGTGATGTATCATCACAACTCCTGTGCTGCACACCAATACTCAGAAACACACATACTCCATCTCAGTGCAGATATTATCCACACCGACTAGGAGACCTCGTACACACGGGCCAGAATCTCGTCAGGAAAGAAACGTTGTTTTTCAGAAGAGATTCTAGGCAAGAATCTCTTGCTGCCTGAGTGTACACATGCACCTTTCAAAAGAACCACAGTTCTTTTGAAAGGCAAGAACACAGTGACGTCATTGTGAACGACGAGCATGCGCTCGTCACATTCGATGCCGTTGCCGCCATCTTGCTTCACCCTACCTATGCCGAGGAAGCTACCGTGCATGCATCAAAGTGATTTCGAGCATGCGCTGGTTTCCACGGCGACAGGTAAGTATACACGCGCTCTGGTTTCTTGTCGGGAAACAGGCTGACAAGAATTTCGACGAGAAAATTGAGAGCATGATCTCTATTTTTCTCGTCGAGATTCTGGGCAGGTTTCCAGACGAGAAACCTGAAAGCCTCGTACACACGCTCGGTTTACTCGGCAAGAAAGCTCTGCCAGCAGTTTTCTTGCCGAGAAAACCGAGCGTGTGTACGTGGCTTAACCCACACCACATAGGTAACGTAATGCTAAAGGACACTTCCAGGTGTACCACAATGCCAATGTCACTTTTTCCTCTTAGATCACTTTCCAGGATAAGTAGGTGTATACCCCTTTAGGGGGTCGCAGTACCACTTGTCCACTGTGATAAGATGGTGAAAGTGGTCAGCACATCCCTACTCCAGTAGTCTATTACATTAATAGTATATTTCTAGATATAGATCTGTAGAAGGGACTGTGTGAGGGTCTCGGGTAGAAGGACAAAGCTCTCCCGTCTCACTTTGTTCTCCAGGTTTGTTTTTAGACTTTTGTGTAGATTAGCGTAGAGACTTGTGTTGGGTCATGCTACATTTAATGAGCAACACACAGAAGCAGTATAGTGCTCCCAATATATAGTGCCATCTTTCCACATTAAAGTATGGGAATGAGGGACACCTATTACCAAAAGTATGCAGGCATAGGACACACCCCTGTCACGCCCCCTTAAAGGAGAACTGTACAAAAAAACTAATTTGGTTAAACCCACAAGTGCTTTTTTTACCACTACTATTCTTTTATATTGGCTTTTGGAATTTACAAATGCAGCAATTTAGGAATCAGATGAAAGGTTTAGTGCTGGAAAACACTTTTTAATAGATAAAAAGTTAATTTTATACACATTAATATAGATCAGGCCAAAATGAGGGACAAATTAGGAGGAAAGAGGGACAGAGGGACATTGCTCTAAATCAGGGACAGTCTCTCAAAATCAGGGACAGTTGGGAGCTATGAAACCCTACCAATTACATTATTTGTTTACTCTTTTTGGTCTGTCAGATATTATATTTAAAGCTTTTTTATTATATCTGTTGATCCTGCCAGGAATCCCGCAAATGTCTAACTTCCTGTAGCGAGCTGACAAATGTGCACTGAAACCGCAAACATTGTTATCAGCCCTGCACAGTTCACCTCTGTGATCTACAGGACACCCCCATATTATGTAAATGAGTAAAGGTGAATTGTGTAGTCCTAGCACCCCAGAGTGATAATGCTGCTTCTCAGTAGGTACAATGCAGAGAGTGAATGTTGTCAACCCAGGACTGCAAGTGTGTTACTGACAAAATCACTATTTGAAAAAATCACACTGATGTATCATGATTTCAAAGCCGCACTGATGTGAACCTGGGCTAAGATCATACAGCACAGTGGTGTAGTGAGTAGCACTCTCACCTAGCAGTAAAAAGGGTCGCTGGTTTGAATCCCGACCACGACACTACCTGCTTGGAGTTTGCATGTTCTCCCTGTACCTGCGTGGGTTACCTCCGGTTTCCTCCCACATCCAAAGACATGCTGGTAGGTTAATTGTCTCTAGTATATGAATGTTAGGGATATTAGATTGTAAGCTCCTTGAGGGTAGGGACTGATGTTAATGTACAATGTATATGTGAAGCGCTGCGTAAATTGACGGTGCTATATAAGTACCTAAATAATAATACAGGCATCATATTTTCCTGTGCACGTCTGTTTAATCCCTACCCTAAGCATATGAGAATTGTGACAATTATGCGCTCAGATCTCACCACTGTGACCAGAATGTGACATATTACATAATTAATGTCAGCTTGTGCAGAGATTTTCCAGGTCGTGGACAACAATCCATGTATACTGAGAGTGATTATCACTGGGGCAGGTTAACTGAGCAGTTAACTCTTTTACACACATATGATAGCTGTGTTCCGGGGGCAGCCATGGAGCATATGATAAATTCCTGCCTACCATACACTTCTCCAGGGAGAACCACAGCTTGGAATGAGTATGAACACGCCAGTTGAGGATCCCCTGAAGGACAATAGATAATATGTTTGGGATTCCCAGACCACCCGTATGTTTTGGACGCCTCAGCACTCCCAGGGCTATTCTAGGTTTCCATGCATTCCACACAAGCCTGAACAGTATGCTAGACAAATTGGCAAAAACTTTTCTGGGCAGGGGTATTGGTATTATCTGTAGGAAGAAAAGTATACGTGGCAGAACGTTCATTTTTACCCGTCCCAGCCATGTGGAAGGTCTCTTTTAATCACGTTGAGTAACAGGGGATAATTGTAATAGTAGAGTAGAATATCAAAGCGGCCCGTGAGTTGTATGCCCAGATATCTAAAGGAAGTCTTAGCCCAGTTGAAGGGGAAGGCAGTCTGTAGGCTATTTGCTAAGGAGGGGGACAATTGGATAGGTAGGATCTCTGGCTTTGTGTAATTAATCTTAAAGTTGGAAAGCGATCCAAAATGATTGAGTTCCTTTATCAGGTTGGGCAACGAGATCAGGGGGTCAGAGACATGGAATAACACATTGTCAGCATAAGCTGACACCTTGTGTTCAGTATTGCCAACCTGCAGACCCTTAATGACCTTGCTTGCTCGTACAGTGCATAGCAATGGCTCCAGCACCAGGGGGAAAAAGGAGGGGTGAAAGGGGGCACCCCTGTCTGTGCCGTTCCTGATCAGGAATCGAGAGGAGAAAATTCCATTCACCTTAACCTGTGCACTGGGAGTAGAGTACAAGGCCATGATCAATGTCCCAGCCCCAGGGTCTCTAGTACCGCTTTCAGATAGGACCAATCGACACAGCGAAAGCTTTTTCTGCGTCCATTGATAAGATTATATAAGGTTGGGGATCGTGGCAGGTACGGGCCCAGTGTATAGGTTGGATTGCTTTAAGAGAGTTATCCCTAGCCTCCCTGCCTCTGATAAAACCAGTTTGATCAGGGTGAATGATTAGGGGCATAAGGTGTTTCTGCCTGTTAGCTAAAATCTTAGCCAGAATTTTAATATTTAAGTTCAGGAGAGAGATGGGGATAGCTCTGGGGGACAGCGGGGTCCTTGCCCTCCTTCGGAAGCACCGAGATGTGGGCCAGCAGCGCCTCTGGGGGAATAGCCCCCACGCTATGGAGTTAAAATAGTTACACATAGGTGCCGCCAGAAGGGAGTGAAAAATGTTATAGTACATCTTGGTAAACCCATCAGGGCCAGGGCTTTTCCCATTGGGCAAGGACTTCACTGTTCCCTCAATCTCAACGAGTGTGATCGGCAGCTCCAAGGTGCTTCGGTTAGCGGAGGGACACCGGCCGAGGCCTAATACTCCTGAACACTTCTGAATACTCGAATCGCCTGCGCATTGGGGGGTAAACCAGAGTCTAAGTTATACAATTTTGCGTAATAGTCCTGGAACCCTGAGGCAATTTTAGAAGACTGTACCATAATTTCACCAGAGGAGAGTTGAGTTTTTGTATATACGCTTTTTTCCAGAGGGCCCTTGTGAGCATACGACTGCACTTCTTACCATGTTCATAATATTTTCAAAACACTTTTAGCCCTCGTTCACATTGAACGCCGCTTTGAAATCACCCTACTTCACCTAAATTAGCACAATTTCAAAGCCGCGTGTCAGTACCACTTCAGGTGCGACTTGAAAGAGATCTGTGCGGCTTAATGCACAGATATCTATTAAAGTAACACCCAAAATCACCAAAAGTAGTGCAAGAACTACTTTTTCCAATCGGTGCGGCATCGCACCGATTAGAATGGTGCAATTGCCGGCAATAGGCTGCGACTTGTCATGTGAATTGACCTGTCAAATCGCATGACAAATCGCTCCAATGTGAGCAAGGGATAAATGATTCCTGTTGTAAATAGTCTGGCAGAGCAGCTAAGCAATACACATCCTAAGTGTATTTTTTGTAACTATCAGAGGTAAATTTTACAAATAATCAATAATTCCTGCTGGGATTGAGTTACCTTCATTAAAAATGGTCAAATTATTGTAGGAGAAGATACAATTTAGTTAGACACCACAAATGCCTATATTACATGGGCCTGAGTTCTTATGTCCTAAGTGAGATATACATAATACTGCACCTATATTGTATTTAGTATCTAACAAATTGTCATTTCAATCTGCTAATTAAAGTTTGTTTCAGTTTGGGATCAGATCAACCCAATTCTGAATTTGCTCACCCCCCCCCCCCCGTCCCCATTGGCTCCATTGGGTGGGTTCCCTTATGTTTTCCTCCTGGTGAGCAAATGGCCTTCGTTTGGCCCTGGGTAGATGATGGCAATGCCAGTTGTGGAAAACTTGTGTATAACGGTAAGCTGTTAAGTTTTGACTCCCTATAGGCTATACATGGGGGTTCATGAATGGACTTTTGGAGGTCTAGATAACTTCATCACTTTTTTGAGATACATGACCACTCAATCAGTGATCTTTCTTCCCTAATACCGTTTGAGAGTCTTTTTGCAGATGAAGGCCCGATAGCTCATATGGTATCTGCACTATACCAACTATTGGGCCCCACCACACTTGGGTCTAAACCTACTTATATTTGGGTGTGGTAAAGGGATCTGGGATGTGAACTTATCTAGACCCAGCTAGCCCACCTATACCAGCTTACTCACTCAAGCTCCATCGACTCTAAAACACAGGAAACTAATTATAAGATAATGTCACGCTGGTACCGGTACTGATGGATTTGCCCCCTTTTTTCCCTCCAGGTCTGAGCTTTGTTGGCGGGGCTGTGGACTCCGGGGTACACTTCTCAATATATGGTGGGGATTCCCTTTAATTAGGCCTTTTTGGGAAGATGTTAAGGGCCAAATAAAAGATTTACTAGGGCTAGACGTTCCCTTGTCCCTGATTCACTTACTCCTACACCTTCCTCTGATTCCAATCAGCCAATAGAAGAAGAGCACACTGCCTCATTTACTGAATGTGGCACAGCGTTTACTTCCTATCTATTGGAAACAGCCTGGAATTCCTACCCGGAAAGAGGGGATCAGCAGAGCAAGTGATATCCAGGAAGCAAAAGACTGGATAGCGACTTGTAGGGGCTCCTGAGACCGCTTTGTCTGTGTCTGGGCACCCTGGGTGGCATACGTCTCTGACCCTGGGCACATGTCCTCTAGCCTAGACATAGCGTTGCTGGAGTTAGCAGAACCGTCCATTAAAACCTGCATACCACCAGGAACCTAAGGGACAGAGAGACACTCCTCGTCACAATGCGACTCTCTACACTCCAATAGGACATCTATTTCAATGATGAACGGGTGCTCGGTGTGGGCATGACAAAGGCTTCTCACAAGGCTCCAGGTATGATTCGGCCATCTCCTTTCTCCTCTTTCTCTCTTTTCTGTGCTATCCTTTTTTGTGTTCATCCCCTGTTATCTGGGTTATGGTTTATGCACTGCACATCATGCACTTGATGGACATGCAGCCCCAGTGCCTCATTGCTAGAGGGGAGGCCCCATCCCCCGAGGGTGGCACTGTTTATCTCCTTGAGTGATTAATATTAGCCTCAGGTACCCCTGGTTTGCGTGGAGGGCTGCGGGAGATTAGTTGGTACCCCTGGTACCTGGCGCCGGCTAGGTGGCCCTATGTTCATTGTGAAATTAGTGACAACACCCGCTGACCTAGCGCTAGCAGATGGGCTGTCATGCGGAGGCTCTCATAAACACATTTCTATGTGCCTACAGATTATGTTCATCGCTGCTATCTTTCCTGAGGCTTTCCTAACTCCCTAAGGGGGAAAGCCCTTTGGCAAAATGTTCACCATTGTTTTTCCGTTCTTTCCTTTACTTTCTTGTTTAGTCTGATTGCCTATAATGTATGTAATACATGCTCATTTGGGTTTGGGATTTAATTTAGATGTGATTGTTTGACATGTCATGTTATTTGTCCTACATAAATAAAGATTTTACAAAAAAGTGTTCTGAAGACTTGGAGGTTTATGACATCTCTGCAATCTCTCTAACTGAACACTCATATATCAAACCACTTTTAAGCAGGGCTACGTCTTGTGCCAAAGATGTCACCTCCCATGAATGCCTAGCACAGGCATGATATTTAAATCTCAATATTTCTGATTTTTTAAATCTAGAGAAAACAAGGGAGGCATGCTGTTCATACAACTCCCTTTTCTTTCCACACAGTTTGGGGTTCATCAGACCTCTCTGTCCTCACACCTTATTGTAGGCGTAGGCCATTAACGTACATCCCAAACCATGGCCGAAAAACTCGAAGATATGGCAGCATTCCATCCTGATTAGTTGCTAGGACACTGCTAAGACACTATCAGTCATCACTTCTCACCCCCATCATCACGTGAGTTAGCTTTTTAACCCCTTCATGTTTGGTCCACTATCTCCATTGCAGCATTGCTGAGCTCAGAGCTACTGCAGCAGGGAAGAGAGAGTACAGTAAAACCTTGGATTGCAAGCATAATTCGTTCCAGAAGCATGCAAATGAGAAGTATATGGAGTGCCAAGCTAGGGACCCAGCAGAGAAGTGGGGGTGACACTTGAGGAAGATACCACCGTGAAGGTTGGAGGAGCTCAAGGGATTCAGTGCCAGTGAACCAGAGGGTCTAGTAAGAGACCGGGAGCTCAGTGTATGGAAGAACTACAAGGAGAAGTTGTAGTGAAGCTGAAAGGACTGTTACGCTTTGTGTTTGGAACTGTTAAAGACTGTTGCCATAGGAGACAGCATTCTTGCACGTGCAGATGTGGCTTCTTGCTGGGGGGCTTTCCCTGCACGCCTATAAAACCTCTTTTACATCCAAGAAATGTCTGGCGCCCAATGACTTTCACCATCTTTGCACCCACTATGCCTTACTACCCACCACATACAGAAGGATGTCAGCTATCCCTGGCCCTAGAGGTTCTCATCAGACTAAAGGGGGCCTGGGACCTTGCTACAGATATAATTTCTTTCTATCCCTGATGAAGAGGACACTAATGTGTGTAGCCCCATCAGAGTTTTTTCATTGGAAATTCCGATGAATTCCGCCGGACTTTAGATATAGAACATGTTCTATATTTTTCCGATGGAATTCCGATGTGATTTAACCGGGTAAAAGCCTGATCGTGAAAAGACCCATGAAAAGTGTTAGCTATTTATAAATTGCACCCCAGACCTTTAATGGAATAAAGTTGCATCTGGACCACCTCAACCCTTCTAGCAATAAAAAACTGACAAGGGGTTCCAGCTTTCTCCTATTCTACAAAAAAACAACAACATTTTTTTTATTTCTGCCTGTGTTGCTGTTCGGAATTTCCTGTCTGTTGAAAATCTTTTTAACTGGGGATCTATTGTTTCTCCTCTTTATCCAAAACTTGAAGTAAAATCTATATGAAATTCCTTTCTACTGTAAATTTCTTTATTAATGTGTATTTAGTGAAATCTGCCCCGGCACACCATTTAATTTAAGTTTACTGGTTTCTCACAGTAAAAGAAAAGGCATTTTTTAGATCAGTTATTTGTAATGCTGTTGGCAAGGCAAGGTCTTCTATTCTGCCTGAGTTGACTTCTATGCGCAATTTTGGGATTTTGAAATCTGAGCATGCAGAAGAGTAAGCAAGGCATTTTCCCCTTGGCAAGATGTCTGTGTGGGAGGTTTGTAGTGACAGCGTGTGCCATAGTAGCAAGCAAATCCTGCACACAGGGAACCAGTGGAATTTTGGAGTCTGTCAGAATTAAACAACTCTGGTGCTCTGTGGTGCCCTTTTTTACTTTTTTTGTGCAATTAGCTAGTCTTTCAAAGTATTCAGCTAAACTGCTGTATTTAATCTAAACTGTTTACACTTAGATTACGGGAATTTTGCCTGCAGGATATGTAACTTTGGGATGAATATCAATATATGAAAACATGAATGTATCAGGGGCGGATCCAGAGTCCAGTCTCGGAAGGGGCACTACCAGAAAATTTGGCGGGCAATTTGTCAGGGCAATGGCTGGTATTGGCGCTTCAATCATCACGGCGCCATGGTTGATATGGTGTCAGGATGATTGAAGCGCATTATTTCTATTATTACATTACAATATATAATTAAATAGTTTAACAGCTCGCCATAATGCAGAATCAGTGGGAGCCCTGAGCACTTGCCACCATTACCTGCCACCAGATGCGGATTGTCACTTGCCACGTCACCTGCCACATCCCCTGCCACCAGATGTGGATTGTCACTTGCCAGTGGCTGTGTCCCAGAGTGAGGGCAGGCAGGGAGAGATGATGTCAGAAAGCCACTACCCATCAGAATATACAACCAAAGTGATGTTGCATTGCGCCCATCTTGGTACACCCGCACTTGTCCACAGTAAGCCTAGGGTTAGAAGTCGGCAAGTTGACATCTTTATACACCCACCGGAGTCTTGCTTGTCAAACTTATTTTTAACAGTAAACTCAGCTTATATAGTGAAATATAAGTTGATTTTACTGTGAAAAGCAAGACTCCGGTGGGTGTATAAAGATGTCCGATTGCCGACTTCTAACCCTAGGCTTACTGTGGACAAGTGCGGGTGTACCAAGATGGCCGCGACGCCACTTCAGTTGCATATTCAGATGGGTAGCGGCAGCTTCCTGACAGAACACCTGCCTGCTCGCTCAGTGACACGCCAGCCCGCTCACCAGACTTACCGTCCGGCATGATTGTTCACTCACCAGCCTTGGCCGTCCTCTCGCTCACCCGCTGGCATTTACCCGCTCATTATTTTCTTGGGGGGAACAATTGCCCTGTTGTCCCCCCCCCCTGGATCTGCCCCTGGCATGTATCTATAACAGAAGAAAAGAGAAGAAAAAGGCGCACCAGCCTAGAGTGTTACCGTTGACAATTTAATAGAATAAAAATAGAATAAAAAACTACTCACAAGGAGAGCAACATAGTAGGCTTATCGACAACGCTGTGATGGATACCCCTCAAACCACACTCCAAATAGGGGGGGATAAAGGTGTGTCACTGCCGGCTGACGCGTTTCAAGAGGCTACAAAGACCTCTTCATCAGAGCCCAGCAGTCATATCTAGTGTATCTATAACAGCTTCAACTCTTCTGGGAAGGCTGTCCACAAGGTTTAGGAGTGTGTCTATGGGAATGTTTGACCATTCTTCCAAAAGCACATTTGTGAGGTCAGGCACTGATATTGGACAAGAAGGCCTGGCTCACAGGGTGGGACAACTCAATATTGAACCCTACAGACTAATACTGGGATGCCATTAAAGTTCATGTGGGTGTAAAGGTAGGCGTCCCAATACTTTTGGTAATATAGTGTATGTTATGCTTTTTAATTTTCTTACCTTCTCCGGATATCTTTAGGTCTATCATGTGACAGGCTGGATCCTATTTGTATTATGATTTTCTCCAGCTGTGTTCAGTCCACTTGATGATGCAGAGGAGGGCACTGATGTGATTATGTCAACACTGCTCTCTGCGGGCCAGATTCTCTAAGAAACGGCGTAGGCGTAGTGTAAGTCATTTACACTACGCCACCGCAACTTACTGGAGCAAGTGCCGTATTCGCGAAGCACTTGCTCTGTAATTTGCGGCGGCGTAGTGTAAATGGCCGGGCGTATGGCCGCTTAATTCAAAGGGGGCGGCTTGTATTCAAATTAAGCGCGCCCCCGCGACGATCGAACTGCGCCTGCGCCGGGCTGAAAAATAGCCCAGTGCGCATGCTCCAGCTCACGACGGAAAACGTCAATGACGCCGACGTGAGCGTCATTGACGTAAAGTCGTATTCAGGAACGACTTAGGAAAACGACGTAACCGACGGAAAAAGACGACACGGACCCGACGCCATACTTAACATGGCATACGGCAGACTGGCGTAGGGTTACCCCTCATATAGCAGGGGTAACCTTACGCTTACGGAAACGACGTAAACGACGAGTACGCGACGCAAATTCGTTCGGGAATCTGCGTATCAGGCTCATTTGCATAGTCAAATGAGACCTGAATGTAAACGCCACCTAGCGGTCAGCGTTGTATTGCATTTAGGATCCGACGGTGTAAGTGACTTACACCATTTCGGATCCGAGCCTAATTCTAAATCTTTTGTGAATACAAAACAATGATACGCCGGCGGGATTTTCGAATTACGCCGGTGTATCTGTAGATACACCGGCGTAACTCTTTTAAGAATCTGGCCCTGCATCATTAAACTATAAAAGAAGGGTGGCATGTTGATGCCTCTCTTAGTGCATCCATGACTTTCTGCAATCATAGTATGACCTGTCTCCCCTTTAAATGATTGAATGTTGCTCGGTATGATTCAATATTAAAAATATCTTGTGACAAAAATTAAGTACTGCAGGGGACAGCTCCAGGTTGGGGCTGAGTTTTGCAGCTTGAGATACTTTTTTTTCAAGCTGCTGGGGGAACTTTTTGCTAATTAAAACATTCCAGAAGTAGGCTTTTAGCTTCATTGCTTAAAGTGGTTGTAAACCCCTATGTCGGGTACACACGACCATTTTTCATGACATTAAAAATACAAATTTTTAAATTGGTCGTGAAAAACGGTCATGTGTATGCTCCAGAGCATTTTTCTCGACAAGAAAAATGGGCTAAAATTTTTTAGAACCTGCTTTATTTTTTATCGTCATTCTTTTTCACATAGTTCTTTTTCACGTTGTGAAAAACGGTCGTGTGTACACTTTTACTAGGGTGAAATAAACACGCATGCTCAGAAGCAAGTTATGAGACGGGGAAATTAGCAAAAGCAGCTCAAAGGGTGGCTCCATTCTAATGGAACTTCCCCTTTATAGTGTTGTTGTACGTGTTGTACGTCACCGCGCTTTGCTCAAGCATTTATTTTCACGAACGTGTGTATGCAAGGCAGGCTTGAGAGGAATCCTTTTTTATTTGCATGACATGTCGTGTATACGCAGCATTACATATACCCAATGAAGTGAACAGCCTCAGGTGATACACAGAGATAAAACAAATCCTCCTACATATGTTTTACTTGTTTATCTGCAGTCCTGCCAAAGGAACCACGTCACATTGTTCAGTTTCATGTCAGAATGATTGTGGTGTGCAGCCAAGGTCAGATTTATGATTAGGCTCAATATGTCCTTGCCTAGAGTTGGCAGTTGCAGCGAGGCAGATTATATTGTTGTTGCCAACACATTTATTTGCTATAATCAGTGGAAATTAGGATATAAGTGGAAACTTCTCATTTAAGATCCTTAGGGCCAGATTCACATAGAATTGCGGCCGTGTAACGTAACCCGTTTACGTTACACCGCCGCAAGTTTTCAGTGTAAGTGCCCGATCCACAAAGGACTTTCCTGTAAACTTGCGGCGGTGTATCGTAAACACGTCCGGCGCAAGCCCGCCCAATTCAAATGGGGCGGGTACCATTTAAATTAGGTGCGCTCCCGCGCCGGACGTACTGCGCATGCTCCGTTCGCAATTTTCCCGACGTGCTTTGCGCGAAATTACGGCGGCGCGACGTGTTTGTGAATCGCAACGTGCGTAACGTACTTACGCCGGAAAAAAAAAAAATCAAAAGCAACGCGGGAATGACAAGCATACTTTAACATGGTGGAGTAATTTTACACCATGTTAAAGCACCCCTAACTTTGCAACGGGAAACTAAGACTTGCGCCGACGTAACGACGGGAAAAACCTTTGTGGATTGCCGTAACTGCTAATTTGCATACCCGACGCTGGTTTACGACGCAATTTCCCCCCAGCGGCGGCCGCGGTACTGCATCCTAAGATCCGACAGTGTAAAACTATTACACCTGTCGGATCTTAGGGATATCTATGCGTAACTGATTCTATGAATCAGTCGCATAGATAGAAACAGGGATACGACGGTGTATCAGCAGATAAGCCGTCGTATCCCTTTTGTGAATCTGGCCCAATAAGGCTACTTTCACACTGAAAGCCCCCTGGCGTTAGCAGGAAAGCGCCGCTAGTTTTAGTGACGCTTTACCATCATTTTAGCGGTTCTTATCGGCTGCTAGTGGGACACTTTTAACCTAACTGCAGATGAGTTATAGTTGTCAAGGACACGGCGGCCACCCTCTCCTTAACAACCAGCTATTCCGGGCTGTTTTGTTTACATTCTGCTCTTGGTGGGGAAGCCCCTTGACAGCAGATGAGTCATAGTTGTTAAGGACGAGGCGGCCGCCCACTCCTTAACAACCAGCTATTCCGGGCTGTTTTGTTTACATTCTGCTCTTGGTGGGGAAGCCCCTTGACAGCAGATGAGTCATAGTTGTTAAGGACGAGGCGGCCGCCCACTCATTAACAACAAGCTATTCACAAATCCATTCGGATCATTCATTACTTCGGATTCTTCAAAAATCTGAATGAAAGGAATTAATTTCATTGTTTTATTATAATTGATTTTGGATTCATTGAAATTCATTATTATTGATATTTGGATATTTGGATACATCCCATCCAAGATGTGTGGTAGGTATTGTGGAGTTTTCTGTCAAAATGGCCTAATATGGTCATAACAAGTGGGTATTGAAAGCTGCTGCAGGTATGTACAAGTAGTTTCTTTAAGGTTTCATGCACACAGAGCTTAAAAAAAATGACACTTATACAGGCTGTGAGCATTATTTTTTTTAGCCTGTAAAAACACTATGTAAACCTATGCATGCATTAGAAGAAGGGATTGTTTACTGGCTGAGAAAACCTACCAAAGGCATGTTCAGGTGAGGAGCCTAAAAGCAGAAAAGAACACTATATGAGTCTAAATGCGCATAAACACTAGACGCATAAAGCATTATATATTCATTAATGCATTTCAATTGGCAGTATAAATGAACATTCTGGCCAATAGACACTCAAACACTAGACATACCTAAACATGTGTGCAATACGCTGCCTTCACTGTGTTTTTTAAGCAGCTTTTTCCTGCCAAGAGTTCTGGCGTCCAGAGAGGCTTAAACAGACGCCCTGTGTGCATTAGGCCTAAGTGACTTTTAAACATTATAACATACTTTTAATGACCATTTTAAACGGTTTTATGCATTTACGATCAAGTTTTTTTATTGGTGAATTTTGTATGTGTTTCAAAGCAAATACCAAAAACACCAGTAAAGATACAGGGGCAGATTCACAAAGATCTGCCCCGGCGCATCGTATCTGAGATACGCTACGCCGCCGTACCTTACCTGGCTTTGGTTCGAATCCATAAAGATTTTCCGCCGTAAGTTAGGGCGGCGTAGTGTATCTCAAGCGGCGTAATGGCGCGGAATTCAAATGTGGCGAGTAGGGGGCGTGTTTCATTTAAATGAAGCGCTTCCCCGCGCCGAACGAACTGCACATGCTCCGTTTCTAAATTTCCCGCCGTGCATTGAGCTAAATGACGTCGCAAGGACGTCATTTTTTGTGACGTGGACGTAAATTACGTTCAGCCCGATTCACGAACGGCTTACGCAAACGAAAAAAAAAATTCTAATTAAACGCGGGAACGATGGCCATACTTAACATAGCAGGTTTAACTATACGCCACGAAATACCAGCTTTAACTATACGCCGAAAAAAAACGACTAGAGACGACGTAAAAAAATGCGACGGCCGCTCGTACGTTCGTGGATCGTCGGAAATAGCTAATTTGTATACTCGACACGGAAAACAACGTGAACGCCACCCAGCGGACGCCGAAGAATTGCATCTTAGATCCGAAGGCGTACGAAGATGTA